>NC_041381.1:556632365-556695399 GCF_002162155.2 Triticum dicoccoides
AAGGAAGAACCACCCACAGCGGGGACGGGGGCTCACTGGAGAGGTACCCCACTATCTATCTTAGGGTTCAGGTTGGGGGGCGGGGGGCCTAGAGGGCTGGCCGGGGCGGCGGTGGCGAGTTGTTTCGGGGCGGCAAGGCGGTGCTGGCGCCGGCGGTTCGACCGGTGGTGGCTGGCAGCTCAGGGGGGTGCAGGTTGAAGATGAACTGCAGGACCTCCCTAAACTACATGTCAAGTGCCTATCTGCTACCATTGCGTTCAGTTTCGACATTAGCATTCAGATTCCACAGTAAATTCTAGTTTCGATAGTTAAGTTCAGAGTCAACAGTTTTTACCTCATCTGTTGTAGTCAGGTGGTTTTTGGTGATGTTAATTTTCCATCCATTTTACATCATGTATTGGAGATGCTATTAGAATCCCACTTGAGATTGACGATGTCTGTCTTGTGCTGCTTCAGCCTTGACGTCTTACGGCTCACCGGAGCTGCTCCAACGACAGAATGATCCATCACAATAGAGCAGTGCCCTGGACGCCGTCTACAGATTCCTCAGATCTTCCTCCACACCTCCGACAGCCACCCCTGCCTCAACTGCTTCAGCGACCAACCCAATGATGCTGTGGTCGACACAGCTACGGCAAAGAGGTTGTACACTTGTTGCATCACTTATTACTATACATTCACATCCATCCATTAGGGCTATTTTGGTTCAACGGAAAAACATAGCAATAGGGAATTTTCCAATGGCACTCTACTATTCAATTATTCATGCACTTTGTTGAAAGGAATGAAGCAAAACATCCACCTAGACCTACTTTTCAAAATCCTATGCAAGAAAACAAGACCAAGTGCATTAGTGCCAGAATAAAATTCTAACTGTACACGCTTTCATATGGTTTCACTTTATTTTGGCCATGTTTCTTTGCATTCCTCTGCTCTTCCAATTCCTGTAAACCAAACACCCAAGTTGACAGAAATCCTGTGTTTACAAATGCTCTGTTTACCATGTGCATTTTCCTATCCTATTCCGGTGTTTTTCCTATCCCTGTGTTTGAAGAATCATGCAAGCCAAATGAGCCCTTACAGAATTACTTCAGTTACAGGTACGTGTTGAAGGGAACTTTGTGTGGTTTGTCCTGCTCCTATCGCGACGTCGTCCACCTCACCTGAGCTGCTCCATCGACAGAAGCATCCACCAAACCAGACATCACGACTCCTAACCGTCTTTCGCCGCCTCAGATCTCCTTCCCTTCCACCGGCACCCACTTCAACGGCATCACCATCATCGACTCAGCAGATGAACCTGAGGAGTACACGGGTCCACAAGAGAGGTCGCACTCTTTTGTTTCTGCTTATGTTGTGCATTGCTTAAACTTACCTGCTACTTTATCGTCCTGTTCAGCTCTTGGACTCCCAAGTCAAGTCCAAATTAATGTTCAAACTTGAGTTCTAAATTAGTTGTGGGGCACATATCGAGGCAGCAATGAATAGTATGTCTATCTAATATCTGGTTCACCTAGGGTATGCCTATGTTGTTCATATTGGGTGGGAAACAAATAGTAAAGCAATCATCATCTGTCTTTTTATTAATTTAAAGCAATCATCAGCCTGCTATCATTATTTTTGGATCCATCCACTGGTTGTTACCATCACTCTAAATTTTGGCATGCTCTCCTTACATAATCTCACCATATTTTTTTGTATGCATGTCAGATATTGTACACAGTCATGCTGAACATGTAGAGAAAAAGAGAAGAGTTTTGCGTGGCAATATAATGTCATGCAGACATCGCTCCATGGCGGGTTCAATGGCAAACCCTCCCCACCTCTCCAGATTGTAATCCAGAGGAAGATATCTGTTCTGAGGCGGATTCGGATGCCGCTGACCACTCCTATTTACCCCCCAAGGTGTTTGCTCTACCTTGGCATGATGATGTTAGTCATATCATGCATATGTTGCCTTGCAGTGCCTACTTTTGACATCATATATGTCATCTGCTTAGTTTAGACATGTTCTGTAATGCCACCTGTTTAGTTTCTATATCATATACGGGAATTATGCAGTCTCATGTCTTTTAGCCAGCCATAATATATGTGAAATGTGCAATGCCATCCTGTTTAACCAGGCATCATATATTTGAATGATATCTTGCCCATCCTTTTCTTCATTACATTTCCATTTGTCGACAATGTTTGTACATTAAACTACTCTTCCTGTGAATCAGCCATTTGGGTGGGACATGGAAAAATCTGGAGCGAAAACAAGGCCTTCAGAGCAGACAGTGGTACATGTCGAAGCAGATCTCTTTTTGGGTCCCGATGGCTCCTCAGAGATGGATTCAGAGGCAGATGACCAGTCCTATTCCCCCACTGAGGTGTATGCTCTAACTTGGCACGGTTATACTGCTCATATCATGCATACGGTGTCTTGCATTGCATAGTTTAGACATCATATACACAATATTCAACACCATGTTCTTAGTTCAGACATCATATCGAATGCCCTCTGTTTAGCATATAAATCACATATGTGAATTGAATGATGCGATCCTGATTACTTAGATAACATGTAGGTGAATTATGTCATGCGATCCTGTTTAGTTATTCATCATATCTTTGAATTATGTTATGCTATGCTATCCAGTTTTGGATAGACATCATATATGTGAAATTATGTCAAGCTATCCGTTTTAGTTAAACAATATACATGTCAACCATTTTATGCCCTCTTTTTTCCATACTATCTATTGCATCTATCTCTCATGCAATGTCTGTACATTCAACTATGTTTCTTGTTTATCAGCCATTTGAATTGGAGCGGGTGATGCCAGTATCTAGCGGACTAAAAACATGGTCTTCGAATAAAACAGTGCTACCTCTTGGTGGAGATAGCACCCCGGTTGTACATGCACAAGAACCAGCCCTACCACACATAACCCAAACTCTCGCAGATTGTACCCCTACTGCGATGGGCAGAGAACCAGCTTCACCCAATCTAACCCCAACCCCAGCCGATAGTAACCAGTTCCTGTTGACACAACACCGTCTCCACCATAGAGCTCCCAAACAAGAGCAGTTAGTAAGGCAGCTCCAGTGCCCAAAGGGCCAGTACTATCGCAGCGAACCCCAACTCCACCAGTTAGTACGCCTATTCCTGTGGAGGAAGCACAACCAGCTAGTCGTAGTTTAGCATCTATCGCATTTGATGTTGTTAAATCGTCTGTGCGTATCTTCCCATCTTGGAAATATTATACTAAAGATGAAGGAAAATGCCAGTTGCAGGTGTTTGTCCAGGAGTTATGTGTAAGTAATGTTATTGATGGCAATTACTTTGCTTCGTCCCATAAATCCTACCTCCATGATGGTTATAATACAGCAAATTTTCCTAGTTTTCTCTATAGAGAAGGACCGATTTGGAAACTCAAGATGAGGTAACCTGTGCTAATACCTCTGCTATATTCAAGAATGCTTGGTGGCAGTATCGGAATTACCTGAACAGAACGTACTTCCCCGGAAAGAAACTCATCAAATTCCCTTACGTTCTCCTGAGACACATTTACTGGATGATGACTGGGAACGCCTTGTTCTATACTGGTCCCGAACGAAGAATGTGGTAAGGTCTATGAGCTTATTTTATATTTTTAAGTATTATATTCTTGCGTCTTACTGTACTCTGTTCATGTAGAACAAGTGCCTAAACCTGAAGAACAACTGATCTAATTTAAGATTCCATTGCTATCATAGTTCAAAAAAGCGCTAGGCGTTAATTGTGCGTTTTGCCACCACCTTGCGCTTTACTGACCAAAGTGCATGCTTATGCGCAGTTATGCACAGATTAAATGTAGTTATGCGCAATGCGTTTTGCCAACCCCTAGAGCCTAGGCGTGCCTTTTTTAACTATGATTGCTTTGCTCTTGTATCACTGTATTTACTCATACAAACTTATTTTTAAATTGAAGGATCCAATTGAAACTCCAATGGCATAGCAGGTATGTTCACGCATGTTTCTTTAACAGGTTTGCTCTTATCAATAGCTCTTTTGATTTCAATTTCAATTGTGTATATAGTTGACTTTCATATCATGCACATTACTAGCATCACAACAGAGCCAATAGTGTTGTTGTACATGTAGACCCGTGGTACCCATCTGAAATCATGTTGTGCCGTGTAGTTTCCCACGCTTTGTATTCTTTCACTGCTGCTTTGTCTTGAACTGATATGATTTGAACCGTGTCTCTATTTTGATTTGGCAAGACAATGTAGTGACCATAGGACATAGATATATGTTTGTTTGATGCTTTTATTATTTACTAGTACTTGGCAATAGAAGATTTGGTAGTTTAATCCTGTCCACCTCACTAATGAACTGGTTCACCGAAATGAGTTCCATATACTAGTACATGCTAAACTTGTTATGTGTCTGCTTGTTTCTTCTTTTAGAATGCTGACATAATATTGGGGAAGAGTGCCTTATTAAGCAATGGTAAAGGAAGTAATGCAGATAAGGTTCAGGATAGTGACACATCCTTGTTGGTCTCCAACAAAGCTGATAAAATAGCTAAGGAAGACTATCTTGAAGACAGCGAGACAACCCCAAAGTCCTGTCTTGGTTTAGTGTTCGAGTTACTGGCCACTACCGCTTGCACAAGCTATTCAAACTCACTGTCTAAATCAGTTCGGTTTCTTGAGTCTCAACTACAAGCTGGAAGACATCGATCAGCTGTGCTGCGACCAGAAGCGGAAGGACTGCGGAAGTCCCTGTAGCATTCAGATGCATACTTTCTGGTGCAACAGCAAGCGTTGGAGGATTTTAGCGCCAAACAGGACAAAGCTAATCAGCTTGCTAAGCTTATTGCCAGCATTGTGGATACCCAGGATAACATTTCTTGAGCTCTTCTGAAGTTGTTTCTGTTATGCTCTTGTTTTGCTGCTGCGTTTATTTGCACTGGTGGCCAATTTTGATGGCCAGTGTATGTAATGTGCTGCTTTGTTCCCTATATTTGCACTGGTGGCGACCTTTGATGCCCAGTGGATGTAATATGTGTAATAGAGGTAATAGGCTAGCGTTAATTGCTTGCTTATTTATTTCCTTATTGTCTTGTTTAGTTGTTTGCTTGTAGTCACTGCAGTTCTTTTTCTGTGTTTTTCTAGTGGCCACAATAGCCTATTTTTGATAACTAGGCCAAAATAATCATGGGAACACACGGACTGTTGTAACCATGGGCCTCCTGCAGGCCGTATGATCCATGGGCCTTCTTCTGGCTGTATGATCCATTGGCCTTCTATACGGACCGTAGGATCCATCAGCCTTCTATACGGGCCTTAGGGTCCATGGGCCTTCTACGAGCCGTAGGGTCCATGGGCCTTCTACGGGCCGTACGATCCATGGGCCTTCTATGGGTCGTACTATCCATGGGCCTCATAAGGGCCATAGGATCCATGTGCCTTCTACGGGGTGTATCATCATTTCGCCAATCATGGGCCGTACTATTCGTGGACCATAACGGGCCGTTAATAGGCCGTATTTGATAACTCTATGAAAACAGCCCAACGGTTTTTTTACATGAAAACGGCCCAACGTATTAACGGTCCGCAAACGGGCCGACTGTAACGACGGGCTGAATTTGGCCCACAAGCAGAAAATGGCAGTAACGGGCCGTATGTAACCGAATGTTGCAAATGAGCCCAAGAATCAATGGGCCTTGAGAAGGCCGAAAGATAACTTGGGCTGGAAACGGCCCAATGGAATAACGGACCGTTAATGGGTATAAAGTGATACACTGTTCATTATGGGCCAGTTTCACCATGGGCCGTTAATGGACCAAGAGTTACAAAGGGCCTCATATGGGCCGAAAGAAGTCATGGGCCACACATGGGCCGGAAGTTAAAACAGGCTGGAATCATATTGGACGGCCCAGATGACGCTACTGGGCCTAATTCTGATAGGGCGTAACGGGCCCTAGGTTAGCGGGTTGTAAATGGGCTATATGCAAACAGGTCGTTAACAGGCTTTCCGTGGGCCGGCCCGCCACCTTTTGACCAAGTCAAACGGGCCGACCTTTTCATAGGAATGGGCCTCTGTTGGGCCGTGCCACGTATCGCCGTATCATAGGCGCCTTCGGTCCAATGAGCGGATGACATCTGTCCCAATGGTGAGCCGACACATGTTTCCTCCAGCCAATGATGATTTTACACGTGGAAAATCCCCATTGGTCGGGGCTGTTAACGGGTTATCGGATCCAAAACCCGACCCGATAGCTTAACGGCGTTCAATTACGGTGGATGCCACGTGTCGGTCACCCTTGACGAAAACACTTCTGTGACGCGTGATTTATCGTCATGGAAGTGGACACTTCCGTGATGATAATTTTGGTAATGTCATGGAACACTTCTACGACAGCACATGTATGACTATCTTGATTCTGTCATAAAACCGTCATGGATGTACATGCATGACAAAAAACACGACCTACTGTGACAAACACGTATCATCACGAAAGTGTATTTTTTTGTAGTGCTCTTTGGTGGCGCCGATTAGGCCTCAGATTCATCTGAGGAAACGGTGATGATGCTGCTCTTCCGGTGGTGTAGGTGAAGACGGTGGTGTGGGAATGGAGGTGGCGCGAAACACGAGGGGAACATTGGGCAGCTCCTTGGAGGTGGAGGACGGGGTCACTGAACCGGCGGGACGACGAGATCAACGACGGATCCTCATCCGATGAGGTGGATGAGGGACGTCAAGGTGTTGTTGTGGACGATGTCATCGGGGAAGAGGCTCTGGCTGGGTGGTGGATGGAGGAGGGTGTGGGGCTTCATGGGTTTTCACGGCCTTGGTGTATGAATGGGTTGGCGGATGGGATGGGAGGGGGGAACCATGGCTTAGGGACGCGCTTGTCCGAAATGTGGGGTAAGTTACGGAAGTACCCCCACTGATTTGAGCTACGTGGTTCTTTCGGTTCAGGGGTATCACAGGCATTTCACGTGTCAGGATTTTGCAGCAGGTGGGAGTTTTCGCGTGCATTGTAATTTTGGGATAACAAGGCGCGGGTTGAGATGGAGGGGGTTTTCATAGCACAATGAGACAAAGATATATCTTAAATATTTTGGGGTAACAAGGCGCTGGTTGAAGAGGCAGGAGTTTTGCAGCATGATAGATAGAGATGCTAGCTTGAAATTTTGGGAGAACCAGCTTAACGTGTACAACAACAAAAAGACAATTCACACCTCATCACTAGAGAGAGACATGTCCTGTTTTACTATATTACTAGAAATGCATTCAAATACAACAACAACAACAACAACAACAACAACAAAACTAAAAAATCGGGACAACAAACATAACGTGTACAGTACAAAATCAATTTGCACTTCCCTCAACAAGAAAAAAAACAATCCATGTTGTTTATCATATGGACTAAATTTGAGTACACTTTCCCTGTTTGAATGGGATTGTACTCGGGTTAGTTATACAACCATCTAAATATTATCTTCACAACACATGACATGAATATAGGAGTAGTAAATTCCTATATAAATACGAACTACATTTACATACGATCTCAAATTCAAATATATGTGTCCATTCTTTGTTGAATTCAAATCATAGTACATGTACTCTAGCTAGATGTTCGGAATCTAAACCATGTATGATACTACGTACAATGTCTTTAACATGCACAACACACACACAAACACCATTTATACTAGTAAGGTACACGTGCATTGCACGCATGAGATTTGACAACCAAATTATGAATAAATACCACATTATAGCAGTAAGCTTTGAGTCATATATGCATGATGTAGATGTTCGTTTAATTCTTATAGTTCATCTCATTCAAAATCATCTAGTTTTTATAAGAAAGCTAATCTATTTTAAGATTGATGGAATTGTGTGTTGTAAAGCATAAAGTAAAAAACAAACAATGGCAAATTATGTAGAAAAACATTTGGGCAATTATGATACAGAAGATTCTATAACAAAGAAGAAGTGCTTGTATTCTGAGGTTTGTGCATTATGCTTAAGTTCAACCATAGAGCCTTCTAGATTGTACATGTGGCAAAATCTAGTGGAATGTAGATGATATCCAACGGCCAGTAGTGCTCGAATTTGCCATCTCTGCACCGTCGGGTTGGCTTCACCCAACGACCATCTTTCAAAGTTAAAGTTATTCGCACACTATATAAAAATATAAAATGTAATATACAGGGGTATAGATATAGATATGTGATGCGAAAGCCACCCATCATCTCCAATTAGAATAGTGTTTCCATGCACTGATGCAATGTGGCCAAACGATGTCTGCCATCGGTATCTCAAATTCAAATGATTCTCACCTTGTTCAATGTGTATACAATATATCATGCTCGTTTCCAAACCACACCGCGCATATCTCAGTTATATTCATGAATTCATGGGTTTCAAACATCATGACCTCTTATTCAAATATTTGAATTCAACTTTACATTGATTATGACCTCACCTAGTCTTTTACACCCACACAGTCATCTTCTCTTTATAATTGTACCACTAACTTCCTCTCGTGCATGCATGCACACACACTACCACTCGGCATTATCCATCACACACATGCAATATTATTCTTCAGGTCAGTCTCCCATGCATGCACACACACACACACACAGGTACCCCTCCCCCTCTTCATCATATAGGGCATTCTTTATCTCTCCTGTGCATGCGCAATGATCGATGTTCCTCTATGTGTGTGTGTATATAGCTAGGTCTTTCCCAGTTTTACACAAACTGACTAATCTATATATCTAGTGAGGTCTCACCCTCTTTCCCACGTACACATCGATCAATCTATACCTCTTTATATAGGATTACATAGCTAATACACCCACATTAATTATATATCCAACGTCCCCCTCTCATCATACATGCCTTCTACTTCATCTCTCGGATGCATGCATAGTGGCGAAGACAGGGGGCGGCAAGGGCCCTGCCCCCCCTAACATCACTAAATATTGAAGCTAATTTGAATGTGGTCGGTAGATCAATTGCTGGTAAATGGTTTATGTTGATGAATTGGCCCTCCTCATAAAGGATTAGCAATGCTTAGCCCCCTAGCTCATTTATTTTTCATGGCTCCACCACTGCGTGCAACAGCGCACGTTCTCGCCCCCTCTCTTTAAATATTGATCTCACACTTGTGCACTCCTTCATAGTCTCCTTCCACTTGGCCCCTCGCACCATCTTCTAGCCCCCTCCCCCCACCGGATTTTGCCACATGTACAATCTAGCAGACTCCATGTTTGAATTTAAGCATAATGCACAAACCTCAAAACACAAGTGCTTCTCCTTTGTTCTAGAATCTTTCGTATCATAACTGCCCAAACTTTTTTCTAGTTGAATTGCCATTATTTGTTTTTACTTTATGCTTTACAACGCACAATTCCATGAATCATAAAATATATTAAGGGCTTCTTTGATTCAAAGGATTCTCAAAGGAATTTTGGAGGATTCTAATCCTTAGGAATTTTTCCTACCTTGGTTGTTTGATTCTTAGGATTGTAAACCATAGGAATTTTTCCATAGGATTCATTTGCACTAGATTTCATAGGAAACTTTCCATCCACTCAAACCTCTTTGAAAGAATCATACGTTTTTTCTTATCAAACACTCGTACAATCCTTTAGGATTCAAGACGACATTCCACTCTAATCCTGTGTTTTTCCTATTCCCGCATTTTGGAAATCCTACAAATCCAAGAGCACCTAACTTTTTTATAAAAACTAATTGATTTTGAATGAGATGAACTATAAGAATTAAACGAACATCTACATCATGCATATATGACTCAAAGCATACATGCTACAGTGTGGTATTTATTCATAATTTGGTTGCCAAATCTGATGCATGCAATGCACGTGTACCTTACAAGTACTTCCAATATGTGCAAAACACGTAAATTAGAATTCCAATGGCACACTACAAAGTGTCTCTCTTTCAGTTCATGAAGCCACCTGGCACATGTGGAGTGTTGCTGGTTCTAGAATAATGTACTTGTCCTCTCTCAGGCACACTGGCAGTACATGCACGAAGCGAAGATGTACACGCACGCACATGCGGGTACACGATGGGACGCATTTTTGTACTAAGATCCACCCCATGTGATAATTTGACGCATGTAAAGTCCTTCAGTTCATTGATGATCAATCAATACAGCGCATGCAAATTGAGTGGACGTGGGAGGAAGTAGTTGAGAAAGACATTACTACTCCACTACGTGCATGCGAGTAGTTAAATCATGGGTTGCTACTTCCATTGGTCTCCTTCGTATTTTGTGCCAAATTTTGACCATATTTTTAAGTACTAACATAATATTTATGCATGTCATAAAAAGTGGCACAAGAAAAAGGGGGCCAATAAACCAGGACGCATGCACCATGATCAATTTTTGTCAGGGCTACTGTTTGTGGCCTTTGTATTTAAATATGGATGGAGTGGAGCAGTACTTTCTTTATCTTAGCCTCATAGGGCTCTACCAGTGCCTAGGCTCGCCTCCCCACCTCGCCCACCGGATCTCGCCATGGATGATTTTGCCATGGATAATCCCTTAGCTCCCAGGATCCCGCGGGCTGCCCTCTTGCTGCGGCCCGCAACACTGCCGCCTTTGAGCGAAACCCACATGTGTTTTAGAGGAGATCCATTGCTCTGGAATCACAGATTGGTGGCGTCAGAGGACATGCCAGGGCTGCATTTTAGGTGGTGGGCAGCAAGGGAAAATCGGATCGAGGAAGTGTCACATTGATTGCAGAGAAGTTCGAAGGAGCTGCGCCTGTGGCAGCACAAGGTGGAGGCGCAAGTCGATCTTAGGGGAGGGATGTCATCATCTGGCAGCATTGCGTTGATTTTGAGCAGTAGCACTTGAAATTTGTGTTCCAGGAAACTCATTGGGAGCCGTTTCGGGACTCGAAACCAAAACCATCAATTAATCTTTAGCTTGTTCACATCACATTCCAAAGTGTATAGTATAATTATAAGTGCAAACCTGCTCACACCTAGTAGTACATATCAAACCTGAACGTGTTCCCACTATGCAGGTTTTAGTTCTAGTGCTAGTACTTGGTTATAAAAAGGGGAACTAGTACCTAGCCGAAAATCACTCTACCTCTCCCTCCTCATAAGTCTTTCTTGTTCGTTTGTCCTTGCCATGGCCGGTGTGCAGAGCTCTAGGTCTGGAACTACTCGTAACAAGGGAGCAGCAACCAAGGCCGCGGACAAAAAAGGAGGGCTCGCCGCCTGGAAGAGATAGGCGAGGGCTCCCAGGAGCGCCCTAGCCGCGGAGGCGAACATGCCGAGCTGGCGGCACTAGAGTCGTTATCCCTCGTCGACATGCCCGGTCAGCTCAATAAGCAGGAGGAGTTCATCAACGGCTTGGTGGAGCTTCTGAAGGAGAGCCTCGACGACATGCCTGCTGAGCTCAATGAGCAGGGGAGTTGACCGCCAGCTTGGTGATGCTGCTGAAGAAGAGCATTGCGTTGGATAATAAGGCAACCGGAGAAATCCCGCAACTTTAGGAGGACAAGGTGAAGCTCTGCCACAAGCTCGACCTGCTAAAGGAGGAGAATGCCGGCTGTGTGGCAACCCGATCCGCTTGGAGCAGGGGTTCTCCGCAAGTCAGCCCAGGATTACGCGTGACGCACGACAAGTCGACGATACAGCATTCCAGGTACAATAGTATTCATCAAATACATGTGTATATGATTACATCATTGATGAATACAATTATCTGGTATAGCCCTAAGGCTATACGGATGACAGCAGAAGTCTATTTAAATGGCGGCGAAAGTCTTGGTTTGGCAGCATCTCACTCTGGCTGGACTCCATAACTCATAGGACTGGCAAGATTACGGCCTAGCACGACGGAACAAGCGAACAATTCGGGCATGACCTACAAAACTGGCATGACACGCCAGGTCAGTACATTGAATGTACTTGCAAGACAACCAAATACATAGCATCCAAACAAACAGATGACATAGCAAGAACCAAGCATATGCAACAGTCTACTTCAACACAACTTCTAAGCATGGCATGATATTAACTAGAATCATAAATCAAACTAAGCATGAATAACAACACAACATCTACTAGCATGGCATATCAAAGTTACTTCTAGCAAAGCAACAACAAAGCATAACATATCAAAACATGGCATGGCATCAGGAAACTATGCTGAAAATAAACTACCAGTTATCTCCCATGAAGACATGTTGTATTAACCTTATGCAACAATCACTTACTCTACCACGACTCCTCGGAGCACAAGCATGACTTACCGAGACCACTTCTCGGGGTCATATCAACACATCATCATGACTTCTCACGATTACCTCATGGTCCAAGTCATCACACGATTTATCACATTTTAGTTATCACATAAGTTATTAGTAGATTTATCCTCCATTTCGACCGAGACCAGATAGTGTGACCTACTACGAACTTGTGCCCATGACCAAGGACGCGACTATCGATAGATTGAATACACTCTGTAGAGGTAGCGCACTTTACCCACACTACGGAACCCTGGCCTCGCACTCCCATACGTGCGGACCACGGTGTTCCGACAAAGCCGAGCTACTGCCATGACACTCTCTCAGCCACTCCGACCAACACCCCCTTGGGTTTCAGTCCTGGGTGGCCCCGTGTCTACCAAAGACACCAACGGCCACCGTCATGGCAAAATGGTCCCAAACGGGGACAAGGTATGCCATAAAAACAAAAACGAGCACACAAGGTTATGTCCGCCTACTTGATCAGGGTAGCGCGTGCCCATAACCTTCCCTCGCGGGGAGCACCGGCGAGAGGCGCTACAATAGACCCAGCTAGGACCTCCCCATAAGGTAAATGTGGTTGCATTGGAGAAAGCTAGAGTTGGGTGGCACCATGATATCCCAGTGATGACAGAGGAGGTTTGTAATTAAGTCATATTATTAACTTCTCCGTCATCAATCATCATGCGAGCAGTATTAACATGAATGCAACAACTAACATGCAACATACCGATGTAGTAACAAAACATCAAGCTTTTCAAAAGAAGAATGATAGCATGCGAAACATGGCAATACCAAGTACTAGCAAACTTAAAAGTGCAACATAATTATCATAACATCGATACTACTAACATGAAACTAAACTAGACAGAGGGATGATATTATTGGTAACAACATCAAACTAGCATGCCAACTATTTTACGAAAGCATAAGCATGCAAGACAGCTAACAAAAACATATAGCACGACTAAAATAACAGCAACCAAAACAGACAAGAAACTACTGTAACTAAACATACACACGAGGTGCAAGCAAAGTCAACATGCAAGTTCGGGGCTCATGATTAGAGGTTGGCTTGCCTGGGGGTCGAGGATTACTCCGGAAAAAGTGCAGAACGATCACGGAAAGATTTGCCGGAAACAGTTCTCTCTCAGAGGGGGCTGTTTACGGGCAAGGGCAAAGTGGTCATTTTCACTATGTGGAAACATAATGAAAATGATACCAACGGAAAGAGTTCAATGAGACAAAGACGTGAGCATTGGTTTCACCACAATCGGAGTTAAGGTTGTTGAGATACACAGGGTTGAAGTTCAGGGACCTATCGGTGAATTTTTTCCAGCAAACAGGCCCCTGAAGGAATAACTGAACGCGTGTTTCTCAGAAATATGCTTTCCAGAGAGGAAAGCACATTTTGGCCTAAAGAGGAATTGAATACGCTTTCGACGCGTGGAAACAACTTCGTCGCGGGGCGTCACCACTTATCCACGCTGGCAGGACCAGGTCAACGCGGCAGCGGCGGGGCCGGGCGCCTAGGTCGCTGCCATGTGGGGTCGGGGAAACGGCATGGGGCCCGCTTGGCCAGGTCATCTCCTCCCTCTTCCTCCCGCTCGGGGCGCGATGAGCCGAGGGCGACGGCCGCCTCGACGGCCATCTCCGGTGACTCTGGGCACCGTTCGCGACGCCCGACCTACCCAGACGACCAACAGCGAGAGGCGCATCTCCGGGTGGTGGTCTCTGCCGCCGAGGAGCATCAGAGGGTGGGCTGCAGGGCCTGCGGCAGAGAGGAGTTCGGTCACCGGCGGACATGGGGCTAGGGTGGGGGAGAGGATGGGCCGAGGCTACGGGAAGGCTCACCGGAACGTGGGGAGGGAAGTGGTGGTGAGGGAAAAGAGAGAGGGGCGCGGCATCGCCGGAATCAAAGAAGAACCGAGGCAGTGGCCATGGCGATGGGGAGGGGTCAGAGAAGCTCAGGAGCTCGGGGGAGAGGCTTGGGAGGGGTTGTGAGCTGCGAGAGAGCTCGAGGGCTGCTTATATAGCCACGGGGAAGAGCTCTAGGGGAGGGGAGAGGCGACACGCGGTGCGGATAAGTGTCTGTCCGCCAGCGACGCGCACGCGCGACCAAGGGGCATGGGGAGCGGCGGGAAAGCAACGAGGGGGATGTGGATGATGCTCAGGAGCTCACGGAGTCGAGCAACACTCGCGGACAAGAGGGGGAAAGGGACAAGAACGAGGAAGCGATGGTGCACACAGGCAGGAACTGTGCGGCGATGACGACGACTCGACGAGGAAGAAAATGATGGGGGAACAAGCTCTAGGTGCACGGCGACGATGAGGCTGAGCTGTGTGACATGATTTGACAAACCAAAACCGACCGGAGCAAGGGAGCCGACGAGAATAGTGGCCAGACCAACGATTTGGCCTGCATAGCCCCGTGGTCACAACCGACATCGCGCGCTCTGGTCGTCAACTAAGTGCCAAACCTTGTTAGCGGAGTAGTCCTTCCAAATATCGTCAAGACCAAGGGGATGGCACGAGCAAAGGTGTAGCGAGCAGAGGGAACCAAGCTTGACAAGTTTGTTGTTGCAAACTTGGCCACATCTTGGTGATCAACACAGTGAGCTTAAGGGCTAAACTTAATGTCTGGGAGATTCAGGCTAGCAAGGACTACGGTCCTGGGCAGTTGGAAGGGATTTGGGCAAGGATTTAACATAGCTGCAGTGCAAATGCCAAATATGGCCCAGAAAACAAAAGAGGAAGAAACACTCACTAGGAGTATTGGATTTGGCTCCCACTTGGCAAATCTTTATGATTTGGTCATATGTAGATGCTGCAATAAGAACATACCAAATGGACTTGCCAAATTGGTACTTGCTTCACAAGCATTACTTTTGACCATAAACTTGGGAAAATTCTAGGAAAATATTGGCTACATGAAATGAGCCAAACTCTTAGGTAGGTGTGTTATATGGATAGGAGAAGGCTAGGAAATATTTTCAGCCATAATGAAGCAAGATAAAATATACTTGCTCCACAAACTGAAAATTTGGACAGAAAACAAGAATTGCTCATGTGCTCACATAGATCAATGCAATGAGCTGCATTTGGGTGGAGGATAATGATCTGGAATACATGAGAGGATGGCAAAGTTAAATCCCATTTGGAAACTCTATGAAGGTACTTCCTTCATAAAGTTGCATTTTGGTCAGAAACTTTGAAAAATTGCACAGGGAGCTAGGATGAATGGATTGAGCTCATCTTTGGTATCCATGGGTGATTTATCAAGGTTAACTACCCTGCATAATTGCAGCTCAATTGGAATTAAGAATAAAGCACTTCCTTTGCAAAATTTTAGAGAAGGCAGAAACTTGCATTGGATCATGTGCCCAATTTTGAACTGTGGAACATGAGATAAGGATGGAACTAGTGGTTTCACTCTAGGTGGCTCTAGAGATCAATGGATTTGTTCTTGGGGAGCCCAGACTTTCAAGACCTCTGCCTATTACACTTTTTTCTTCCGAAACATGCTGGCTCATGAGGGGTTCAAATGGCTTTGAAAGGCCAAATCAATCCCTAAAATCAAAGTGTTTGGCTAGTTTCTGCTCTCTGACAGACTCAATATGCGCAATATGCTGAGTAGACGACACTACAATATTGGTGACAACCTGGATTGTCTTCTTTGCAACCAACACGTTGAGGAGACTGTGGAACATCTGTTCTTTCGCTGCACCTTTAGTAAAACGTGTTGGCAACTCTTGGAGATTCATTGGCCGCCGCAGGGCAATAGGTTGGATATGATTTCACACCTGAAAATGAGGCACGGGCGCAAGATGATCATGGACATCTTTCTGGTGGCTGCCTGGAGCCTCTAGAAGGAACGTAACAACAACTATTTTCGACATGTGACCCCCACGGTCGCCTCCTGGAGGACACGCTTCAAGAAAGATTTCTCTGATATTACCCATAGGCTACCACCACATAAGAAACACTTAGTGGCCACGATTATTGCTACTTTTATCTAGCCACCCCACCCCCCCTTGTAACCCCCTCCTTCCTCCTTCATGTAAATATCATGTAACAACACCACCCATTTATATAAATATATATGCAGTACTCTCCTACTGTCTTAATTTTCAAACAAAAAAAAACAATTTATGTGAGAATTTTATCTGCTATAAAAATAATAGTTCCTTTAGAAAATGGAAGAAATGCAATATTGGTATTAAATAGGAAAAGGCAGTTTTCCTTATTTAATTATGGCCAATATAATTGCCAGAGCTTGGATTAGGCATAAACTCCACCAATTCACAAGAATTTTGGAGATGACTAGCCATGCCTTTGGATTTTATTCCTCAGAAAGGCAAGAATAGGAATAAATCATAATTCAAAAATATTGAATGAGACTTGGCAGTATTTTTGCATATCCAAGGTTGAAAAGGATAGGAGGGTTTCTGGAAACATATGGGATGATCAAAAGATCAAGGAAAATGATAGCTCCTTTGTAATCACAAAGGCCATGATCAAATTCCAAAAATTTGGAATTATGGTTTGAGAGGGTTGGAGTTGAGGCAAATGAGGTCTTGCCCACTAAAAAGACATGAGCAAGTTTTGAAAGGTTGGAAATGACAAGAATTCTCAAAGTCATCCTACAAACTCAGGAGAAAGATTTTGAAAATGAGTGCCAAGACGGAATAACAGCTCAAAAATTGATAACCCAATTTTGGGGTTGTTACAAACCTTCCCCCCTTAAAAAGAATCTCGTCCTCGAGATTCCTAGGGTTACAGCACCAAAGAAAAGATAGACACTCCGGGAAAAACCTTTGGGTTATTTTTTTAACCCTTTGGTCAGATTTAAACGAGTTGGGGCACCGATAATTGGTACATCTAGGGAGAGATATGGGAAAACATGGTTATGTCCACGGCTAGGAGCACTCTAGATCAAACTCTCGAAAAATTGCTATGTACACGCTAGTGAATAGTGGATTCACCTGCTGACACGTGGGTCCAGGGCCCACTGGCAACCTCCTTCTTCTGCCTCTGGCTAGCTGCTTCTCCTGTGGTGCTGCTTTGCGTGCGTCTTGGCATAGCACGCATCTAGCTCCTAGGGCGATGAGGACCCTAGTGCCATAGTGCGCGGCATGCACGGTGCCGGTGCAACGAGCACTCACATCGCGGGCCAACACCTTGTCGGCACTGCTCGCGGATTCGCCTCTTGGACGCCGGTGATCGGGCGACGAACGAGTTTCCTGGACTTCGCTCACCGTACACCGGGGTTGGGCTATAAAAATGGCAGCGCGACTCGCTTCCAACACACAAGCACAATGCCGCTCTACTACCTCTTTGGTTAGGAAGGGATCGAGCCGAGCTCCTTCGGCGAGGCTGTGTTCTTGGTGGCGCTGTGGTGGTTCCTAGCTACTCTGCTGGGCATGCTGATCGGCTCGTCGTTCCTTCTGGTGATACTCATCAAGAACAAGCGGGCTCGAGGCAACACGCGGCTGGGTGTGGTGGCTCGAGGTGCGGGAGAAGATGGTGCATGGGGTGGTCCTCCACCACGCGCTATTCTCCGTCGCTTTGCACCGGCGGAGTAATCGCGTGCTGCGGTGGAGCGGTGATGGCGACTTGCGGCACCATGCAAGGCAGTGATGATGGTGATGATGATGCGGTTGAAGTGGCTATGCCAGCTCAGGAGTCAAACTAGGGCACGGGAAAATTTTTGCGGATCGCTCCATGAAATGTAGGTGTCAGGATAGAATCGGAGTTGAAATCTGTATCGGGAGTTGTACTAGATCGAGAGGAATAAAGCTGGCAGTGTTTCTCCGGAAACGCGATTAGGTTAACAAAAAGAACTAGGGACGAGAAATGTCCAGATGGAAATGCCTCTCTGAGGCTCCGGGTTTACAAATCTGACACACGGGGTATGCACAGATAGAGAAGGATATGTGACTTTGCTTTTCCCCGAGTACTGCCCTAAATTTACTCGTGGGTGAACCGGGTATGCATGCACAATGCAAGGTAGTCTAAACTAACAAGCAAGCAGACAGATGCAACATACAGGCAACAGAAAAACACACCAGGCAAATCACACTAAGGTGTTTTAATGCTAGTGGGTATATGTACTCCTGGCATACATATACCTACACGAGCGCGCATTTTATTAAAGAATCGAGATGAGTCAATGTTGTTTGTAGTGTATGTGTTCTACTGATTAAAATCTTGTTAACAACACAGTGCCAACCCTGTCAAACATTTCTGCTTGACAGAGAGACAAGCAAAAACAAAGGCACAAACAAAAGCAAGCAAGCATACATAGAATACAGTATACTGATTACAACAGTACCAACATACAACAAAACACGAACGCACTGCACGCTAAACGAAACTACTCGCTCCGGGATACATGGTTCTATCCTCATGTCAAAGATGAACCAATAGACCTATCGACTAGCAAAAACCACTGACTACGTGACTGAGGTCATGCACAGGGCTGGCCTTGCTGGGGATCTCTGGGAGGACGAAGACTGAGCCAATCTCCATCATCATTGTCCGGCACTACTATGGGTTGGGGCTCTACTGCTGGAGGTGTGGCTGAAATTGATCCAAGCAAATGCTGCTGGTGGATCCGTAAAAGAGCCTTGTCGAGGGTGATGATGTTTGGCTTGGCCCACAACACAGGCCGAGAGGATAGCACTGGTTCGGATGGCATTGGGCAAATGACCTGAGATGCGAATTTATGAGCCTCATGGTAAGTGAGGGAGTCCTGGATTAGGGGGTGTCCGGATGGCCGGACTATGACCTTTGGCCGGACTCCCGGACTATGAAGATACAAGATTGAAGACCTCATCCCGTGTCCGGATGGGACTTTCCTTGGCGTGGAAGGCAAGCTTGGCGATACGATATGAAGATCTCCTCCCATTGTAACCGACTCTGTGTAACCCTAGCCCTCTCCGGTGTCTATATAAACCAGAGAGTTTTAGTCCGTAGGACGAATAACAATCATACCATAGGCTAGCTTGTAGGGTTTAGCCTCTGTGATCTCGTGGTAGATCAACTCTTGTAATACCCATACCATCAATATTAATCAAACAGGAGTAGGGTTTTACCTCCACCGAGAGGGCCCGAACCTGGGTAAAAACATCGTGTCCCTTGTCTCCTGTTACCATCCGCCTAGACGCACAGTTCGGGACCCCCTACCCGAGATCCGCCGGTTTTGACACCGACATTGGTGCTTTCATTGAGAGTTCCTCTGTATCGTCGCCTTTAGGCCTGATGGCTTCTTCGATCATCAACCACGACGCGGTCCAGGGTGAGACTTTTCTTCCCGGACAGATCTTCGTATTCGGTGGCTTCGCACTGCGGGCCAACTCGCTTGGCCATCTGGAGTAGATCGAAAGCTACGCCCCTGGCCATCAGGTCAGGTTTGGAAGCTTAAACTACACGACCGACATCCGCGGGGACTTGATCTTCGACGGATTCGAGCCATGGCCGAGTGTGCCGCCCTGTATCGATGGGCATGATCTAGCTCTGCCGCCGGACAACGCCCAGAGTACCGCTCAGGTGTCCGCTCCGACCATTAGCTCGGAGCCGACTGCGCTAACCAGGGATGGACGGTTGGACGCCGCCCTAGGAGCCGCAATCTCAACGGCGATAGAGCCGAATACCAGCCTAGTCCTTTGCAAGGCCCGTGACTCCAAGGTGCCGGACTCCGTTCTGGACTCCGAATCTTCCGCACCCCTTCCGATCGAACCCGATTGGGCTCCGATCATGGAGTTCACCGCCGCAGACGTCTTTCAGCACTCGCCCTTTGGCGATATCCTGAACTCCCTAAAGTCTCTCTCTTTGTCAGGAGAGCCCTGGTCGGACTATGGTCAGCAGGGTTGGGATGCGGACGACGAAGAAATTCGAAACCCACCCACCACCCACTTTGTAGCCACTATCAACGATCTAATCGACATGCTCGACTTCGACTCCGAAGACATCGACGGTATGGACGCCGATGAAGGAGACGACCAAGAACCAACACCTATAGGGAACTGGAAAGCCACCTCGTCATATGACATATACATGGTGGACACCCCCAAAGCAGGGGATGGCGATGAAAAGATGGAGGACGACCCCTCCAAGAAGCAACCCAAGCGCCGATGTCAGCGGCGACGCTCTAAGTCCCGCCAAAGCAAAAACGGCGATTCCGGCACCCGAGATAACAACAAGCCGGACAGTGCCGAAGACAACCCCCTCCAGCAGGATTCAGTGCAGGAGGACGAAGGAGCCAGCCCTCATGAGAGAGCGGCCGACAGAGAGGTCGAGGACGAAAATTATATGCCTCCCTCCGAAGACGAGGCAAGCCTCGATGACGACGAATTCGTCGTGCCAGAGGATCCCGTCGAACAAGAGCGTTTCAAACACAGGCTTATGGCCACGGCAAGCAGCCTCAAGAAAAAACAGCAGCAGCTTACAGCTGACCAAGACTTGCTAGCCGACAGGTGGACCGACGTCCTAGCGGCCGAAGAGTATAAACTCGAACGCCCCTCCAAGAGCTACCCAAAGCGTAGGCTGCTACCCCAACTTGAGGAGGAAGCAACTAAACCTACATCACCAGTGTACGATGCGCCTTATCGGCCACCCCGTGGCCGCGAGAGAGAGGCCTTCGGGCCCTCGACCCAAGCCGAACCCCGGCACCGCTCAAAACATACCAGAGTACAGGGAGACGCAACAGACCTGCGAGACATATTGGAGAACAAGGCAAGGCAAACAAGAGCGATCTACGGATCGCATGGGCGCCCCGCTTCACGTGACGCTAGCCATCATGCCGGACATGATAAGTATGGCCAGGCCGAATACAACAGACCAAGCTCATCCGAGCTATGTCGTGATATAGCCCAGTACAGGGGCGCCGCACACCCACTATGCTTCACAGACGAAGTAATGGATCATCAAATCCCCGAGGGCTTTAAACCCGTAAACATCGAATCATACGATGGCACAACAGATCCTGCGGTATGGATCGAGGATTATCTCCTTCATATCCACATGGCCCGTGGTGATGATCTACACGCCATCAAATACCTCCCACTCAAGCTTAAAGGACTAGCTCGACATTGGCTTAACAGCCTGCCAGCAGAGTCAATTAGTTGCTGGGAGGACCTGGAATCCGCATTCCTTGACAACTTCCAGGGCACTTATGTGCGACCACCAGACGCCGATGACCTAAGCCACATAATCCAGCAGCCAGAGGAATTGGGTAGGCAATTCTGGACACGGTTCCTAACCAACACAAATCAAATAGTCGACTGTCCGGACGCCGAGGCCCTTGCAGCCTTCAGGCACAACATCCGAGACGAATGGCTTGCCCGGCACCTAGGACAGGAAAAGCCGAAATCTATGGCAGCCCTCACGACACTCATGACCCGCTTCTGCGCGGGCGAAGATAGCTGGCTAGCTCGTAGCAGTAACATAACCAAGAGCCCTGGCAATTCGGGTACCAAGGACAACAATGGCAGGTCACATCGCAACAAGCACAAGCGCCGCATTAGCGGCGACAATGCTGAGGATACGGTAGTCAATGCCGGATTCAGAGGCTCTAAACCCGGTCAGCGGAAGAAGCCATTCAAAAGAAACCCTCCGGGCCCATCCAACTTAGACTGGATACTCGATCGCTCGTGCCAGATACACGGCACGGCACCCCCGAACAACCAGCCAACCACACCAACAGGGATTGTTGAGTGTTCAAGCAGGCAGGCAAGTTAAGTGCCGAAACTAGAGACAAGGAGCTGCGTAGCGATGACGAGGAGGAGCCCCGGCCGCCGAACAACAAAGGACAGAAGGGATTCCCCCCGCAAGTGCAGACGGTGAACATGATATACGCAACCGACATCCCCAAAATGGAGAGGAAGCGTGCTCTCAAGGACGTCTATGCGCTGGAGCCAGTCGCCCCAAAGTTCAACCCATGGTCCTCTTGCCCGATCACCTTTGATCAAAGGGACCACCCCACTAGCATCCGTCACGGCGGATTCACCGCATTGGTCCTAGACCCAATCAATAACGGATTTCACCTCACCAGAGTCCTGATGGACGGCGGCAGCAGCCTGAACCTGCTTTATCAGGATACAGTGCGAAAAATGGGTATAGATCCCTCAAGGATTAAACCCACAAAGACAACCTTTAAAGGCGTCATACCAGGTGTAGAAGCCAGTTGTACAGGCTCGGTTACACTCGAAGTGGTCTTCGGATCCCCGGACAATTTCCGAAGCGAGGAGTTAATCTTCGACATAGTCCCATTCTGCAGTGGCTATCACACCCTGCTCGGACGAACCGCATTTGCAAAACTCAATGCGGTGCCGCACTATGCATATCTCAAGCTCAAGATGCCAGGCCCTCGCGGAGTCATCACGGTAAATGGAAACACTGAACGCTCTCTCCGAACGGAGGAGCGCACAGTGGCCCTGGCGGCGGAAGTACAGAGCAGCCTCTCAAGGCAACTCTCCAATCCGGGTGTTAAATGTCTGGACAACGTCAAGCGCGCCCGAAGCAACCTACAACAGAGCAGGCCGACACGATCCGAGCAAGCATAGCAGTGCGGCCCGAACCCCAGCCCTCGCTAGATGGTGATATCAGTATCACGCGTACATAATTACGCTTTGAAAATACCATGGGCATAAGGGGAGGGGCACGACTACGGCACGCCCAGAATGCGGCTCAACCGCACTTAGGGGCTCCTTATTCCGCCGTTTTCCTTTTTTTAACACTTTCAGGACCCACCTATTCGAAGGCCTGTCCGGCAATACACTCGCCGAACACACGATGCAACAGCCAGGGCGAGAACAAGCCGCGTCGAATGTCCAGGTGGCCTCTATAACGAGTTAAATACCTGTTTTTACTTAAAGACCCGCAGCTTGCCACTAGAGGGGGACTTGTCAAATAATCCCATCTCTTTCTTATCGCACTATTTGTATCGTCGGCTTTCATAGCAGCCCTTTTTCATAAATAAGACATAGCTCTTATCCTTTCTTGTATTCATCTATTTTTATACATATATGTTCAGTCATGACATTATGCAACCGTACACTTTGGTACGACCAATACACCAGGGGCTTAAGTACCCCATAACATGGTGTGAGAAGACCGAACACTCTCCTGAGTGCGTCACCCCGAACTTATAGCATTATATGCATCGGCTCCAAATCATGTCTTGGGTCAATAGTTGGGTTTGCCCGGCTCCCATGTTTTGGTACCTTATGTTCCGCAATGTTGGCTAAGGTAGCGCTGGGAGAACTACTGCGATTGTGCCCCAGTTGAGCTGGGTTAACACCTCAGTAGAGAAAGCTAAAACTGACTGTCATGATAGTGCGAGAGACCGGTCGCTGTTCGCGAGGTTTTTCAAGTCCTTAAAGACTTGTGCCGCTTAGAGCGAGGAGCCGGATTTATCTGGCCAAGGCGTGGATAGCGCCCCGAACTCGGTCTTCCGAATACTAGGGGCTTCACCGAAATTTAAAATTATAGAATTCTATGGCTAAGTGAGAGTGATAAAGCATTATAAGTCTGATGGCCTGGTTCGTTGTGCTGAGAGCCTCCCTAGATGGACCCAAGAATGGGAACAAGAGCGCTCAGGTTTATCCCGAACACCCCAGCACTCGTGGCATGGGGGTAGAAGCCGACGACTTGCATCTCTCAGGTTTGATAAACGGCCGCACAGAAGGCAATATTTTAAATTAACAAGTGTTGCTTCACGCACATGAACAAAGTTTTCAGCGTACAGGATAACAAATGCGAGTCTACTCAAAAATTACATCTTTGGAGCACTCATCCGCTATACGGCGGGCACCCTTCAGGACGCCCTTATAATACATCTCGGGCGTGCGATACTCCTTTCCCGGCAGTGGCGCGTCTATCAAAAGCTTCTCCGCGTCCAGCTTGCCCCAGTGCACTTTAGCACGGGCAAGGGCCCGACGGGCACCTTCAATGCAGACGGAGTGCTTGATGACCTCAATCCACGGACAAGCGTCCACCAGCCGCCGCACCAGACCGAAGTAGCTCCCAGGCATGGATTCCTTAGGCCATAGTCGAACTATGAGGCCCTTCATGGCCTGTTCGGCCATGTTGTGGAGCTCGACCAGCTGCTTCAGCTGGTCGCTCAGGGGCACCGGATGTTCTGCCTCAGCATACTGAGACCAGAACACCTTTTCCATCGAGCTCCCCTCCTCGGCTCGGTAGAACGCGGCAGCATCAGACACACTATGGGGCAGATCGGCAAACGCTCCTGGAGAGCTCCGGATTCGGGTAAGTAACAGATAATTTACTTTTACATGCTTGCTTTGCATAAACAATGCCTTACCCGCCGCTATTTTCTTTATCGCCTCGATCTCCTGGAGGGCCTTCTGGGCTTCGGCCTTAGCATTTTTGGCACTCTCAAGAGACAATGCGAGCTCGGACTCTCGAGTCTTCAAGTCACGCTTCAAACTCTCGTGTTTTTCCACGAGAGCCTGGAGCTCTTGCCGCACCTCCGCCACCCGCGCCTCCTACTTCTCTCGCTCGGTGCGCTCCAAGGCCGCACTATTCTCGGCCTTGGAGACCGCCTCCTTCAGGGTCGCCACCTCGGCCGTGGCCCCTGCAACGTTTACGTTGGTCCTGTCATTATTTGCAACCAAGTATTTCTATATACATTTACATGCGGTACTACGTACCCTCTTTGTCCTCGAGCTGCTTCTTGGCATGGCCGAGCTCGCTCTCGGACCGCTCGAGGCTTTCCTTCAATGCATTGACCTCCGCAGTTAGTGCGGCAGAGGTCAGCAGTGCAGCCTGCATTCCCATATTGACATATTTTTATTAGACTCCTGCGTATATCTTTTTAGATACTCAGTTCGGCTTTTCTTTCCGAACGCCAAACTGAGCATCAGGGGCTACTGTCTATGTGGTAACATTTTTTATGTGTTTTGAACACGTACCTCAAAGCCTGTTAACAGACTTGTACAGGCTTCTGTCAGCCCGCTCTTGGCGGACTGAACGTTCTGAATCACCGCACTCATAATAGTGCGGTGTTCTTCGTTGATGGAAGCGCCGTTAAGCACCTCCAGCAAATTGTCCGGCGCCTCCGGATGGACGGGGGTCGCCGGTGTCGCAGGCTTGCCCTTCTTATGAAGGCGCCTCCTGTCGAACTCTGGAACCGTTGATGGTTCCGGAGCAGTGTCCAGCCCGGGGCCGGACTTAGATCCCTCTGGGGCTTTACCCCCTTTGGGCCTGGAGTCAGGGAGGTCGCCTTGAGGCGCCTCCAGGACCACCTCCTCCTGGTTTAGTCCCTTTCGGGACTCCACCTTGGCGTCGCCCGTAGGAAGCGGGGAGGAGGCCATCGGAAGTGAAGCGCTATTCACATCTGACGAATTCAGGGAGCCGCTCGACGAATCGCCAAGCTGAGCTCTGGGCGGACTGCATAATTAAATTCGGCGTCAGAAAATGCCAAATAACGGAGAAGCGTCATAATTTATTCGGATATCCGGATGCTTATGATTTTGCCAGGGGCTTGACCCTGGATGGCCATTCCTCCCCGCCGTCTTCGGCATCGGAGGTGTAGTCCGGAAGGAGGGTTCTCCCCTTCTTGGACCCTCCGGCCTCCCCAGTTGGGGCGGCCTTTCTTTTGTTTCCTCCCCCCTTTGGAGGGGGAGAGTCTTCTTCTTATTCTTCTTCCTCCTCCTCGTCTTCGGAGGCGGAGGGTGCGTCGGGGTTGTCGGGTGATGAATCCGATACCACCAGGTGCCGGGAGCTCTTTCGAGTCCCCGTGGCCTTTTTCTTGGCCTTCTTCTCCGGCACCACGTGAGGTGCCGGAACCAGCAGCTTCGTTAAGCGGGCGTCTGCTGGGTCTTCGGGCAAGGGAGCCGGACAGTCGATCTGTCCGGCCTTCTTCTGCCAGTCCTGTTAAAGAGATGGGAGTTTAGATCCCGCATAGAATCAAATCTATGAAAAACGAATACCCCGTAAAGGGAAAATTAAGCTCACCGCGCTGGCTTGGCGCTTGGCGCAGAATCTGCGATCCTCGGTGACGGGAGGGGAGACCTCGGAGCTCTTGAATAGCACCTTCCAGGCATCCTCGTGCTTTGTGTTGAAGAGCCGAGACAGAGTCTGGTGCTGGGCCGGGTCGAACTCCGACAAGCTGAAAGCCCGTCGATGACACGGGAGAATCCGGCGGAAGAGCATGACCTGGACTACGGTGACAAGTTTAACCTTCCTGTCGATCAGGTCTTTGATGCAGGTCTGAAGTCCGGTCACTTCCGCTGAATTACCCCATGACATGCCCGTCTCTTTCCAAGATGTGAGCCGTGTGGGGATGCCAGATCAGAATTCGGGGGCCGCTGCCCATTCTGGGTCACGCGGCTCGGTGATGTAGAACCACCCCGATTGCCACCCTTTGATAGTATCTACGAAGGCGCCCTCGAGCCATGTAACATTGGCTATCTTGCCCACCATGGCACCTCCGCACTCCGCTTGGCGGCCGCCCACGACCTTCGGCTTGACGCTGAAGATCTTCAGCCATAGGCCACAATGAGGCTGGATGCGGAGGAAGGCCTCGCACACGACGGTGAACGTCGAGATGTTGAGGATGAAGTTCGGGGCCAGATCGTGGAAGTCCAGGCCGTAGTAGAACATGAGCCCCCGGACGAATGGGTGAAGAGGAAAACCCAGTCCGCGGAGGAAATGGGGAAGAAAAACAACCCTCTCATAGGACCTGGGGGTGGGGATGAGTTGCCCCCCATCTGGAAGCCGGTGCGCGATGTCGTCAGACAAGTATCCGGCCTTCCTCAACTTTTTGATTTGCCCCTCCGTGACGGAGGAGGCCATCCATCTACCTCCCGCTCCGGACATGATTGGAGAAGGTTGAGGTGGGAAGTGCGGGCTTGGGCGTTAGAGCTCGAGCGCACAGGGACGGATAAGCAAAGGAGGAAGAAGGCGTAAATGGAAAGGGTAGATCCTTATCCCCTTATATGGGCGGCCGAAACTGTGAGCCTCCACCGGCCTAATAAAACTCGCTTATCTCCCAAGCGCCGCGGTTAATGGCGCGGTTGGGTTACCCACGCCCGTATTGATGAGAATCCCAGAATAAGGGGACACGATCTCTGCTTTGACAAGACGTGCCAAGGAAACCGCCTCACTAAACGCGCTGAGGTGGAACAGTAAAATAAATAAAGGCCTGGCCGTGGCGTGATGTCATGCTGCGGAATACGTCAGCAGATTAGATTGGTGCAAATATTATTCTCTCTACAGTGGCATGTGGAACTTATTTTGCAGAGCCGGACACTATCCTTGTGTTCAACATCTTCTATGAAGTATTCGGAGGAGGAACCCGCCTTGCAATGCCGAAGACAATTTGCGCGCCGGACTCGTCGTCATTGAAGCCTGGTTCAGGGGCTACTGAGGGAGTCCTGGATTAGGGGGTGTCCGGATGGCCGGACTATGACCTTTGGCCGGACTCCCGGACTATGAAGATACAAGATTGAAGACCTCGTCCCGTGTCCGGATGGGACTTTCCTTGGCGTGGAAGGCAAGCTTGGCGATACGATATGAAGATCTCCTCCCATTGTAACCAACTCTGTGTATCCCTAGCCCTCTCCGTTGTCTATATAAACCGGAGAGTTTTAGTCTGTAGGACGAATAACAATCATACCATAGGCTAGCTTCTAGGGTTTAGCCTCTCTGATCTTGTGGTAGATCAACTCTTGTAATACCCATATCATCAATATTAATCAAGCAGGAGTAGGGTTTTACCTCCACCGAGAGGGCCCGAACTTGGGTAAAAACATCGTGTCCCTTGCCTCCTGTTACCATCCGCCTAGATGCACAGTTCGGGACCCCCTACCCGAGATCCGCCAGTTTTGACAAGGACAGTAAGCTTCCTTGACGACTCGTACCACATCGTTGTCCATGGCTCTAAACTCGGCAAGCATCTTTGCAATCATCATCCCTTGGGCAGTGATGTATTACACCAGGCGAGTGATTGCGGGGTCATCTCCTTGGATAGCGAGAGAAGGCTGCATTCCTGCTTTTGCCACAATGGGAAAAAAGCAGAACTCCTGCCTTGTTGCTACATACGGAAACTTGGTTCGGAGGTGTAGGATAGCCTCCACAGCAGTGGCCTGAATGGCTAAATGAGTGGTAGGCATGGCTCTACCCTGTAAAACCAAAGGTTGGCCATCTACTGCGGGACCTAGGCTGATGTGCACTCTTGCATCAAAGCGATGAAGGTGAGGGACGGGTGCCGATTGGAACACCAGGTAATTGGGGCTAGCCTTACAGCCAAAGGCTTTGGTGAGCATCTCGGCAAGAAGGGGTGGAAAGCCAGTGTGGTTGACGGCACAGGTGCGGGGGTAAAACTTGGGAGCTCTGAAGGTGCTAGCCATGGCTGGAGTGTTGCTAGCTAGGCTTCCCTGCAGGGACATGGCGGACTGAGGAGTGAGTGATACGGCTAGCGGAAAGGGGGGCTTTTATAGGTAGCTATGCGGTATATGCCCGCATGGTGTGGCCCCTTTCCCTTAGTGGAGAAGGGTGTGGCGACCAGAAAGGATAGGGTTACTACACGTTCCACGTCCCGAGTGCGCCACCTGTTGATAAACAGTGGCCATGCCGGATGCCAGGGATGGGTCAAATTCCTTAGGGTCATTACGGGTTGATGGTAGCGGTAATCTAATGCTGGGATAACCTATTCCAGCCTGGCTGCTCCGATACCATCTCCTGTGGCACCCCGATTCGCACGGAGCAGGGGGCCTTCGCACGTCAGCCCAGGATTACGCCTGACGCATGACAGGTCCACCATACAACATTTAGGTACAATAATATTCATCAAATACATGTTTATATGATTACATCATTGATTAATACAATTATCTGGCATAGCCCTAAGGCTATACGGATGGCAGCGAAAGTCTATTTAAATGGTGGCGGAAGTCTTGGTTTGGCAGCGTCTCACTCTGGCTGAACTCCATAACTCACAAGACTGGCAAGATTACGGCCTAGCACAATAGAACAAGCGTACAATTCGAGCACGACCTACAAAACTGGCATGACACGCCAGGTCAGTACATTGAATGTACTTGCAAGACAACCAAATACATAGCATCCAAACAAACAGATGACAAAGCAAGAACCAAGCATATGCAACAGTCTACTTCAACACAACTTCTAAGCATGGCATGATATTACCTAGAATCATAAATCAAACTAAGCATGAATAATAGCACATCATCTACTAGCATGGCTTATCAAACTTACTTCTAGCAAAGCAACAACAAAGCATAGCATATCAAAACATGGCATGGCATCAGGAAACTATGCTGAAAATAAACTACCAGTTATCTCCCATGAAGACATGTTGTATTAACCTTATGCAACAATCACTTACTCTACCACGACTCCTCGGAGCACAAGCATGACTTACCGAGACCACTTCTCGGGGTCATATCAACACATCATCATGACTTCTCACGATTACCTCATGGTCCAAGTCATCACACGATTTATCACATTTTAGTTATCACATAAGTTATTAGTAGATTTATCCTCCATTTCGACCGAGACCTGATAGTGTGACCTACTACGAACTTGTGCCCATGACCAAGGACGCGACTATCGATAGATTGAATACACTCTGTAGAGGTAGCGCACTTTACCCACACTACGGAACCCTGGCCTCGCACTCCCATACGTGCGGACCACGGTGTTCCGACAAAGCCGAGCTACTGCCATGACACTCTCTCGGCCACTCCGACCAACACCCCCTTGGGTTTTAGTCCTGGGTGGCCCCGTGTCTACCAAATACATCAACGGCCACCGTCGTGGCAAAACGGTCCCAAACAGGGACAAGGTATACCATAAAAACAAAAACGAGCACACAAGGTTATGCCCGCCTACCTGATCAGGGTAGCGCATGCCCATAACCTTCCCTCACGGGAGGCACCGACGAGAGGCGTGACAATAGACCCAACTAGGACCTCCGCATAAGGTAATTGTGGTTGCATTGGAGAAATCTCGAGTTGGGTGGGACTGTGATATCCTAGTGATGACGGAGGAGGTTTGTAATTAAGTCATATTATTAACTTCTCCATCATCAATCATCATGCGAGCATTATTAACATGAATGCAACAACTAACATGCAACATACTGATGTAGTAACAAAACATCAAGCATTTCAAAAGAACAATGATAGCATGCGAAACATGGCAATACCAAGTACTAGCAAACTTAACAGTGCAATAGAATTATCAAAACATTGATACTACTAACATGAAACTAAACTAGACAGAGGCATTATATTAATAGTAACAACATCAAACTAGCATGTCAACTATTTTATGAAAGCATAAGCATACAAGACAGCTAACAAAAACATATCAAACGACTAAAATAACAGCAACCGGAACAGACAGGAAACTACTAGAACTAAACACACACACGAGGTGCAAGCAAAGTCACCATGCAAGTTCGGGGCTCATGATAAGAGGTTGGCTTGCTTGGGGGTCGAGGATTACTCCGGAAAAAGTGCGGAACGATCGCGGAAAGATTTGCTGGAAACAGTTCTCTCTCGGAGGGGCTATTTACGGGCAAGGGCAAAGTGGTCATTTTCACTATGTGGAAACATAATAAAAATGATACCAACGGAAAGAGTTCGAAAAGACAAAGACATGAGTGTTGGTTTCATCTCAATAGGAGTTAAGGTTGTTGAGATACGCAGGGTTGAAGTTCAGGGACCTATCGGTGAATTTTTTTCAGCAAACAGGCCCCTGAAGGAAAAAATGAATGCGCCTTTCTCAGAAATACGCTTTCCAGAGAGGAAAGCGCATTCTGGCCCGAAGAGGAAGCGAATGCGCTTTCGGCGCGTGGAAATGACTTCGTCGCGGGTCGTCGCCACTTATCCACGCTGGCAGGACAAGGTCAACGCGGCAGCGGCGGGGCCGGGCGCCTGGGTCACTGCCATGTGGGATCGGGGAAACAGCGCGAGGCCCGCCTGGCCAGGTCAGCTCCTCCCTCTTCCTCCCACTTGGGGCACGACGAGCCGAGGGCGATGGCCACCTCGACGGCCATCGCCGGGGACTCCGGGCACCGTTCGCGATGCCCGACCTACCCAGACGATTAGCGGCGAGAGGCGCATCTCCTGGTGGTGGTCTCTGCCACCAAGGAGCATCAGAGGGCGAGCTGCAGAGCCCGTGGCAGAGAGGGGTTCGGTCGCCGATGGACACGGGGCTAGGGTGGGGGAGAGAATGGGCTGAGTCTATGAGAAGGCTCATCGGACCCTGGGGAGGGTAGTGGTGGTGAAGGAAAAGAGAGAGGGGCGCGGCACCGCCAGAATAGAAGAAGAACCGAGGCGGCAACCATGGCGATGGGGAGGAGTCAGAGAGGCTCGGGAGCTCGGGGGAGAGGCTTGGGAGGGGTTGTGAGCTGCGAGAGAGCTCGAGGGCTTCTTATATAGCCACGGGGAAGAGCTCTAGGGGAGGGGAGAGGCGGCACGCGGCACGGCTACGTGTCCATGTGACGGCGACGCGCACGCGCGACCAAGGGTCACGGGGAGCGGCGGGAAGGCGACGAGGGGGATGCGGACGACGCTTAGGAGCTCACGGAGTCGAGCAACGCTCGCGAACGAGAGGGGGAAAGGGACAAGAGCGAGGAAGCGATGATGCACATGGGCACGAACTGTGCGGCGACGACGACGGCTCAACGAGGAATAAAACAAGGGGGAACAAGCTCTAGGCACACGACGACGAGGAGGCTGAGCTGCGTGACATGATTGGACAAACTAGAACCGGCCGTAGCAAGGGTTCGAGAATAGTGGCTAGACCATCGATTTGGCCTGCATAGCCCCATGGTCACCACCGACATCACCCGCTCTGGTCGTCAACTAAGTGTTAAACCTTGTCAGCGAAAAAGTCCTTCCAAATCTCATTAAGACTGAGGGGATGGCATGAGCAAAGGTGTAGCGAGCAGAGGGAACCAAGCTCGACAAGTTTGCTGTTGCAAACTTGGCCACATCTTGGTGATCAACACAGTGGGCTTAAGGGCTAAACTTAATGTCTCGGAGATTCAGGCTAGCAAGGACTACGGTCCTGGGAAGTTGGAAGGGATTTGGGCAAGTATTTAACATAGTTGCAGTGCAACTGCCAAATATGGCCCAGAAAACAAAAGAGGAAGAAACACTCACTAGGAGTATTGGATTTGGATCCCACTTGGCAAATCTTCATGATTTGGTCATATGTAGATGCTGCAAAAAGATCATACCAAATGGACTTGCCAAATTGGTACTTGCTTCACAAGCATTACTTTTGACCAGAAACTTGGGAAACTCTAGGGAACTATTGGCTACATGAAATGAGCCAAACTCTTGGGTAGGTGTGTTATATGGATAGGAGAAGGCTTGGAAATATTTTCAGCCATAATGGAGCAAGATAAAATACACTTGCTTCACAAACTGAAAATTTGGACAGAAAACAAGAATTGCTCATGTGCTCATATAGATCAATTAAATGAGCTAAATATGGGTGGAGGTTAACTATTTGGAATACTTGAGAGGATGGCCAAGCTTCATCCCATTTGGAAACTTTATGAAGGTACTTCCTTCATAAAGTTGCATTCTGGTCAGAAACTTTGAAAAATTGCACAAGGAGCTAGGTTGAATGGATTGAGCTCATCTTTGGTATCCATGGGTGATTTATCAAGGTTAACCACCCTGACAAATTGCACCTCAATTGAAATTAAGAATAAAGCACTTTCTTTGCAAAATTTCAAAGAAGGCAGAAACTTGCATTGGATCATGTGCCAAATTTCGAATTGTGGAACATGAGATAAGGATGGAACTAGTGATTATATAGCAAGGACAAGCTCTACAACTTATGTGTGAATTTTATCTACTATAAGCATAATAGTTCCTTTAGAAAATGGCAGAAATGCAATATTGGTATTAAATAGGAAAAGGCAATTTTCCTTATTTAATTATGGCCAATATAATTGCCAGAGCTTGGATTAGGCATAATTATCAACTCCACTAATTCACATGAATTTAGGAGATGACTAGCCATGCCTTTGGGTTTTATTCCTCGGAAAGGCAAGAAGAGGAATAAATCATAATTCAAAAATATTGCATGAGACTTGGCAATATTTTTGCATGTCCAAGGTTGAAAAGGATAGGAGGCTTTCTGGAAACAGATGGGATGATCAACAGATCAAGGAAAATGATAGCTCCTTTGTAATCACAAAGGCCATGATCAAATTCCAAAAATTTGGAAATATGGTTTGAGAGGGTTGGAGCTAAGGAAAATGAGGTCTTGCCCACTGAAAAAGACATGAGCAAGTTTTGAAAGGTTAGAAATGACAAGAATTCTCAGAGTCATCCAACAAACGCAGGAGAAAGATTTTGAAAATGAGTGCCAGGAAGGAATAACAGCTCAAAAATTGATAACCCAATTTTGAGGCTGTTACAGGCTGGAAGAAGCTACATGAGAAGAGTAGTTCCTCGATGAAGATGCTACAGGCCCTCATCATGGAATAGAAGGAGGAGTTGGCGAAGCTCCGCCATCGAGCACCCAGCTGCTGTCAAGGTATGTAATGCAGTCGTGGAACAGATGATGAAGGCTCACATCGAGAAATCTCGCATCATGGACAGAATGAAGAAGATGGCGTAGGAGACATGCAAGGAGATGGAGGTCGTGGAGGTGATGAAGAAGCAGTTACGACTCCATGGCCAGCAACCCTTCATGTATTAGTAGAGAGCAGCGCCCCAGACTTGTGTGTGCGTCTTCCTTCTTTTTTGGGGGTGATAATCTTCCTTCTTCTTTTGCTCCTGTGTTTCTTCTTTTGCTTCGGGTGTTTCGCCACATGTGTCACGTTCTCTACGGGGCATGAATAGAACAATGCTAATGATGAGCGGCGTCGTGGGATCGATGACTAGCAAATTAGATCATTTCTATCGCCATATCGCACTGGGCTGCCGTGTTTTGTGCTCCTCCGTCGTACTAGTACTCCAGTGGAAAACTTGAGTATACTGCACGGTTCTTTGCTCCTCCTTAGGTCGTCGGCAACATTTATACGATCAATCAAATCACAAGGCCCCACCTTCCAGCAGTAATGAGTCGTCAAATCACAAAGGCCCTCGCCTCTCGTGAAACCGACCAAGCGAGACTGCCCCGCCCTCTAGCCTTTTAAAAAATGTATACTTTTGTACAGTAGTAGTATCAATGGATTGCACTATGGAGCAAAACTAACAAGATGAAATTAAAAAAAGGTGGTAAATATAGAGAGTGATCGTCACCAAATTATGCATATAGTACTATTAAAAAAGCTAGTACATACTTAGATGGGGTGCTAAATTCTATTAAAGAAATTAGCGTACCTATTTAATTCTTGGGTTTTTATTATTTATGCCACTAGTTGTGTCCCACTACTCAGTTTTGCCATTAGAAGTTATAACTACTCAAAAATGCCATCGATCTGTGAGATGCTTGATCAAAAAATGCAATTAGATATCTCAAAAATGTCATTGTTCTGTTAGATGTTTGCTCAAAAATGCCATTAGACATTGTTATTTTCACGTCAAACCCGTTGGCCACGTTATATAACAAAAATAAGCCTAAACCCACATGTTGATTCTCTCTATCTCACAATGATAAGTGTGGCCCCGCTTGTTAGCAGTAACCAAGCGAATAATTTTACAGGAAAATAAGAACGCCGTTGGGATCAATTAGGCCCCACACTTTATTACACTGTAGCGAGATAGAGGGAGAGCTAGCATCTTGGACCATATGTATTTACTATGTCATTATAACATGGAAAAAGAGATTTGAGTCACAATAATGGTGTCCAGCACAACACACCCCTCAAATAGAACTAAGCATCCTGAAATTCTTTGACAACTAAACTGCTGGCTATATGATGTTGGCCATATATATTGTACGTATATAATGTCAAGAAACGAGTGGTAGTACTAACAACTAGAAGATGAACTATAAGAAATAGTAGTATGTACGTACTAAAGAGTTAAAGTAACGAGAAGGAACATAACATAGTTTTGTTTGGGGCTCAGCACAACACACCCCTCAGATAAAACAAAGAACCCTGAAATTAAACTAAGCAACTAATCTGGTAGACACTGCATTACAACCACCATGAGAAACGACACTGCCACCTTACTCGGACTCCTTGTCCATGTGCTCGACTTCGTCCTTGTCCCTCTTCCTCTTGGCTGATACTTCTTTGCTTGAACCACACACTTGGCTCTCGCTCTTCATCCAACCCTTGTAGATATTGAAACAAAGGTAGGCATCCATTGCAGCATAATTGATGTGCTCTCTATCTAGGACATTCCACTACCATGCATGATGAAACTTGTACGGAGGTTTCGTCAGTTTACCGTATGAAGGATTAACCATGGCTGCTGCCAGGGTCAGCATTGAAGGATGACGGGAGGACACCAGAACATTCCTCTGGAGGTCGAAGGGGTGGCCTACAACGAGGCCTATCCAACGCAGGACTTCATTGCCATTTGTAAAGTCTACAAAAACGAATTTGGCTAGGCCGTTCGTGAAATAGTTCTTAAATTCCTCACACTCAATGTCGGCATGGCATATGTGGTAGGCCAAGCACAAGTTATGCATGCAAACCTGGATCGCGGCGGGCTTCTTCTTCTCTTCCTCCTTTAGATTCTTCTTTTTTCCCAGGACTGTGGTGTACTCAACATCTAGCTCAGCAACCCACTCCGCCTTTGAGTTTTTGAACATGCATCTGAAGCGAGCAAGGCATCCTTTCACCGTCGGGGAAGAACGGGTGTAGATGATGTCGAACTCATCATCGGTGATGGTTATAACCTTGTACTCACTGCCGATCATGGATATTTGGAAGGCCATGGATTTGGGAGAAGGGTTAGGAATAGTGGAACTGTTGTGATGTGAAAGGATGGGACGAGTAGGAGTGAACTGCTAGCAGTTTTCTGATTGTAAAAATGCTGAGTGGGGCGTGCGAACGGCAGGGCTTCCATGCTCCCATGATACATGCTTCCGAGAGCCCTTGGATCTGAGATCGAACAGTTGCATGGCATGATTCTAGACCTATGGGTGAAAATCCTATCCTGGAGGGTTATTTTGCAAATTTTCAGCAACTTAGCATGCGACCGTTCGATCTCAGATCCAAGGGTTGTTAGCAGTCCGTGTCATGGTCGTGCCTACCAGGACAGTTGCCTCACTCACGTGGTCGCGCCCTTGGAGATATCAGACTGCTATAAATGAGCATTTTTTGGCCTACTTCGCATGCATGAAACTACTTCCTCCGTCCAGGTGCGTTAGGCTATCTGATGTTGGAATGTCATACATAGTCATCACTTAGTCACTAATACAACAAGATTAGCTTTAAGGTTGGCTATAAGAGTAAATTTTTTTACTTCTCTCTATCTCTTTCTTCGTACTCCCTCCGTTTTAGTTTACAAGTCCTGCGCGTATACCTAGGTTGTCAATTTTATCACCATAATATAAACTATATAACCCAAAATTATACCGTTTGAAAATAGAACGTCTAAAATTTATAATGGTATGTTTTTTGTAATACTATATATGACTTCTATTAGGTTGGTCAAATTGATGAACTAGGGGTAATGGCACGCCGTGTAAACTGAGAGAGAGGGAGTAGTATTTATTGTGTTTTCCAAAAGGAGTATACAGTAACTTGGCACTTGTATACCATGGAGGTGGTCAGGAAACTCACGCCGGTCGTAGCGCCGCAGTTAAAATGATAATGACAAGTAAAATCACAGGGCCCCACCTGTCCAGCAGTAACTCGCTGTCAAATCACACTGCCCTACGTTTGCAGCAGCCTACTCCCTTATCTTCTCGCCTCTCTGTCAAACCGACTAGGCGGTACTGCCCCGCCTACCACGCGGGAAAAGCCCCGCCCTTGACTTCTAAATATAATTTTGTATCCATGGATTGCACCATGGAGCAAAGCCTCAAGAACACGTCGGTACACATGTATACAGCACACCCGTCGCGTTTGCGTCGCACCCCAGACGGTCGGTCGGTCTGGCACGCCGCTCTTCGATAACATAATTTTGTATCCATGTTATATGTTGCAAAAATAATATAATTTGAAAGTACTCCCTCCATTCCTAAATATTTGTCTTTTTAGAGATTTCAAATGTACTACCACATATGAATGTATATAGACATATTTTAGAGTGTAGATTCACTCATTTTGCTCTGTATATAGTCACTTGTTGAAATCTCCAAGAAGACAATATTTAGGAATGGAGGGAGTACATTCAGATACGAACCAAATGATACAATTTTTGGTGACATGCATTCACATTTTGCTTCAAATATTGTACGTGGTCAAACTTTGACTGAAAATACGCAAAACAAAAAAATACTTCCATGACCAACGCCGCTTCTCTCCTGTTCCAATCCAAATCCAGCACCGCTCCTCTCCTCTTCCATTTCAAAACCACCGCCGCTCCTCTCCTATTCCAATCCAAAACCAGTGCCGCCCCTCTCCTCTTTCATTTCAAAACCACCGCCGCTTCTCTCCTGTTCTAGTCCAAAACCAGCGCCGCTCCTCTCCTCTTCCATTCAAAAACCACCGCCAGCGAGTGAAGGTGCTGCGGAGAAGTAGATCGACGGAGGAGTACAACCGATATGTGTGGCTTGCAGGCGACGACCCTGTGAAGCTAGCTAGGATGTTGGAGATACAGTCTTGGTTTGACAAGCCGGAGCAATTAGCAGCGACGGAGAAAGCGATGGACAAATATCTGGAAATAAGTGAAAAGGAGGCGATGCACCAGCAGGGAGTCGCACTAGAGTCCATAGAGCTCCTCCTCTGGGCCATGGAGCAAACAAATTCACCAGATCCAATCGTGAGGCTGCGGTGATGGGAGTATCGATCGAAGATGGAGCATCCACCCGAGATTCAAGGATCGAGCATCTACACGGTGTCGTTTGTGAGTGTGCCGTGGCAGAGCGAGCCGGTGGAGTCTTCGTCGACCGAACCCAACTAAGGAGAAAAACAGTTGGCGTGACGACGCTTCCCCGCCATCATCTCCCTCGCCGTTCATCTTGTCCCACGGGGTAGCTGTCTGCCCCCAAATAATCTAAGGAGGAGCTTAGGGTTGTTAGTATTTACAGGTTATGTTTTGTCTTTTAGATTTGAGAGTACTTTCAGATATGAATGTCTTCTGAATTTCAGATTTGCAGTGAGCATATGAAGTATTTTATGAATTCTAGAAATCTATTTTTAGCACTTAAAGAAATTTAGTTTCATATAGAAGTGTAGACAATGTGATTGAGAAGAAACTGCAAGTTTCAGATTTAGATAAGAAACTTCAAGTTTCAGAGGCAGAGCATTTATATTAACACACCCTTTTCAAACAGGGAAAACATCATGTTGGAAGTTTTATTCATGGTCGAAAATGGAACTACCATCCAGTTAACATCATGCAGGGGCGGAGCCAGGATTTTTTGCCATTGGGTTCACTCACTAACTCATTAAAAAGATTTGGTACAAATTAGTTAAATGTAAAGTGAATTGTATACCATCTCACAACAATATTATAGCACTAGGATAGCGTATTGGAGCTCGAGCTCATCTACACCCACTGTGAAAATTAAATTCGAAAAAATAGTAGAAAAAATAAAAGGAAATGTTTTGTTTTTTGCATCAAAGATGCTCAAGTGTACTAAGTGCTTCCAAACTTTCAGGGTGAGATGTTGTGGACAAAATAAACAAAACCGGACCTCTCAAAAAGCTTTAAAAATAGACATTTTGAAGCACTGGTTTTGTTTTCTATCTACATAGCACCACGACAGTCATCGTGGAAGCAAATTTTGGATGCACCCATAACACTTGACCATCTTTGATTTCCATAAATTTTAGATTTTATTATATTCACAGTTTTTTGAATTTTTTGTCCACCGAGAGTAGATGAGATCGGGCTCTAGTAGAAATTTTCAATATGATATCGCTTATCCAATGTTGTGCTACATTAAAAACTGAATACTGCAATCATAAGGAAACTGATCTAAATTAATTTTTCTACGAAAGAAGGCTTCCGAAGACTACTTGCAGTGGCATTTGATGCGCTTTGCCTACATCATTACCTTAATCTGGTAGTCGATTTCTCTTTGAGAAATGTCGATCCATAGTATAGATCAACCAAGTACGTAGAAGAAGTAATTAGAATACTACGACATGCACAGCGGAGAGGAGATTTGAGGACGACTCAGTACCTCAAATTTGGTCTACAACTGCAGGCATGATTATCATTTCCGACCAGAGGTGGGTGGAAGATCGCAGAGTTTGGTGTACCTTGTTGGCTCGTTGCTGGTGTATCAAGGCGAAATGGAAGAGGGTAGATCGAGTTGAGGAAGCTACAGAAAAAATGAAGGGTTTGTTGCGGCTGGCGGCTGGTGTATACACGTATAGGAGAATAGGATTGGAGCAGGAAGCCACGAACAAGCTAGGCTGCATGGAAGGTTTAACTTTTTGGGCTTTTGGGCTTCTCATCAGGCGTTGCAACTTGATGGGTTCAATCCTTATTTTGTACTGGGTTCAAGCACGTACGTACATGTGTATACATACCTGGACAGGACAAATCATTGGGTTCAGCTGAACCCAACGCTCCTGTGTTGGCTTCGCCCCTGACATCATGCTGATCAACATTCATGCATAACACATCTTCATATGATGCACAGTCAAAAAGATATGCTATTTTTAAAATGCCCACACAATGTTGAGTGTGCGAAAAATAGAGAAAACCAGGGATGATGTTTTGGCAAGTGTTGGACGTGGTGTGTGTAGATGACAATGGAGACTCACATGTCAGAATGGTAGAGGCAAAAAATAGTCCGGCGGGTTGTGAATTGACAGAAGGAGCTTAGGGTTATCAGTATTGGTAGGTTGTGAATTGTGTTCTGTATTGTGTATTTTGAGAGTACTTTCAGATATGGATGTTTTTTGAATTTCAGATTTGCATTAATGAGCATATCAAGTATTTGATGAATTCTGGAGATCTATTTTTAGCACTTAAAAATGTAGTTTCATATAAAAGTGCAGACAATGTGATTCTCGGAGAAGAAACTGCAAGTTTCAGTTTCAGATAAGAAATAGCAAGTTTCAGAGATAGAGCATTTATATTAACACGCCCTTTCAAACATGGATAACATCATGTTGGAAGTTTTATTCATGGTTGAAAATTGAACTACCAGCCAGTTAACATCATGCTTGTCAGCATTCATGCATAGCACATCTTCATATGATGCACAGTCTAAAAGATATGCTATTTTCAAAAAGCCCACATAATGTCGAGTGTGCGAAAAATAGAGAAAACCAGGGACGATGTTTTGGCAAGTGTTGGACGTGGTGTGCGTAGATGACAATGGGGACCCACATGTCAAGAATGGCAGAGGCAAAAAATTTGGAGATATTTTCACCGCATTAGGTGGAATCAAACCCAGGCAAAACAGTGGCCGTGTAGTGTCACTTGGCCACTGGGCTAGTTCAGTTGTTTCGGTAGAGGTAAGGCACATTATCTACCATTACTGTAGTATGCCTTCCCTTGCTCCGGTGATTCATTCTCATCGTCTGCCTTTGTGCGCTCGCCGCGGTGCCGCTGTCTGCCGTTGTGAACATGCTAAACAAACGAGAGGAATCTGGAGAGGACTGTACATGGAGAGGCGGACAGTCGGGACCCACCAGGTCTATGGTCGTACGCAAGCAAGTGCCTCATTGAAAAAAATACTTCCTCCTAATGCTATACTGACGTTGGGGCCCACGGGTTTGTCAACATAGTTAAGAAAATTGAGGTGCTTCAACATAGTTACTAAAGGAGATAAATTTACAATGAAACCGGGGAGCTGGCAGGTATCATTTACTATCAGTGGGCCAGCAAGTATCAGTTGGGTTGTTGGTTGCCCCGTCTAGGCTTTCTTTTTTAAGGTGCGCAGCCCACGACATGCCAGTTTGTATTTTCTTGAGGGCCATCATGTATGGATGGGCTTCTGGACCTCTCATCCTAGGTTTTATATTTCCAGAAACATTCGCAGCCCGACTTATGTATTTTTTTGAAGAAAACGCAGAGGTCTGTTTTACTTTTCTATATAAGAATAGGAACGCCAGGTCCAACTTATGTTTCGCTTCTAACTACATTATATATATTTGTATTATTTTATATATTATTGTTATTGTCATCATACATTTAACAGATACTTATATATATAAGAAAAGAATTTCCCGCGTCTTATTAACTTATAAAAATATTTTTTTAACAATAAAATCCTAGATTTTTTTTACATTAAGGCAACAAAAATCCTGGTGATTGTGTACAAAAGCTTGCTAACATTTAAGGACCAATGTAATAATAAAGCACTTATTATTTAAATATATTTAATACGAAATGCTCAGCCCCTGTTTATTTTTTGATAATATTGTTGCGCCCAACCCAACATTATAATTAGAACCAGCCCAGCAAAATCGTGTATTTCAAGAAAGTGCAAATGGGATGTAATTTTTAGGAAAAAATAAATGGGTCGCATGAACGCTACATTATTTGTTCAGCCAGCCCAGCAAATTCGTGTATTTCAAGAAAGTGAAAATGGGTTGTAGTTTAAAAAAGGGTCGCATGGACGCTACATTATTTGTTCACGTCTTCCCATCTCCGGCTCGTTGTTGTCCAGGGCCTCGCCGTTGTCCACCACCTTGGATGCGCTCGGCGCGGCGTGGTCAACAAAAAAAATGAATACTCCCCCTGCTAGCTAGGACCCACCATGGTGGGAGGCTGACTTGTGGGCCTACTAACTTGACACGAACGGAGGGCTTTGTCAACTTAGTCAATATGAACGATTCTATCTCCAGTGACCGTACGATGTCCATACAACGGTGGTAGTGCTTCTTCAACCTCTGGTTTTCTTGCTCCAGCCGCCCAAACGAGCGTCGGTCGTGCCGCCTGCTCCTGCCTCCGGTGGCTGGCTCTGCTGCCGCGCAGGCCTGACTGCCCCACCCTACTCCAACCTCTGGCTAGGCCATCCCTCTACTCATCGACAACCACTGTTATTCCACGATGACAGCAGCCTCACACCGCAGTTGAACCCGTCAACCCTCGTACTCCGCGTGGGCATCCACTGCCGCGTCTTCCTCGGCTTTGTGTCGTCCCCCTTCCTAGGTCTCGCCATTGTCCACCGCCTTGGTGCTCTTGGTGCGGCGTGGTCAATGTGGTCAAGGAACAACTTCCATCGGAAGAGTACTGTACATGGAGAGGTTGAGAGCTGGGTCCATGGCCGCAGCAAGGAAGTGCAACCTTATTACGTGTAAAAAAATTACTCCTCCACCTCACAGCAGGGACCCATTGGAAGGGCCTCTGTATTTCACGAAAAAACATTCCCCCAGCTGACAGCTCGGACCCACCAGCTATATCTTCGCACGCAAGGAAGTGCCTCCTTATTATGCACAAAAAAATGAAGACTCCCCCTACTAGTTGGGACCCACCATAGTGGGGGGCTGACTTGTGGGCCTACTAAGTTGACACGGACGGAGAGCTTTGTCAACTTAGTCAATAGGAACGATTCTAGCTCTAGTGACCGTACGATGTCCATCCAACGGCTGTAGTGCTTCTTCAACCTCTGGTCTTCTTGCTCCAGCCGCCCAAACAAGCGCTAGTCGTGCCAGCTGCACCTGCCTCCTGTGGTCGGCTCTGTTGCCACACAGGCCTGACCGCCCCACTCTACTCCAACCTCTGGTCAGGCCATCCCTCTACTCACCCACAACCCCTGTTATTCTATGGTGACAGCAGCCTCACACCGCAGCCGAACCCGTCAACCCTCGTACTCCTCTCTGCGTGGGCATCCATTGCCCTGTCTTCCGTGGCTCAACATCGTCCCCTTCCTAGGCCTCACCGTCGTCCACCACCTTGGTGCTCTCGATGCGGCATGGTCAATGTGGTCAAGGAACGACTTCCATCGGAAGAGTACTGTACGTGGAGAGGCTGATAGCTGGGTCCACGGCCACAGCAAGGAAGTGCAACCTTATTACATGTAAAATAATTATTCCTCCACCTGACAGCGGGGACCCACTAGACGGGCCACCGCATTTCACGAAAAAACATTTCCCCCTGACTGCTGGGACCCACCAGCAACATCTTCGCAGGCAAGGAAGTGCAGCCATATTACGGGCAAAAAAATGATTCTCCCGCTGACACCTGGGACCCACCAGCAATAACTTCGCATGCAAGGAAGTGCCTTCTTATCCTCCCTGAGAGTCAGGACCCACCTAGTCGAAGTGTATGTAGCGTTGTCATTCTGGTCGCAAACGTGTACGTACATACTGGTCGATCGGTGTGTCTGTAGGCTGCAGCGATGAACCGTGGCTGAGTAAGGAAGGGCATGTGTCGTAGTAGAGGCGCAGACGTAGCATATCACGCAGTCCCGTCAATATTGTGTACACGTACATATAGCGAGGGTGCAAGAAAGTAAATACTACCACGTACGTACATACAGGCAAGGTCTTGAATGCCTACTCGCGCATACGTACGGCCAGGGCTCGTGTACATGGAGAGGCAGCGGAGAGCAGCGACGACGTCCTGTTCATCGGCAACCAACCCGCTGGGTCAAAATGGAGAAACTACATCGGTGTGTTCATCGGGAGGCAATGGAATGCATCGTGTTAATCGGGAACCAACCAGCTTGGACGGAACAGCTGAAACAAGGTCTGGCGTACCGCAGAACAGAGGAAATGGCCTTATTTTTGACCGACTACGGTCGAAATGGGGTCAGGTTCATCGGTAGCGGTCTGGTGTACCGCACAATGGAGGAAACGGACTTATGTTCGATCTCCTATGGTCGAAATGGGGTGTTGTTGATCGGGAGTGGTATGGCATACAACAAAACAAGGGAAACAGACTTCTCTTCGACCTCCTACGGTCGAAACGGGGGTCCTGTTCATCGGGAGGGGTGTGGCATACCGCAAAACGGGACTCCACGGGCTACTATTCATCCACCGTCTACTGCGTCGCTCCACCCTCCATGGGATATTATTCATCCACCGTCGACCTCCTCCAGCCTCCACCTACGACTGTTCATCCACGGCGTCTCCCTCCTGCCTCCACCAGCTACTGTTCATCCACGGGTTCCTGTTCATCTAGCCTCCACTGGTTACTGTTCAACCACCCCTCCACGGGCTACAGTTCATCCAGCCCTCCACCGGCCACTGTTCAACCAGCCCTCCACGGGATCTTGTTCATCCACCCCCAGCCGGCTTGATCGGGGTCCTGTTCATCTAGCGGCAATGGCCTCTACCCCCACGGGGTCCTATTCATCCAACCCCCACTAGGAACTGTTCATCCAACCCCCAAGAACGCTCACTGTTCATCAAGAGGCAGTAGGTCGATCGGCTTCAGTTAGCAGCAGTAGTGAAGGAATCGCTCGATCGGGTTCAGTTAGCAGCCAGGGATCGATCGATAGCTCGGGTTCAGTAACGTGTAGCCAGTGCAATCGCCTGGGTTCAGTAGGCGAATGCCTCGCTCGGGTTCAGTTAGAGCCCAACGCCTCGCAGCCATGCGCATATGTGTACTAGAGAAACGTGCAAACCTCCATGCATCACTCGGCCCCGACCACCCGCCGTAACCGGGAACTCCCCGAAATTTTCCTCGCACTCTCTTCCACCTTGATTTTTTTGATCATGGATGACCTAAATAATGTCATGCAGGTGCCTCTCTGGCCCGCCCAAGACGAAAAGCCCATTTTCTGTCATGATTTTTTGTCATAGAAGTAGGAGTCCACCACATCTATGATGATACCGGGTTTTGTCATAATTATCGTCATAGAAGTGTCATAAGTATGACAGAAAAAAGTTTGTTCGTCCCAAAATGTCACGGATGTGTCTTTTTTGTAGTGTCATAAAGGTTTACTATTCATGCTAGAATTGTATTGATCGGAAACTTAAATACATGTGTGAATACATAAACAAATACCATGTCCCTAGTGAGCCTCTACTGACTAGCTCGTTGATCATAGATGGTTACAGTTTCCTAACCATAGACATGTGTTGTCTTTGATAACGGGATCACATCATTAGGAGAATGATGTGATGGACAAGAACCATCCGTTAGCTTAGCATATTGATCGTTCAGTTTATTGTTATGGCTTTCTTGATGACAAATACATATTCCTTCGACTATGAGATTATGCAACTCCCGGATACCGGAGGAATACCTTGTGTGCTATCAAAAGTCACAACTTAACTGGGTGATCATAAATATTCTCTACAGGTATCTCTGAAGGTATTTGTTGAGTTGGCATAGATCAAGATTAGGATTTGTCACTCCGAGTACCGGAGAGGTATCTCTGGGCCCTCTCGATAATACACATCATAAGAAGCCTTGCAAGCAAATGACTAATGAGTTAGTTACGAGATGATGTATTACGGAACAAGTAAATAGACTTGCCAGTAACGAGATTGAACTAGGTATGGAGATACTGACAATCGAATCTCGGGCAAGTAACATGTTGGAAATATGCCCTAGAGGCAATAATAAATTAGTTATTATTATATTTCCTTGTTCATGATAATCGTTTATTATCCATGCTATAATTGTATTGATAGGAAACTCAGATACATGTGTGGGTACATAGACAACACCATGTCCCTAGTAAGCCTCTTGTTGACTAGCTCGTTGATCAATAGATGGTTACGGTTTCCTGACCATGGACATTGGATGTCGTTGATAACGGGATAACATCATTAGGAGAATGATGTGATGGACAAGACCCAATCCTAAGCCTACCACAAAGATCGTGTAGTTCGTATGCTAAAGCTTTTCTAATGTCAAGTATCGTTTCCTTAGACCATGAGATTGTGAAACTCCCGGATACCGTAGGAATGCTTTGGGTGTACCAAACGTCACAACGTAACTGGGTGGCTACAAAGGTGCACTACGGGTATCTCCGGCAATGTCTGTTGGGTTGGCACGAATCGAGACTGGGATTTGTCACTCCGATTGACGGAGAGGTATCTCTGGGCCCACTCGGTAGGACATCATCATACAATGTGACCAAGGGGTTGATCACGGGATGATGTGTTACGGAACGAGTAAAGAGACTTGCCGGTAACGAGATTGAACAAGGTATCGGCATACCGACGATTGAATCTCGGGCAAGTATAATACCGCTGGACAAAGGGAATTGTATACGGGATTGATTGAGTCCTTGAAATCATGGTTCATCCGATGAGATAATCGTGGAGCATGTGGGAGCCAACATGGGTATCCAGATCCCGTTGTTGGTTATTGACCAAAGAACGTCTCAGTCATGTCTGCATGGTTCCCGAACCCGTAGGGTCTACACACTTAAGGTTCGATGACGCTAGGGTTATAGGGAATAGATATACGTGGTTACCGAATGTTGTTCGGAGTCCCGGATGAGATCCCGGACGTCACGAGGAGTTCCGGAATGGTCCAGAGGTAAAGATTTATATATGGGAAGTCTTGTTTTGGTCACCGGAAAAGTTTCGGGTGTTATCGGTAACGTATAGGGACCACCGGGAGGGTCCCGGGGGTCCACCAAGTGGGGCCACCGGCCCCAGAGGGCAGCATGGGCCAAGTGTGGTAGGGGACCAGCCTGAGGTGGGCTGGTGCGCCCCCCCCCCCACAAGGGCCCAAGGCGCCTAGGGTTTGGAGGGGGGGCGCACCCACCTTACTTGGGGGGCAAGTTTCCCCTCCCCCCCTTGGCCGCCACCCAGATGGGGATTGGGGCTGCCGCCACCCCTAGGGAGGGAACCCTAGGTGGGGGCGCAGCCCTCCCTCTCCCCCTATATATAGTGGAGGCAAAGGGGCAGCCCAACACACGAAGTTCTTTCTCCTCCTCTCCCGCGGTGCTTGGCGAAGCCCTGCAGGATTGCCATGCTCCTCCACTACCACCACGCCGTTGTGCTGTTGCTGGACAGAGTCTTCCCCAACTTCTCCCTCTCTCCTTGCTGGATCAAGGCATGGGAGATGTCACCGGGCTGCACGTGTGTTGAACGCGGAGGTGCCATCCGTTCGGCACTAGGATCTCCGGTGATTTGGATCATGACGAGTACAACTCCTTCAACCCCGTTCTCTTGAACACTTCCGCTTAGCAATCTACAAGGGTATGTAGATGCACTCTCCTTCCCCTCGTTGCTAGTTTCTCCATAGATAGATCTTGGTGACTCGTAGGAAAATTTTGAATTTCTGCTACGTTCCCCAACAGTGGTATCGAAGCTAGGTCTATTGCATAGATTCTATGCACGAGTAGAACACAAAGTAGTTGTGGGCGTTGATTTTGTTCAATATGCTTACCGTTACTAGTCCAATCTTGATTCGGCGGCATTGTGGGATGAAGCGGCCCGGACCGACCTTACACGTACACTTACGTGAGACAGGTTCCACCGACTGACATGCACTTGTTGCATAAGGTGGCTAGCGGGTGCCAGTCTCTCCCACTTTAGTCGGATCGGATTCGATGAAAAGGGTCCTTATGAAGGGTAAATAGAAATTGACATATCACATTGTGGTTTTTGCGTAGGTAAGAAACGTTCTTGCTAGAAACCCATAGCAGCCACGTAAAACATGCAAACAACAATTAGAGGACGTCTAACTTGTTTTTGCAGGGTATGCTATGTGATGTGATATGGCCAAAAAGAATGTGATGAATGATATGGGATGTATGAGATTGATCATGTTCTTGTAATAGGAATCACGACTTGCATGTCGATGAGTATGACAACCGGCAGGAGCCATAGGAGTTGTCTTAATTTATTGTATGACATGCGTGTTATTGAACAACGCCATGTAATTACTTTACTTTATTGCTAAACCGTTAGCCATAGTAGTAGAAGTAATAGTTGGCGAGACAACTTCATGAAGACACGATGATGGAGATCATGATGATGGAGATCATGGTGTCATGCCAGTGACGATGATGATCATGGAGCCCCGAAGATGGAGATCAAAAGGAGCAAAATGATATTGGCCATATCATGTCACTATTTGATTGCATGTGATGTTTATCATGTTTATGCATCTTATTTGCTTAGAACGACGGTAGTAAATAAGATGATCCCTCATTAAAATTTCAAGAAAGTGTTCCCTCTAACTGTGCACCGTTGCGAAAGTTCGTTGTTTCGAAGCACCACGTGATGATCGGGTGTGATAGATTCTAACATTCACATACAACGGGTGTAAGCCAGATTTACACACGCGAAACACTTAGGTTGACTTGACGAGCCTAGCATGTACAGACATGGCCTCGGAACACAAGAGACCGAAAGGTCGAGCATGAGTCGTATAGTAGATACGATCAACATGAAGATGTTCACCGATGATGACTAGTCTGTCTCACGTGATGATCGGACACGACCTAGTTGACTCGGATCATGTAATCACTTAGATGACTAGAGGGATGTCTATCTGAGTGGGAGTTCATAAGATGAACTTAATTATCCTGAACATAGTCAAAAAGGTTTTCACAAATTATGTCATTGCATACGCTTTAGTTCTACTATTTAGATATGTTCCTAGAGAAAATTTAGTTGAAAGTTGATAGTAGCAATTATGCGGACTGGGTCCGTAAACTGAGGATTGTCCTCGTTGCTTCGTAGAAGGCTTATGTCCTTAATGCACCGCTCGGTGTGCTGGACCTCGAACATAGTCTGTGGATGTTGCGAACATCTGACATACACGTTTTGATAACTACGTAATAGTTCAGTTAAATGGTTCAGAGTAGAGGCACCAAAGAAGTTTTCAAAACGTCGCGGAACATATGAGATGTTTCGAGGGCTGAAATTGGGATTTCAGGCTCGTGCCCACATCAAGAGGTATAAGACCTCCGACGATTTTCTTAGCCTACAAACTAAGGGAGAAAAGCTCAATCGTTGAGCTTGTGCTCAGATTGTCTGAGTACAACAATCACTTGAATCGAATGGAAGTTGATCTTCCATATCAGATAGTGATGTTTCTCCAAAGTCATTGCCACGAAGCTACTAGAGCTTCGTGATGAACTGTAACATATCAGGGATAGATATGATGATCCTTGAAGTATTCGCGATGTTTGACACCGCGAAAGTAGAAGTCAAGTAGGAGCATCAATTGTTGATGGTTAGTAAAACCACTAGTTTCAAGAAGGGCAAGGGCAAGAAGGGGTACTTCATGAAACGGCAAATCAGTTGTTGCTCCAGTGAAGAAACCCAGGGTTGAACCCAAACCCGAGAATAAGTGCTTCTGTAATGAGGGAACGGACACTGAAACAGAATTACCCTAGATACTTGGTAGATAAGAAGGCAGGCAAGGTCGACGGAAGTATATAGGATATACATTATGTTAATGTGTACTTTGCTAGTACTCGTAGTAGCACCAGGGTATTAGATACCGGTTCAGTTGCTAAGTGTTAGTAACTCGAAATAAAAGCTACGGAATAAACGGAGACTAGCTAAAGGTGAGCTGACAATATGTGTTGGAAGTGTTTCCAAGGTTGATGTGATCAAGCATCGCACACTCCCTCTACCATCAAGATTGGTGTTAAACCTAAATAATTGTTATTTGGTGTTTGCGTTGAGCATAGACATGATTGGATTATGTCTATCGCAATACGGTTATTCATTTAAGGAGAATAATGGTTGCTCTGTTTATTTGAATAATACGTTCAATGGTCTTGTACCTAAAATGAATGGTTTATTGTATCTCGATCATAGTGATACACATGTTCATGCCAAAAGATATAAGATAGTAATGATAGTACCACCTACTTGTGGCACTGCCATGTAAGTCATATTGGTATAAAACGCATGAAGAGGCTCCATGTTGATGGATCTTTGGACTCACTCGGTTTTGAAAAGTTTGAGACATGCGAACCATGTCTATTGGTGTATATGCATGAAGAAGCTCCATGCAAATGGACCGTTTGGAGTCACTTGATTTTGAATCACTTGAGACATGCAAATCATACCACATGGGCAAGATGACTGAAAGCCTCGTTTTTAGTAAAATGGAACAAGAAAGCAACTTGTTGGAAGTAATACATTTTGATGTGTGCAGTCCAATGAGTGCTGAGCCACGCAGTGGATATCATTATGTTCTTACTTCACAGATGATTTGAGTAGATATTGTGTATATTTACTTGATGAAACACAAGTCTGAATTATTGAATGGTTCAAGTAATTTCAGAGTGAAGTTGAAGGTCATCGTGACAAGAGGATAAAATGTCTATGATATGACCATAGAGATGAGTATCTGAGTTACGATCTTTGGCATGCAATTAAGACATTGTGGAAATTGTTTCACAATTAATACCGCCTGGAACACCATAGTGTGATGGTGTGTCCGAACATCATAGTTGCACCCTATTGGATATGGTGCGTACCATGATGTCTCTTATCGAATTACCACTATCGTTCATGGGTTAGGCATTAGAGACAACCACACTCACTTTAATAGGGCACCACGTAATTCTGTTAAGACGACGCCGTTTGAACTATGGTTTGGAGAAACCTAAGTTGTCGTTTCTTAAAAGTTTGGGGCTGCGAAGCTTATGTGAAAAAGTTTCAGGTTGATAAGCTCGAACCCAAAGCGGATAAAATGCATCTTCATAGGACACCCAAAACAGTTGGGTATTCCTCCTAATTCAGATCCGAAAGCAATAGGGATTTTTTCTTGAATCGGGTCCTTTCTCGAGGAAAAGTTTCTCTCGAAAGAATTGAGTGGGAGGATGGTGGAGTCTTGATGAGGTTGTTGAACCATCACTTCAACTAGTGTGTAGCAGGGCACAAGAAGTTGTTCCTGTGGCACCTATACCAATTGAAGTAGAAGCTTATGATAGTGATCATGAAACTTTGGATCAAGTCACTACCAAACCTCGTAGGTCGACGAGGATGCGTACTGCTTCAGAGTAGTACGTAATCCTGTCAGACAACAATGAACCTACGAACTATGGAGAAGTGATGGTGGGCCCGGATTCCGACGAATGGCTCGAGGCCATAAAATCCGAGAGAGGATCCATGACTTTGGAAGAAATACTTGATGGTCATAAGGCCGTTGGGTAAAGATGGATTTTAGAAGGAAGACAGACAATGATGGTAAGTATCATCATTAAGAAAGCTCGACTTGTCGTTAAGGATGTTTTCCGACAAGTTCAAGGAGTTGACTACGGTGAGGCTTTCTCACTCGTAGCGATGCTAAGAGTCTGCTGGAATTATATTAGCAATTACTGCATGATTTATGAAATCTTGCAGATAGGATGTCAAAACATTGTTTCCTCGATGATATCCTTGAGGAAAGGTTGTATGTGATACAACTAGAAGGTTTTGTCAATCCTGAAGAACACTAACAAATATGCAAAGCTCCAGCAATCCTTCTAAGGACTGGAGTAAGCATCTCGGAGTTGGAATGTACTCTTTGATGAGATGATCAAAGATTTTTGGTTTATACAAAGTTTATGAGAAACTTGTATTTCCAAAGTGAGTGGGAGCACTATAGAATTTCTGATAAGTATATGTTGTTGACATATTGTTGATCAGAAATGATGTAGAATTTCTGGAAAGCATATAGAATTATTTGAAAGGTGTTTTTCAATAGAAAACCTGGAATAAGCTGCTTGAACATTGAGCATAAATATCTATGAGGATAGATCAAAAACGCTAAATGGTACTTTCAGGGGTACAAGAATGATCCAGGAGTGGATCATTGGACAGCGGTCAAAATTGTCCTTGGAGTAATTAAAGGACATGTTTCCAGATTATGGAGGTGATAAAGAGTTCAGCATAAAGGGTTACGTCGATGCAAGCTTTAACACCTATCCGAATGACTCTGAGTAGCAAACCGGATACGTATAGTGGAGCAACCATTTGGAATAGCTCCAAGTGGAGCGTGGAAGCAACATTTACAATATGACATAGAGAATTGCGAGATACATACGGATCTGAATGTTGTAGACCCGTTGACTAAAACCTCTCTCACGAGCAAAACATGATCAAACCCCAGAACTCATTGAGTCTTAATCACATGGTGATGTGAACTAGTTTAGTGACACTAGTAAACTCTTTGGATGTTGGTCACATGGCGATGTGACCTGTCAATGTTAATCACATGGCAATGTGAACTAGATTATTGACTCTAGTGCAAGTGGGAGACTGTTGGAAATATGCCCTAGAGGCAATAATAAATTAGTTATTATTATAGTTCCTTGTTCATAATAATCGTTTATTATCCATGCTATAATTGTATTGATAGGAAACTCAGATACATGTGTGGGTACATAGACAAAACCATGTCCCTAGTAAGCCTCTAGTTGACTAGCTCATTGATCAATAGATGGTTACAGTTTCCTGACCATGGACATTGGATGTCGTTGATAACGGGACCACATCATTAGGAGAATGATGTGATGGACAATACCCAATCCTAAGCCTAGCACAAAGATCGTGCAGTTCGTATGCTAAAGCTTTTCTAATGTCAAGTATCGTTTCCTTAGACCATGAGATTGTGAAACTCCCGGATATCGTAGGAATGCTTTGGGTGTACCAAACGTCACAACGTAACTGGGTGGCTATAAAGGTGCACTACGGGTATCTCCGAAAGTGTCTGTTGGGTTGGCACGAATCGAGACTGGGATTTGTCACTCCGGTTGACGGAGAGGTATCTCTAGGCCCACTCGGTAGGACATCATCATAATGTGCACAATGTGACCAAGGGGTTGATCACGGGATGATGTGTTACGGAACGAGTAAAGAGACTTGCCGGTAACGAGATTGAACAAGGTATCGGCATACCGATGATCGAATCTCGGGCAAGTATAATACCGCTGGACAAAGGGAATTGTATACAGGATTGATTGAGTCCTTGACATCATGGTTCATCCGATGAGATCATCGTGGAGAATGTGGGAGCCAACATGGGTATCCAGATCCTGCTGTTGGTTATTGACCAGAGAACATCTCGATCATGTCTGCATGGTTCCCAAACCCGTAGGGTCTACACACTTAAGGTTCGATGACACTAGGGTTATAGGGAATAGATATACGTGGTTACCGAATGTTGATCGGAGTCCCGGATGAGATCCCGGACGTCACTAGGAGTTCTGGAATGGTTCGGAGGTAAGGATTTATATATGGGAAGTCCTGTTTTGGTCACCAGAAAAGTTTCGGGTGTTATCGGTAACGTACCGGGACCACCGGGAGGGTCCCGGGGGTCCACCAAGTGGGGCCACCGGCCCCAGAGGGCAGCATGGGCCAAGTGTGGGAGGGGACCAGCCCCAGGTGGGCTGGTGCGCCCCCCCACAAGGGCCCAAGCCGCCTAGGGTTTGGGGGGGCACACCCACCTTACTTGGGGGGCAAGTTTCCCCTCTCCCCCCCATGGCCGCCACCCAGATGGGGATTGGGGCTGCCACCACCCTAGGGAGGGAACCCTAGGTGGGGGCGCAGCCGTCCCTCTCCCCCTATATATAGTGGAGGCAAAGGGGCAGCCCAACACACGAAGTTCTTCTCCTGTTGGCGCAGCCCTACCTCTCTTTCTCCTCCTCTCCCGCGGTGCTTGGCGAAGCCCTGCAGGATTGCCATGCTCCTCCACCACCACCACGCCGTTGTCCTGCTGCTGGATGGAGTCTTCCCCAACCTCTCCATCTCTCCTTGCTGGATCAAGGCATGGGAGACGTCACTAGGCTGCACGTGTGTTGAACGCGGAGGTGCCGTACGTTCGGCACTAGGATCTCTGGTGATTTGGATCACGACGAGTACGACTCCTTCAACCCCGTTCTCTTGAACGCTTCCGCTTAGCGATCTACAAGGGTATGTAGATGCACTCTCCTTCCCCTCGTTGCTAGTTTCTGCATAGATAGATCTTGGTGACTCGTAGGAAACTTTTTAATTTCTGCTACGTTCCCCAACATAACATACTGACAGACAAAGAGAATTACATATGTTGTCATAACGGTTCAACCGATAAAGATCTTCATAGAATATGTAGGAGCCAATATGGGCATGCAGGTTCCACTATCGGTTATTGACCGGAGAGGTGTCTCGGTCATGTCTACATAGTTCTCAAACCCGTAGTGTCCGCACGCTTAACGTTCGTTGACGATATAATGTTATATGAGTTATATAATTTGGTGAACGAATGTTGTTCTGAGTCCTGGATGAGATCATGGACATGACAAGGAGTCTCTAAATGGTCGAGAGGTAAAGATTGATGTATAGTATGATGGTATTTGGACATCAAAAGTGTTTCTGGTGGTATCGGTTACTTATCGGGTCACCGGAAGGGGTTCCGGGCAGCCCCGGTAGGTTATTAGGCCTTATGGGCCAAAAGGGGAAGAGCACACCAGCCCACAAGGGGCTGGTGCACCCCTCTACCCCCTTCTCGCGCACCAAAGGAGGGAGGGAAGGAAAGGGGAGGCGCCCTAAGGCAGCCATCTCCCTTTCCTTTTCCCCTCATGTTCAAATAAGGAAAGGGGGGCGCGGCTAGGCAGGGGCCCTAGGGCAGCCGCCGATCACTTGGGGCGCCCTACGGGTTGCCTCTCCCACCCCCACCTATATATATATATATATATATATATATATATATATATATATATATATATATATATATATATATATATATATATATATATATATATATATATATATATGTGTATGTATGTATACGGTCTATTCTGCTAATATTAGCAGAATAACTATTCTGCACACCACTTCGACACTGCACGCTCAACAGAACCGCACTGCATCATTTTGACGACGAGCACTGCAATAGAGACTAGTGAACTTCTCATCGGAAAAAACTGCACGCGTTTTTTTTTGGTACTGTTTTCGCTCTAATTTTTAACCATTTATCGGAATGAGGCGTATAATATACCGTTGAAAAGCTATGGATTAGGCACAACTTCGACATGTTGAACACTTTTCGAGATTGCACACGGTTTAAGAGCAGTTTTGAAAATGGTGCGGCGGATGACGCGTGGCAGCGAGCGTTTTTTCGCGTTTTTTTCTAAACCGCTTGTCGGAATGAAGCAAACGATAAGCTGTTGGATAGATATCGTCGAGGCGCATCTTTTTCATATATAAATGTTTCTCTAATTCGTTACGGTTTAAGAGGAGTTTCAAATTTACTAAATCGCGGAATTCTGTTTTTCAAATTTTTTCAAATTTTTGGTACTGTTTTGGCTCCAGTTTTTGAACCGCTTGTCGAAACGAGGCATGTGATATGCCGTTGGAAAGCTACAAACAAGGCGCAACTTTCATATGTTGAAATAGTTTTGAAATTCCTTACGGTTTTAAGTTAATTCTGAAAATTGTGCGGCGGACGACGAGTGGCAGCGGTCGTTTTTGGCAAAAATTTTGCAAACCGCTGGTCGGAATGATACGCCGTTGGAATGATATCGATGAGGCGCAACTTTTTCATATATAACACACTCTCTAATTCCTTATTGTTTAAGAGGAATTTCGAATTCACCGAAATGCGGACACTCTGTTTTTCGCGACACCCAAATCGACGTGGGTACTTCATCCAACTGAACACCGCACTGCAACGGACGAAAAACCGCACTGCATCATACAGGTAAGAGAACTGCACGGTTTATTTTATTCAAACGTATTTTTTTTCAAGAACGAGGAAGTAGAGTGCACTCCACATCGGGTGTAAATGAACCTGAACACTATCAAGAAGTGAACCGCATTACTTTTTTCCGCTTTCGTAACAATTTTTTTGCACTTACGTGATGAACAACATCATACGGCCGACCGCACTGCTTCCGAGTGAAAACCGCACTACATCGGATGGGCAAGCGAGTTGCATAATTTCTTTTGTCGGACGTAAATTTTCTTATACGAGGAAGTCGACCGCACTTCACATCGACATAAGTGAACCACAACAGTATCGAGAAGTGAACCTCATACCTTTTTTTTGCCATTATCGTATCATTTTTTTCTGCACTTCACACTAGGAGTAAGTGAGCTGCAACACTACCAAAACTGAACCGCATTACTTTTTTCTTGTTATTTTCCTATCATTTTTTGCAATTCACATTGGGTGTAACGGAACTGCAACCGCACAAGAAGTGAAATGTAACACTCTCATAAGTGAACCGCATTAGTTTTTGCTAATGAACTTCGAAAGTTTTTTTTCAATCGTCCCACAAAATGAAAAAATTGCATTAGAAAAAGAAGTGGACCTTTCATGGGATTTCTTTTTAGTGAACCTAGTACTCGACATAGCACACACAGATCTACATGGAAACACAAACCCAAAACAAAGGTCGAATCTATACTGCATTGTCGAGAGCAAGGAACTACATGGTTTTTCTTTTCCCCATTTTTACATACTGAATTTAAAGAGGATTACAGAAACACAAACCCAAAATTGCACTGTAGCACTAAAGGATCCACACCCACTGCGCTGCAAACAGTTTGTGAACGCACGCAAGGGATAACTTTTTATGAACTACATGGGGCTCCTATTGAATCAGGTGTCAGCTGCTTTCGGAGGATACCAAGGATCTTCATGCGGTGTAGTTTTTCCTGGTGTTGTAGTGCGTTTACTCCATGGCAGATGCGGGGTTGCAGTATGGCGGGGGCTGAGGAGAAGTGCACAAACCAAAATCTACAAAAAAAGTAGAGCAAAAGAAGCTCTTTCTCAACTGTGCACGGGCAGGTGTTGTTCTTCCAGGGCGTCGGCAGCGGCGAACAGCACCTCCACCCCGCGTGAACTGCTCGCGTTTGTGCACACAACTGCTTGCACCGGCACACTGGACTTCATGGCGCTGGTGTGCTGCTTACGCTCACGTAGTGGACTTCATGGCGCCACCGGGGGCACTTGACCGAGCAAACCAAGAAGGTTCAGAGCGCTCACGCACCGGCGAGATTTCGTCATCTGGACACGCGAGGACAGCCCAACTCCTCAGATCCAGGCAAGGCCATGACGAGGACCCAGCCCGATGCCCTGCCGGAGACGAAACGGGAGGGGGGAGCTCCTCGTTGGGACCAGATAGGATGCAGAACGGGGTACCTCCCCGTTGTGGTCGTTGTAGGAGAATGGTGGAGGAGCGGATCCGGTGGTTGTTGAAGCCCACAACCATCTGGGAGGCCAGATCCGGTGGGTTCTCGCCGCGAGCCCACGTCCGGATGCAGTGCTCAGCGATGCTTTGTGCGAAGGAAGTTCTGGTGGCCAGGGGAGGGCGGAGCAGGGAGACGGGGGTTGGGGCCAGGGTGGCCGGGGTGCAGAGGGATCTGGCCATGTCGGTGCCGGGAAGAAGGTGGGGAGTGGGGGGCCGGCAGGGAAGAAGGTGGGGGAGCAGTGGTTCTGGTGGCGCGGTGGCCCCGACGGGGAAGAAGGTGGAGGAGCGGGGGGTTCGGGCGCGTGGGGCTGCGGGGTTCGGGAGGGAAGAAGAAATAAGGAGGGGGTCGGGGCGAGCGGTGGGCCTGGGCCGGGGCCGGCGAGAGAAGGAAGTAGTGGATCCACATCCACCTCGACCATGGACGGCGGCGCCCGTGGCGGCCGGATCCCCTTCTACTACTCGCGGCGGCATGACGCTGTGGGTTGCGGGAGAGGAAGCACGCTGGCCGAGAGTGAGAGGAGGTGGTGGGGTGGGGCGCTGGGGTGGTCGAGGCCATCCCCGTGGTCGCCGGCTGCCGGGCAAGTGGTGGCCGACGGCGGGGCGGCAGCCAGGTGGTGGTGGGGTTGTGTGATGTTGCCGCATAGGGAGGTTGGTGGAGGAGTGGGGATCGGGGGAGAGTGGTGGGAGGGGTGGTTTTTTTATTCGGTCGGTCAGCGCGGGTTGGGTGGCCGTGGTTAGGGTGTTAGCAGAATAAACACTTTTGGTGTGTAGAATAACACTCTTAAGGGTGTTATCACAATAGACCCACCCTATATATATACGGACTATTCTGTTACCAGTAACAGAATATTATTCTATTACCCTCGCGCACTATATAGAGGCGTGTCCGTTTTCTTCCTCCTGCCGCCGCCCGAACCCACCTCCGCCCAGTGCACCGCCCCGATCCCACCTCCTCCCAGCGCGCCGCCACTCGGATCCACCGCCACCCTGCGCGCCGCTGGCTCTATCCCCCTCCTCCCAGAGCGCCTCCGCCAATCCCCCTCCTCCTAGCGTGCCTCCCGTCGCCGACCCCCGCCCCCAACTTGCCTCCTGCCGACGACCCGCCTCCATCCGCCGGCGTGCTTCCCTCGCCGTCCGCGGCGCGCATCCCTCCCTGTCTATCTCCCGTGCGCTGCCTCACCCGACGACCTGCGCACCAGTGCACCACCACCCCTACACCGCCATTGCCGGCCGTCGAGATCCAAGGCTGAGGAGGACCTATGAGTCTTGCTCGCTGGAGCTAGGCTGCTCGCCAGCCACCTTCCTCCCCCGCACTCTCCCGTTGCCTTCCTCGTGGCGCTCTGTCCACCTTCCTCCCTGCGCTCTAGCCGCCTTCCTCCCGACGCTCCGGCCGCTCCCTCCCACGCACGCCGGCCGACCGCATCCCTGCTTCCATCAGCTCCACCTCGACGGAGCCGTCAGTCCACCGGAGTACAGGAAGCCGGTTCACCCGCCTCGATCCAAAAATCTTCTTTTTTAAAAGAAGGAATGGTAAAAATGTAAGTCCGTTCAACTATATAAACCATAAAAGTACGATGGTGATGACATTGACAGTAAGGATAAGGATGAGAAAGAAAATTAAAAACTAAAACTAAAAGAACATTGAGTGATTATTTTTTAAGATGTACAAACTCTCTAGTACCATAAGTCCCATAAATTAAAAATTAAGAATTGCCTAAATTCTGACTCAAGGAGACAAATTTGCAAAAAAATCATAGCAGTAAAGGTTCGAAGGAAAAAAGCAACTTAACAAATGGAAAAAACGACAATGGATTTATATTATGTTAATCACCGGTGTGCTCTTGTTTATCAGTTCATGTGTGCTCTTGTTATCAGGTCGTGTGCCAACTTGTTATCAATTTTGTGTGTGTGTGAGTTGGTAAACCAAGTGTAGTTGCTGCAGAAAAAAGGCATGGGATGTGCTGCCCTCAGTTCTCTCTCGACAAATCCAGCAGTGCGGGTTCTCTGGTGCGCCAAGTATTGCCGGCGGCGATGCTTGCATCATGGCCCATTGAGTAGATGCAATTTTCCTGGTTTTCACAAACAACATGGATTTTAGTTCAGCAACAGAAACCACGCAGGTTCAGTGATAATGGTACCATAAGTTCGAACAAGAAAACAAATAAGAACTAAAACAGAAAATTTTAAATTCTACAATTTCAAGTGCTCATCCACACATGATAATTCAAGTTGGTAAAGTTTAAAGTGGTAAAAAGTTCAAGTTGGAAAACAAGAGAAATCTACAACATTCGTTGCAAAAAAAATTGACTTAACAAAAGAAACACACAAAAAAATTGGCAAAAAAAATAACATTCAGTTCAACAATAAAAACCATGCAAGTTCGGGGCTAGGATACAGTAACGAGAAAAAAAAACCCAAAAATAGAGCAAAATCTAGTGAGTGAAAACACGCTTGGTACAAATCCGTGCAAATTTTAGTACAAGTATACTTTTTTGGAACCATTCAAAACTACTGTACAAATAATAGCTCAGTACAAACATACACGTATATCAGTACGGCTACTCTATTTTTCAGACGAGAAAACAACAGGATCCATCATGCCGTATTTGAAATTACTCTTAAACGGTTGCGAAGTAAAGAAAACGTCCAACATGACTAAGTTTCGCATTTTTGATAGCTATCCAACGGTATACTATTTGCCCCATTTCGACAAACTTTTTAAAAAACCGCGTTTGAAACCAATTTTAACCGTATTTGAATTTGTATTTAAACCGTAAGGAATTAGAAAAAACTTTCTATATGCAAAAGTTGCGCATTTTCCATAGCTTTCCAACGCAGTATCAATTGCGTCAATCCGACAAACCGTTTGCAAAAAATCGCAAAAATACTTTCCGCCTAAAATTTCACCGTTTTTCAAATTACTTTTAAATCATATAGAATTAGAAAAAACAATACATATATGGAAGATGCGGATTTTCACCAGCTTTCCAACGCCATCTTATTTGCTCAATTCCGACAAACCGTTTGAAAATTGAGTCCAAAATACGATTCACATTTTCGGTTTTGAAAAAAACGTTTTTTTCAAAACTGCTCATAAACCATAATGATTTTGCAAAAACGTTCAATATACTTGAAATATGGTTGTTAAGAGCTTTCCAACGATATATTACACGCCCCGTTCTGACAAAAAAATTACAAAAAGTTTTTGAACTAAAGAAGACGATGTGTTAAACACAACTGAAAGCATCAGTTCAACCGCTTTGAAAACATCAGTACAACCACCTGAATCCGTCAGTTCAAAAAGGGTAACAGAATAACAGAATAGCCCAGATGTATATATATATATATATATATATATATATATATATATATATATATATATATATATATACGGTCTATTCTGCTAATATTAGCAGAATAACTATTCTGCACACCACTTCCGCACTGCACACTGAACACAAGTGCACGTCATTCTTTGAACCAAGTGTGTTGCAGTACTCACACGAGTGAACTTCTCGTCGGAAAAAACTGCACGCGTTATTGTTTTGGTATTGTTTTCTCTCTAACTTTTTAACCGTTTACCGGAATGAGGCGTGTAATATACCGTTGAAAAGCTATGGATTAGGCGCAACTTCGACATGTTGAACACTTTTCGAGATTCCACACGGTTTAAGAGCAGTTTTTAAAATGTTGCGGCGAATGACGAGTGGCAGCGAGCGTTTTTTCGTGTTTTTTTCTAAACCGCTTGTCGGAATGAAGAAAATGATATGCCGTTGGATAGATATCGCCGAGTCGCATCTTTTTCATATATTAATCTTTCTCTAATTTGTTACAGTTTAAGAGCAGTTTCAAATTTACTAAATCACGGAATTCTGTTTTTCAAGTTTTTTAAAAAAATTGGTATTGTTTTCTCTCCAGTTTTTGAACCGTTTGTCGAAACGAGCCGCAACTTTCATATGTTGAAATATTTTTGAGATTCCTTATGGTTGTAAGTTAATTTTGAAAATCGTGCGACGGACGACGAGTGGCAGCGGCCATTTTTCGCGATACAAACCGTTTGTCGAAATGATTCAAATGATATGTCGTTGGAAAGATATCGACGAGACGCAACTTTTTCATGTAGAGCACTCTCTCTAATTCCTTACAGTTTAAGAGCAGTTTTGATTTTACCAAAAAGAGAACACTCTGTTTTTTGCGAGACCAAAATCGTCGTGTGTATTCCATCGAGACCAAAAACGCACTGCTTCAAACTGAAAACCGCACTGAAACAGATAGTCAAGTGAACTTCATGACTTCTTTTTATCGGACGTAAACTTTTCTCGCACAAGTTTTTGTTGTCTTTTTTTCAACTTTTTTTTTTGAAAGAGAGTGGACCGTAACACTCCTGAAAGTGAACCGCGACACTACCAAAAGTTAACCTCGTGAGTTTTTGTTGTTTTTTCATACTTATTCATTTTTTTACGCACGTTGACCAAGCGAGTGGACCACAGGGACTAAGCGAGTGAACTACATCTAATATAGAAGCGAGCTTCATTTTGAAATCTTTTTTGTTTTGTGTTTAACAAGTGGACAACAGTGAAGTTTTATAGCGAACAAAATCTGCACTCTCCACCAGCCAAATCATGGTAATGAACTGTAGTTTTTACAATGAACTAATGAAGTGCACTTTTCAAGAACAACAAAATTGAGTAATGGGGCATCTAATAGAATTGCATCATTTCATCTTTTCCTGCAAAGATGAGTAAAATGAACCTCAATAGCAGCCATAGTCGTATTGTATCCCTCCTTTTGCCACTCAAAACAAAAATACATCGGGGTCCCAATAGTGGATTGCACGCACAAGCCAATCGCCAGAAAACTGCACAACCCATACACCCACCAAACTGCACGGCCAGGAAGTGGCATCGCTGTCAGGCAGGAGCGAAACAAAAAATAGCATGGGAGCTCTCTCAGAAGCATATTGCACTGCAAAGAGTACAAATAAAACAAAAACAATATGCCTGAATTGCATGCACACGTGCTCTGCACCGCATGGGTGCACCACGAGAACTGCTCGTCATGTGTGTTTTGTCATCCACCCCTAATATGCACATAGGCAGGCTGTGAGCTGCACGAACTAGAAAAATGGACCATGGGGCAACCTTTGGCGGTGCAGTAGCCAACAAACTGCAACGCTATGAGGTGGGCACTGAGCCGTATCCATGGATCCGCGGCCGAGGTCACCAGACCCAACTGCAATCTGAGAGGACGATCGAGGCCGGCGGTTGCTGCACCATGGCTGACGACGAGGGACGACGGCAAACCTGCATGAAGACAGGGGCCCTGACCAAGCTGCATGGGGGCCGCGACCGAGCTGCACAGGGGACTGCGACCGAGGTGCACATGGTGCGGTGGTGCCCAAGTACCCACGGATGGCGCAGATGAGGGTCTCGCCAGAGACCGCCACGAGGAGAGGGCTCATCGTCGACTTGATCCAGATCAAGGACGAATGGCGAGGCAGGGGCGGCGCGAGACCAGCCCGAGGGGCACCAGGAGGTGCGGCCAACTGCAGCGCCGATGGGGGAAGAAGACAGATTCGGGTGGGACGGCGCCGGCGGGGGAAGAAGCCGGATTCGGGTGGGGCAGCGCTGGCGGGGGAAGAAGTTGGATTTGGGTGGGGCAGCGCCACCAAGGGAAGAAGGTAGATCGGGGGAGGGCGGAG
>NC_041381.1:556695759-556738343 GCF_002162155.2 Triticum dicoccoides
ATATCTGTGTGTGTGAGGGAGGGAGGGGGCGCCACACAACCCACGACATTATTCTAGTCGTGTGCGACGCCCCTCTCCAAAATTTTGTCCCTCGGTCATATATTCGTAGTGCTTAGGCGAAGCTTTGCGAAGATCACTTCACCATCACCGTCACCACGTCGTCATGCTGTTGGAACTCATCCACTACCTTGTCATCTTGCTGGATCAAGAAGATGGAGGACGTCACAGAGCTGAACATGTGCAAAACTCGGAGGTGTCGTACGTTCGGTACTTGATCGGTTGGAGCGCAAAGAAGTTCGACTACATAAATCGTGTTGTCAAACGATTCCGCTTACGGTCTACAAGGGTACATAGACACACTCTCCCCCTCTCATTCCTATGCATCTCCATGGATAGATCTTGCATGTGCGTAGAATTTTTTTGTTTTCCATGCAACATTTCCAACACCCGGCACCGCCACTGTGCAGTCCGCCTGGCAATAGACAAACAAGGAACACACGCACATACCAGCAAGGAAACCACACCGTACCTCCCGGAAATGGAATCACATTTTGATTTTTATGTTTGAATCGAAAGATTATTCATGCCCATAGATAATTGGGTTTTCTCATTTATGTTTAAGCACTCAGAGACGTAAGAAGCATGCAATGGAGATGTTTTAGTGGATGGAAGAGGAGAAGAGAAGTGACTAAAGTTCTAATGATTCGGTGCTAAATAACCAGTACATCCATTGGATAGTTATTGAGCATTTGACTTTAATAATTAGAAAGAAGTACCTGATTATTTATAGCAGATGTCCACCCATGGTCCTTTTTGTGGGCTACAAGAAACACTTGCAAGTTATTAAACCAAAGACAGTGTGTCAGAATATTAAGAATATATATTAGCTTGCACTTACATAAATCAATCAGAGATAAAGTTGATCTTTATTTGACATTCAATGAAACATACGCAATCAAATTAAATTTGAACCAAGGGAGAAAGAACCAAGCCATGCTACTTCTTGAGATTGCGTTGGTCTTTCCCTTAAGAGGAAAGGGTGATGCAGCAAAGTAGAGATAAGTATTTCCTTAGTTTGAGAACCATGGTATCAATCCATTAGGAGGTACACGCAAGTCTCCAATCTATGCACCTACACAAACAATCAAACACTTGCACCCAACGCGATAAAGGAGTCGTCAATCCCTTCACGGCCACTTGCAAGGATGAGATCTGATAGAGATAGATATAAAAGATTACTAAAATGTAAAACAAAAGAAAAGTAAATAAATTTCAGCAAGGAATTTTTGGGTTTTTTTATTTATAGATATGAAAATATATGATGGAATGTAGACCCGGGGGCCATAGGTTTCACTAGAGGCTTCTCTCTTGAAAGAAAATAATACGGTGGGTGAACAAATCACGGTCGAGCAATTAGTAGAAAAGCGCAAAATTATGACGATATCCAAGTCAATGATTATGAATGTATGCATCACGTCCGTGTCAAGTAGACTGACTCCTGCTTGCATCTACTACTATTACTCTAGACATCCACCGCTATCTAGCATGCATCTAGAGTATTAAGTTCATAAGAACGAAGTAAGGCCTTAAGTAAGATGACATGATGTAGAGGGATAAACTCAAGCAATATGATGAAAACCCCATCTTTTTACCCTTGGTGGCAACAATACAATACGTGCCTTGCTACCCCTACTTTGTCACTGGGTGAGGACACCGCAAGATTGAACCCAAAACTAAGCACCTCCCTCGTTGCAAGAAGAACTAATCTAGTTGGCCAAAACAAACCGATAATTCGAAGAGAAATACAAAGATATCAAATCATGCATATAAGAATTCAGAGAAGATTCAAATAATATTCATAGATAAATTGTTCATAAATCCACAATTCATCGGATCTCCACAAACACACCACAAAATAATATTACATCGGATAGGTCTCCAAGAACATCAAGGAGAACATTGTATTGAAGAGAAAAGAGAGAGAAGGAGTCATCTAGCTACTAGCTATGGACCCGTAGGTCTGTGGTAAACTACCCACGCTTCATTGGAAGGGCAACAGAGTTGATGTAGAAGCCGTTCATGATCGAATCCCCCTCTTGTAGGATGCCGGAAAGGCCCCAAGGTGGGATCTCACGGGTATAGAAGGTTACGGCGGCGGAAAAGCATTTTGGTGGACGCTTCTGGAAGTTTGGGAATATTTGGGGATTTATAGCGAAATCATTAGGATTGGAGGATGTGACACTCCAAAAATTTTGGTGGTTTGTTTTTCAAAAGAGACTTGCTTGGTTTGAAAGAAGGTCATTTAAACCCTTCCTAAAAACCATCTTCTAAGTTTGCCCTCTCAAAAAAATCCTTTTCTTGGATTTAGTTTCTTTTAAAAAGAAAACCCTTTTAGTTTTGGGCTTTTATTTGGTTTTGATCCCTTCTAAATTTTACCATGCCACCTATGGTGAAATTTTCCCAAAACCTCTCCTCCCACTTTGGTACAATCCAAACATTCTGTCCAAACAAATAAAATCCATTTTTTTGGATTTTATTCCAACTATTTCTCCTCCCAATATAAATCTGTCTTTTCTTTTGAGCCTAGGTGGATTGCAAAGCAAGTACCCTAATGCTTTTGATTTTTGACCTCAACTCAACACCCTTGGATAGTCCTTTGTACCCACAACCCAGAACCATCTTGACCCACTCTTCTCCTATTCAAATATTTCAAATTTCACTCACTGCAAGTTTGGACCAGATTTGCCAAATTTGGTGAAATTCATATCTACACCTCTCCAAAAATTCTACAAATATTCAGGCAGCCTCTAGATGCAATGAGAGGCCCTCCACCAAAAACCAGCTCAAGGAAAAATCCCTACATGCCTAGATCATTTTGTCGAACACCTTGCATACACTGTTTCTGTCCATCTTCAGTAAAATTCAAAATTTCAGTGTCAATCTTCGACAAAATTCAGTCACAAGCTCACAGTGCACTTGGCACGTAGCTCACGGCCTGGCTTGAATGTCCGGAGCCTCACACGCACGCTTGGCACCTTCCTGGCGTCGGTGGCGCCCTGGCCCGCCTGCTTCGGCGTGTCTTGCGGCGGCCGTATCACCGTAGCGGCCGACAGGGAGCAGAACGGCGGCATAACGCCGTTCGGCGCCGCCCAAACCCCCTGGTGGCTCCGCGTGGCCGTTTCCTCGCCAGCGCACGCATGCTGCACCGTCGCCGTGGCGTGGCACGCCCAGAGCGCGCTCCCTGCCACCGACGGGCCCGCGCCGCCCCGTTCCGTCGAGCTCCCCCTAAACAACCCAATCCCGACGCGGTTAGCATCTAAACGGAACCAGGGAACACCCACGACGACGCCCAACCTCTGAACCCTCCCGTGCAACCACTGCGCCGCCGTAATCACCTAGCCGGAGAACCCCGTTCTCGGCAACCGCCTTGGGGCGGCTATATATAGCACCCCGAGCTTGCTCTCGCCTCCGCACGACTCCACCATCTCACCAGACCCCGCCCGGCCACTGAACGAGCCTCGAGGGGCCTTTCCTCCTCGACTCCGGCCACCTCCGTCTGCCTCGGGCTCCGGCATCATTCTCTCTGGTGAGAACCCCTCCGCCGCGCTACTTTTGACCGTAGCCTTGTACCACCTCTAGTAAGATAACCCCCACCTCAATTTTGACCTCACAGCTCTCTCCGGCGAGATCCACGACCACCCGAACCGCCGTCCGCCGGAGCAAGCGTCGCCACCGACGTGGTACTCGCTGGCGACCACCACCACCTCCCACAGACGCGGAATGGCGCCCTGAACACAGAGGTACTCTCCGATCTCCCTGCCTCACCGTGGATCGCCGCCGGCGACCACCGCGGCTCTCGGGCGCCGACGAGCCCCGGCTCCCTTGTTTGAAAATTCAAACCTGACGGGTGGGACCTGCCCGTCAGCCTCTCCTATGTTTTTTTCGAATCGTTTACTGAAAGCGTACTCTGGCAAATACGCTTCCACTCTGAACCGTTTTTCTGTATTTTTCTGCAAAGCCCCCTGGAAGTTTTCTGTTTCATTACAGATGAGCCCTTGGGTTAAAACCCTTATAACTTTTTAACAGAAAGGAATTTTTGAGTGATTCTTTTTCTGTCCTCTTCATATTTTTGTCTAGTTTTTTATCATATTTATTTGAAAAATATTTGGAACACTTTTCTGTACACTCACAGTATTTACGTTGCATGCGTATCTTTTCTTATACCGTAGATACCGGAGGAGGTGACGGAGCTGCAAATCTCGCACAGTTAGACTCCAACTACTCCGAACCAGGCAAGCATGTTTGAACTCTTGATATGATGAGTGTTGTTGCGTATTTGCATTTTAGTATGATCATGGCATGTTTATGAACAACTATTTGAATGTTATATTTCATATACATAATCGGAAAGTATGTTTCGGCAAGCATTATGTTGTTGGATACATATTTGCATAGCCATGTGTTGGCATGAGGATGGGTAAGATGGCAGTGTTGTGACATGCCAGTCTTATGCCAGATTATTTGACTTCCGTGTCGTCATGACACGAATCACATTCCCATTCATTCCTTCCTATACTGTCACATGTTTTCCGAAAGGAATATGGCATAGTAACTTGTAAATCGTTTTCCTGGTGCACACCAATAGAGAGACCGGGGTGAGGGTTCCATGCCCCTAGATTAAAGCCCGTCATCCGGTCAGGGGGCATGGGTGTTTCCGGTTGCGACCGTGAGGGGGGCACCCCTTAGAGTGCGCGTATAGAAATTTGATCCCATGCTATTCGAGGTTGTGGCCTCCCCGTCTCAAAGTTTTTCTTGGACGTTGACCAGGGTGATTCCTGGCATCGTGAGGTGAAATGGGTGTGTACTAGTTAAATGCGTTTCTACTGAAATACCGTAAACGGAACTAGTCCTTCGTGACTACGGAAATCCGTTGACTGTGGTCAGTTCATCCAAACTCTGCAGAGTCTCAAATCCGTCAATTGTCTTGTACTTTGTTCAAGTTCTATATTCATCTTATCTTGTCAGGTATCAACCACAGTGACAAAACTCCGGTGGGATTTATGTGTGATAAATCTGGTTAACAGATTATTCTTGTGGATGGACTAATCTTGTCATTTACATTTATTACAAGCCCTGTCTGTGATGTCGCCCAGACGTCCGATGGTGGCAGACCTGTTATTTACCTTTGTCATGAACCCTGTCTATGATGTCGCTCAGACGTCCGACTGTGGTATTGCTTTTAAAGCCCTATCTGTGATGTCGCTCAGACGTTCGATTGTGGTATTTCTTTTTAAGCCATGTCTATGATGTCGCTCAGACGTCCGACTGTGGTGTTTCTTTTTAAGCCCTGTCTGTGATGTCGCTCAAACGTCCGACTGTGGTATTTCTTTTTCAGCCCTGTCTGTGATGTCGCTCAGACGTCCGACAGTGGTATTTCTTTTAAAGCCCTGTCTGTGATGTCGCCCAGACGTCCGACTGTGGCATTCCTTTTAAAGCCCTTTATGTGATGTCGCTTAGACGTCCGACTGCGGCATGCATTTTATTTATTTACCTTTCGAGGCGCCGCTCCAGACACCTGATCGGTTTTCAGTTATTTATTTTATTCATCAAGTCCTGCAATATTATCGTTATTTTATGAGCATCATCCTTGTTCATGACGCATTCATGCATTCATTGATTATATCTTTTATCCGAACTGTCTTGCGAGTACTTTCAAGTACTCACCTGGCTTGTTGATTTAGATAGATGTTGATGAAGGCGATCTCATGGATGAAGAGTTTGATAGCGAGTCCGACGCCTAGAGGAGTCCTAGTCAGTCCCATGCGATCCTGTCTTGGTCATTGTATTATCCGCTTCCGCAACCCCGAATAAATTCATTCAGCCTCACCTCGACGCTCGATGTACTGCCAGTAGAAGTCAAGTTATCCACCACCACTTTTCCTCGAGCTAGTAGCATGCCACCCCACCCCTGTGTCATAACCGCCCTTATGTAAGATATTGGCAAGTTTGTAATAAACTATAGAGCAGCCTCAGCTCAATCCTGTAATATATTTGATGCTACTGGTTCTCTGTTTATCAAGCTTTTGTCTACCAGAAAGGATGACTTTTCCTATACTGGGTTTAAAAGATCGGTTTTATCAATAATCATATTATTGAAAAGCCGGTCGTGACAGAGGACTCCCGTGGGGCCCACAAGCTAGCCCCCCCCCTACGGTGCGCCCTGAGGGCTTGTGGAGCCCTCGGGACTCTTTTGGCCCCCTCTCCAAGTTTGTTGGGTGTGTTCTGGTCCAAGAAAAATCACCATGAAAGTTTTATTCCGTTTGGACTCCGTTTGATATTCCTTTTTTATAACACTCAAAAATAAGGAAAAAAGTAGAAACTGGCACTCGACTCTAGATTAATAACACTAGTAGAAAAAGGGCCTAATGTGAAGCACATTAGTCCCGGTTTGTAATTGAACCGGCACTAATGTGACCATTAGTGCCGGTTCCAATAGCTAGGCGGGCGGTGGTCATTAGTCCCGGTTCGTGGCGAACCTCTAGTACCAGTTCATGCCACGAACGGGTACTAAAGAGGTGGTGGCAGGTTGGTGTCAGGCTGCGGCCCCACCAGCACCTCTAGTACCGGTTCATGCCACGAACTAGGACTAGAGACGCACCTTTAGTCCTGGTTCTTATAATCAACCGGGACTAAAGATGCCTCTATATAAACCCTTCGTCGAGCCCGAGCCCATTTCTCTCTGTTTTTCCCCTTTCGTTCCTTCCTCTCCTCTGTTCTTCCCCATTGCTCGAGCTCACACTCCATTTTTGCCAAAATTTGTGAAGATTTGAAGGCACCCCATCCATCCAAGTGATCACAAAGGTTAGCAACTTTGTCCTTTCATATCTCATTGCTAGATTTTCTCTTGCAATGCTCTATAAGTATAGTGATTTGTGGGTTTTATTTTGGGAGGAATTATATGTGGTAGTATTTGATTTATATGCAAATTGATGTCAAAATAACTCTTAGTTTGCATATGTAGGTGTGGTTTACTTAGTGCCTTCCCGTCTCCGTCCTAACCACCGCCGATCGCCCGCACCGTCCCATCGCCGGCTCCATGTTGTGGTGAGCCTCTTGTTCTTATCTTTTTAATATAAAAAAACCATGTTTGTGTGATTTAGATATATAGTTACTTGTATAATTATCTTACCCGTACATTGTTTGTTATACATAGTGCCATGGTTTTGATATCCGTCCCCGTCGGCCCTCGTCCGGGTTATGATTCAGATGTGGTATATTCTCTTTTATAACTATTTTTTGCATTTCATGTTTATGTTAAATTATGCCCATCAAGAACATAGATATTTTTATCTAGGAGGTATGTGAACCGGAAATTCCAACCGACACTATTGTCAAGAGGTTAAATTTAGTTGAAAAAGAAAACGAGTATTTGAAAGAAAAATTGAAAAGAATTGAGGGGGAGAAGATGGAATTGGAGTTGCATGTTGCCAATGTCGTCGATGATCACAAGATCAAGATGGAGAAAATGCACTTGAAGATTAAAAAGATTAGAAAATATGCCATCGATAGTGAAGCTTGGTATCATTATGTTGTTGGATCAATTGTTACCTTAGTTGTGATCTTGATCGCATTTGTTGTTGCATTTAAATGCTTTAGCTAGAGAGTTATTTGTATGTTGTTTTATGAGAATGAGTGGTGTATGAACTTTATGTATGAACTTGTATTAATTTGGTTTTTTCGGTGTTGTGTAAATGAACATGAGCCGGCAATGGATGTACGATGACCTATGCTCTCCCCAGTTCATTAATGGCATGCATACTTTTCTGCTTGCGGCCGAGGCAAACAAGCGGGCGAATGGTTTTATGTCTTGTCCATGTACTGGCTGTAAGGATGATATGAATTACTCTAAGTCAAGAACCATTGATGTCCACCTGTTTGAGTCTGGTTTCATGCCCCACTATAATGTTTGGACCAAGCATGGAGAAAGAGGGGTTATGATGGAAGACAATGAAGAATTAGAGGACGACGACAACTATCCTAGCCATGGGTTCCCTAAATACGATGGTACAATAATGGGGGGAGAAGCTGAGTCGGCCATGCGGGAAGAAGCTGAAGAAGAGGCATCAGATGAGCCTGCTGATGATCTAAGTCAGGCCATTGCCGATGCAAAGAGAAATTGTGCAAGTGAAAAGGAGAAGAAGAAGTTGCAGCGCATGTTAGAGGATCACAAGAAATTGTTGTTCCTGAATTGCAACGCTGACAAGAAAAAGCTGGGCACCACACTGGAATTGCTGCAATGGAAGGCAGAGAATGGTGTATCTGACAAGGGATTTGGACAGTTGCTGATAATGTTAAAGAAGATGCTTCCAAAGGACAACGACTTGCCCGAGAGTACGTACGAAGCAAAGAAGGATGTCTGCCTTATAGGAAACCTTTGTAATAGTTAGGCTGCTTATGTGTTTTACATTTAAAACGTGTACTTTTGTGCTTCGGACAAACGTGTACCTTTCTGACTTCATTTGCTAATTTTCAGCGCATTTACTGATTTTTTTGAGCTAAATGACCCTAAAATTGAAAACCACTACAAATGAACTCCGAAAAGGTTGAAATTTGGCATGGTACCATCAATTCACCCACATAGCATGTGCAAAAAAGTAGAGAGGGTTACGGCAAAAACTGGATGCACTTCGGGTACAAAATGGACAATCTCTTTCGAAGTATCCGGGTTTTGAACGAATACTCATCTGTTACAAAGGCATTTCATTTTTTTACTTATTACAACTCTAGACTTTTTGTGCATTTAGTATGCACCATTCAAAGCCACGTCATCAACTTTCAACCCTTTCTGACATCATTTGCTATTTTACATGCATCTATTGTTTTTTTTGAGCTAAATGACCCTGAAATTGAAAAGCACTACAAATGAACTCTGAAAAGGTTGAAAGTTCGAATGGTATCATCATTTCACCCACATAGCATGTGCAAAAAAGTGGAGAGGGTTATGGAAAAAACTGGTTCCACTTCGTGTACAAAATGGACAATCTCTTTCGAAGTATCAGGGTTTCGGACGAAAACTCGTATGTTACAAAGGCATTTCATTCTTTTAAACTTATTACAACTCTAGAATTTTTGTGCGTTCAGTATGCACCATTCAAAGACACGTCGTTAACTTTCAACACATCATTTGCTATTTTTCATGCATTTACTGATTTTTTCAGCTAAATGACCCTGAAATCGAAAAGCACTACAAATGAACTCTGAAAAGGTTGAAAGTTGGCATGGTATCATCATTTCACCCACATAGCATGTGCAAAATAGTAGAGAGGGTTACGGCAACAACTGGATCCACTTCGTGTACAAAATGGACAATCTCTTTCAAAGTATCAGGGTTTCGGACGAAAACTCGTCTGTTACAAAAGCATTTCATTTTTTTAACTTATTATAACTTCAGACTTTTTATGTGTTCAGTATGCACCATTCAAAGCCACGTCATCAACTTTCAACCCTTTCTGACATCATTTGCTATTTTTCATGCATTTACTGATTTTTTTGAGCTAAATGACCCTGAAATTGAAAACACTACAAATGAACTCTGAAAAGGTTGAAAGTTGGCATGGTATCATCATTTCACCCACATAGCATGTGCACAAAAGTAGAGAGGGTTACGGCAAAAACTGAATCCGCTTCGTGTACAAAATGGACAATCTCTTTCGAAATATCAGGGTTTCGGACGAAAACTCGTTTGTTACAAAGGCATTTCATTTTTTTAAATAACCTAAGTATTACCAAATTGAATATAACGATAAAACACACTAATATTAAACATAATAAAAAAGAATCACTAAAAAATCTATTTTTAAAGTAAAGTTATTCCCAAACTAGTGATTCACACAAATTTCAAATTATTTAAATTAAACTATTCAAATTTGAAAACTACTGACACAAACAGAAAGTTTGTAATTTTTGGTACCTAAAGCAAAATTATTCACAAAGAAATTCTAAATATAGCAAAAAACAACTTAGAAATAAATAAAAGAAAATAAATAAAGCAGAAAGAAAAAAAGAAAAAAACTAATTTAAAAAAGCCCGCCTACTTGGCCACAGCGGCCTGCATACGACTAGAAACCCAACCTGTAGTTGGGCTAGGATGCAGGCCCGCTAGCCCAGTAGGCCCAACAGGGCAGAGTAGGAGAGGTAGGCCCAGAAGGCCTTCATTTGAGAGAAGCTCAATGCAGTACCCGCGGCGGGGCTTATAAACTGGTCTTGGCGCTCCTCGTCTAGCAAGGTGGGACTAAACTTGCGCACCTCCTGGAGCCAGCGCACCCCCTTTAGTACCGGGCCGTTGTTTGTGTCAAAACCGGCGGATCTCGGGTAGGGGGTCCCAAACTATGCGTCTAAGGCTAATGGTAACAGGAGACAGGGGACACGATGTTTACCCAGGTTCAGGCCCTCTCAATGGAGGTAATACCCTACTTCTTGCTTGATTGATCTTGATGATATGAGTATTACAAGAGTTGATATACAACGAGATCGTAGAGGCTAAACCCTAGAAGCTAGCCTATGATTATGATTGTTGTCCTACGGACTAAACCCTCCGGTTTATATAGACACTGGAGGGGGCTAGGGTTACACAGAGGCAGTTACAGAGAAGGGGATCTACATATCTGAATTGCCAAGCTTGCCTTCCATGCAAAGGAGAGTCCCACCCGGACACGGGACGAAGTCTTCAATCTTGTATCTTCATAGTCCAACAGTCCGGCCAAAGTATATAGTCCGGCTGTCCGAGGACCCTCTAATCCAGGACTCCCTCAGTAGCCCCTAAACCAGGCTTCAATGACGATGAGTCCGGTGCACAGATTGTCTTCGGCATTGCAAGGCGGGTTCCTTCTCTGAATACTCCATAGAAGATTTTGAACACAAGGATCGTGTCCGGCTCTTCCAAAAAAATTCCACATAGCACCGTAGAGAGCACAATATTTGAAAAATCTAATCTGCCGACAACTTCTAATAGTGTGACATCACGCCACGACCCGGTTATTACGAACCGTTTTTCCCAGCCTGCCACTACACGTGTTGCAAGGCGGTTTTGTTGGCACGTCTTGTCGAAGCAGAGATCGTGTTCCCCTTATCACGGGATTCTCATCAATACGGGTGTGGGTAACACTACCACGCTTGTTAGTATGACTCCTCGATTTTAGGCAAGTTCCAAACGGCCACGCGGAGGACGCTAGATATTCACCCTCTTTATAAAGGGGCCAAGGCATGTCCTTTTCTCTCCACGCTCGATCCTTCCCTTCCCCCACCTCGAGTTCCAACACCTAAGGCTCAGGCTAAGCACTTCGGACCTTCAACCATGTCCGGATCCAACCTTCAAGGCTGGTGGATGGCCTCCTCTGTCACAGAGGAGGACATCAAGAACCTTAGGGAGGCTAGGTATCTCACCGTCGAAATCCCGCACAGGCTGCCTGCTCAAGGGCAGGTCATCCCCACTCCCGAACCCTACGAGAGTGTCATATTTGTTTCCCACTTCCTTTGAGGGCTAGGTTTTAGTCTTGATCCCTTTGTGAGAGGGCTCATGTTCTATTATGGGCTAGATTTCCATGATCTAGCTCCAGATTCCATCCTTCACATCTTGTCGTTTATCGTCATGTGTGAGGCCTTCCTCCGCATCACCCCACACTTCGGCTTATGGCTCAAAACCTTTAATCTGAAGCCAAAGATGATCGATGGGCGACACGCAGAGTGCGGAGGTGCCACAATAAGCAAAGGCGCCGACGCCCCATGGTCAAAGGGTTCCTTCCCGGAGGTGTTCGATTTATGGCAACGGGAGTGGTTTTACATCACAGCTCCCTGAGGTACTAAGCGGGCGGCCACTCCCGCCTTCCGCTCGGTCCCTCCGCCCCAACTGGCATCATGGGTCAACAAAGGGCTAGACTAGGGACCAGTTGATGACATGCTGACATTGCAAAGCCGCATCTGAGATCTCCTCGAGAGGGATGTCAGTCTTGTCAAAGTAATGCAAGTAATGCTAGTTCATCGGGTCCTTCCATGCCAACGTCGATCTCTCTGTATGTGGGAGTTCAACCCGGAAGGACCGTGAATTATTCAACAATTCTTCAGCGTGACGCTCGAAGGGATGTATGGATTGTTCTTCGGATCACGAATAAAGTGTCCGGACACCACCGAGGATGCGGGTCTTAACTGCAACCGTCCGGATACCCAAGTAAGTAATTCCACAACCGAACATGTCGTCTTTTATATTTGTTACAACATCATACTAAAACATTTCTCTCGGCCAGGGCTGGATAAGAAAGGCAGAGAGGATCAGGTGTTCAGCCCCCCTTCCCGAAGGCTCACCGGATCCTGTTCTAACAGGATGCTCGAGCGCGCACCTTATCAAGTGCCATCAGGAGAAGATGAAGGGAGGAACCTAGAAGCCGAGAGTGGGCTTCACGTATTACACATCCAAACCAGGGGAATTAGTGTTTCCGCAAAGGAGGATAATCAGAGAGGTGTGTCTAGAATCCCCTCTCCCCAAGGAAAGAAAAGGGCCGCCCCTGAAGACTTGGAAACGAAGGCCTCCAAACAAGGGAAGAGGTCTTCGCCAGGGGGCCCTGCCCCGGAAGGCGTCCTTACTGCACAGTGCCTGCAAGGGGGCCAGCCCTCAACCGAGGTGTAAGTGGATCAAAAGTACTTTGGTAAATATATCCTGCTTCATCTATGAGAATAATAACCATGATGTATATCTTGTAGTCCGGCTCGCAGCCCTTCTCAACAGAGTTCGTCTTTGGGGGATCTTCTTCCGGAGATGATGGAGAGCGAAACGCTTCCTCCTGCCTCCCTGCCTCATGGGCCGGATGTCGGTGTACTAGAGTAGGGGTACCCTATTACCCCGAACTTGTGCACGGGCAGTTGCAGCGCCCCGCGGCAAGGGCTTGCCGGGTGACCGCCGAGGTCCTCCGTGGTTCCTATGAAGCCATTCAAGAACAAAGTATTCAAGCCTAGGAGACAAGGCCCCGGCAAGAGGAGCTTGCCGGGAAGGCCAACCAAGGCATATCAAGGAACTTGCCGCGACGCGCCGTGCGTCCCGGCAAGGCCCGGCGAGCGACAAGCTTCTGGGCGCGACAAGACAGTGACCACGGCAAGGCACTTGCCGCGGCAAGCGGCCACTCTGTGCCCACGCTCCAGCGCATCCACCAACGTGTCGCCCTGGGGGCCTTTCCAGGCACGCGTGGTGGGAGGCTGTGTAGCCAGCGGTGCGCGGTGGCATGCGATGCTGACAAGATCACCATCGTGGCAAGCAGTGGCGCCCCTGACGGTCCTTTTCTGCACTGTTTGGGGCGACGCAGACGGGCATTTAATGCCTTTGTCCCCTGCCGTCAGGGTTAGGTAGGATACACTGTATAGGTAGCTGTACCAACCACCCCTCTTTTTCCATTTTTACCCTTGTTTACGTTGCCACCTGTCGGTGACCCCTTGAGCATATAAAAGGAGGCCCATGCGCAACGTAGGGGGGGTTCGGCTCAGTGGGAAGCCAGAAACACACTCACGCTCGGTCTCGTGTATACTGTAGTGCTCCGCGCTCCCGAGCAAGAACTCAATACAACCAGACAAGCAGCAGTAGGAGTATTATCTCTCCGGAGAGCTCCGAAGCCGGGTAAACTGCTCGTGTGCTTCGCCTCGATCTGCTCTTCGTGCGACCTCCGCCCCTCGCCGAACCGAAAGGGGCTCGGTCCGCCGGTCCCATAGGTGTTCGTGGATCAGTTTCCCCGACATCTTTGGCGCGCCAGGTAGGGGGCGTCGAGATTGCGTGAACCTGATCCGGCGTGCACACGAGCTAGATCTTCATTTTCGTCATCAACATGTCACCGAAGAAGAAGGCTTCGGAGGCAGCTGCTCTGTCCGCGTTGATCCCACCGCCACCGAAGCAAGCGGGTGGTGGGGTGGACGCCGGCGGAAGAACGGACGTCGACGAGGGAGCTCGCGACGCTGCCAGGTCCAAGGGCAAGGCGGCGCAGACCTCGACGTCCGTGCATATTCCGCGCCCGTCTCAGGAGGCGCAGGACCGACAGCGTCATGGTATTCGCAGTACCATACGTTTGTTGGACCAAGATCAAGCTGGTGGATCCCGGGGTGCTCAAGACCAGCATGCACGTCAACGTGCCGGCACGAGCGAGACACGGTCGCCTGGACGGGATACTACTCCTTCTAACATAGTTAGAAGTCTGAGCATATCCCGCTCCTCGCGCCGTCCGCCACTGCCGCCCACCACTCCAGCAGAAGCTTTGGCGCGAGCTCAACTGCTCCTGGATTACCCTCCGACGTCGGACAATATCGACGAATGGAGGGCCACCATTCAGAGTCTCATCGGCTACGCCAACGGCGACACTCTGCGGCAACCGAATACATCGCTACCGCGGCAGGACTGCCAGGCACGAACCGGTGGCGACGAGACTGGTGGGGGTGCAACCACCATGCACTCTCCACCCCGAAGGCCAAGATCGCCGACTCGCCAGACCTACCTCGACAGCGACTCCACCGCATCGTTGGATCCACGAGCTCGTCGCGATCAGCGCCAAGTTCTTCACGATCGACAGCAAGAAGACGCTCGAACTCGCATCGAGCGACGAAGAGAAGCGCGGCATCAATCCGACCAGCGTGCTGGGCCCTCTGTCGACATGCATGCGCCATGGGAACCAGGCGACTTGCCATACGCGGTAGGTTGCCCTGCGTTCACTTGTGAGCTGCGTCAAGTCCAGTGGCCCAGTAAGAAAAATTTCAAACCAGACGTGCCAGAGAAGTACGACGGCAAGACGCATCCGTCGGAGTTCCTCAACATCTACACCATCACGGTGCAAGCTGCCGGGGGGCGAGATGACAAGATCCTTGCCAACTACTTCCCACTGGTACTCAAACCCAATGTCAGATCCTGGCTCATGCACTTGCCGAACAACTCCATATCTTCCTGGGCAGATCTGTGCCATCAGTTTGTTGGCGCCTTTACAGGTGGCCACAAGCCTCATGGCCAAGAGAGCGATCTTCATCTGCTTGCCCAGAAGGAAGGAGATCCCCTGCGCAAGTACATTCAGAGATTCAACAGCGTACAGCACAACATCCCAGATGTCCACCCTGCCGCGGTAATTAGCGTGTTCCATCAGAACGTGCGGAACCGCAGGATGCGGGAGGAGATGGCGATGTGCAAGATCAGAGACGTCAGTGAGCTATATGCCCTGGCCGACAAGTGTGCACGTGCTGAGGAAGGGAGGAGACTCCCCGGAGAGAATATAGGAGCAGGAGGATCTGACAGTGAGGATACTGCCCCGGCAAGGAAAAACCGGCGGCGGAATAACAGGAAGAAGAAAGGCAAAGAGGTGCTAGTTGTTGAGCAGTCCGGCAACGGAGGTGGCGCCAAGAAAGCCAAAGCTGGTGGCTCCGGCAAGGAGATTGCCGCAGAGGCTGTGGCAGTCGCCGACAAGCAGGACGGCACCAACAAGCAGTACTGCAAGATCCACCGCACCAAGGGCCATGACCTCCAGAGCTGCAAGAAAGTCGAGCAGCTTGTCGAGCAGCAAAAGGCTGAATACGAGCGGCGCGACAAGGAGAAGGCCCAGGAAGGTGCTGGAGGATCCGGCAAGAAACGTCCCGGCCGAGGAGGACGCCGCGGCAAGGCCAAGCAGCGGCAAGGAGACAGGCCTCCCCGCGGCCGCGACAAGGATGAAGATGACGACGACGATGAAGGTATGGATGATGATGAGACCGATGAGCAGGAGTTTCAGAAAGCCACAGAGGTCCTGTGCGTTGACGGCGGTGCTTCTCTGCATACTTCGCACCGCCAACTCAAGCAGTGGGTGCGGGAAGTTAATGCAGCAGACCCACCCGTCGAGTCACGCAAGCCTCTGAAATGGTCTAGCACGCCTATCATCTTTGATATTGAGGACCACCCTGATCGCATAACTGCGATCGGGTGCTTGCCGATGTTGGTTTCACCAACTATCCGCAACCTCAAGGTCACTAAGATGCTAGTTGACGGCGGGGCCGGCTTAAACCTGATCTCCTCCGCGGTGCTCCAGAAACTCCAGATCCCTGACAGCGAGCTCGAAGAGATTGGCACATTCCAAGGAATCAATCCGGGAAGGAGCAAGCCGAAGGGAAAGATCACGTTGCCGGTAACATTTGGCAGCGAGTTGAACTTCAGGACTGAGAGGGTCACTTTTGACGTTGCTGATTTTCCATTTCCTTACAATGGGATACTCGGCCGTCCAGCACTCGCCAAATTCATGGCAGCCTCTCACTATGCCTACAACGTGCTGAAGATGCCAGGCCCGATAAGCGTCATCTCTATCCCTGGCGACAAGAAGGATGCTCTTATCTGCGCCGACAAGATCTACCGGGAAGCAACAGCCGCAACGGATCGCAAGTCACTTGCCGCTGAAGCTCCCGGGGGGAAGAAGAAGACCAAGTCCGGCAAGAGTTCTGATGCCCACTCCGGCAAGCGCACCTCTTCGGAGTGCTGTGCTACCGTCGAGGACGCACCATCGAGCTCCACCGGCAAGTGTAAGAAGGCAATGGCAGCTCCACCTGAGACCAAGAAGGTGTCCGCCAAGGAGGATGACACTGGTGGTACCTTCACCATCAGTGCCACTCTCGACCCTAAATAGGAAAGCGTGCTCGTTGCTTTCTTGCGGGCGAACGTCGACGTGTTTGCATGGCAATCGTCTGACATCCCCGGTGTTCCCAGGAAAGTAATCGAGCACCACCTGGCCGTCTGTCCCCATGCGCGGCCTGTCAAGCAGAAAGTCAGGAAGCAGGCAGTGGAGCGCCAAGAATTCATCGCAGAAGAAATCAAGAAATTGGAAGCAGCAGGCCTTGTCAGAGGAGTGCTCCATCCTACGTGGTTGGCCAATCCTGTAGTCATGCGCAAGGCTAACAGGAAATGGAGGCTTTGTATCAACTTTACCGATGTCAATAAAGCTTGTCCCAAAGACCCATTTCCCTTGCCGCGCATTGACCAGATTGTTGACTCCACGGCCGGATGTGACTTGCTTTCATTTCTTGATGCATACTCAGGATACCATCAGATCTTCATGGCAGAAGAGGATGAGGAGAAGACCGCATTCATCACCCCGTGTGGCACGTACTGTTTCGTACGGATGCCTTTCGGTTTAAAGAATGCTGGTTCGACATTTGCAAGGGTAGTCCACCATGCTTTTGAGCCGCAAATGCACAGAAATGTGGAAGCCTACATGGATGATATAGTGGTCAAGAGCAAGGACAGGGCGACCCTGATTCAAGATTTAGACGAAACCTTTGCAAATCTGCGCAAGATCAACCTCAAGCTTAACCCCGAGAAGTGTGTGTTTGGAGTCCCCTCCGGCAAGCTTCTTGGGTTCTTTGTGTCTCAGCGGGGAATTGAAGCCAATCCCGACAAGATCAAGGCCATCGAGCAGATTGAAGCACCAAAGCGCGTCAAGGATGTATGAAGACTTGCCGGTTGCATGGCTGCTCTCAGCAGGTTTATCTCTAGATCTGCTGAGCGCGCCCTGCCGTTTTTCAAAATATTGAAAAAGGCAGGTCCAATGAAATGGACTCCGGAAGCGGAGGCTGCGCTGCAGGACTTAAAGAGATACATGTCCTCCACTCCAACACTTGTCGCACCTAAGCCACAAGAGAAGTTGCTGTTATATATAGCGGCAACTAATCAAGTGGTTAGTGCTGCGTTAGTAGCGGAGAGGGAGGCGGATGATGAGCCAGCAACCACGGCAGATGCATCCAGCGACAAGTAGGGGGCTTCACCGGCAAGCTCTGGTCCGGCAAGCTCTGGTCCAGCAAGCTCTGATCCGACAAGCTCTGGTCCCGACAAAGACGGATCTGCGCAGGTGTGTGAGAAGATGCAGAAGAGAATGGTGCAGCGCCCAGTTTACTTTGTCAGTTCCCTTCTGCAGGGGGCTAGGTCAAGGTACTCTGGTGTGCAGAAGTTGCTTTTCGGCCTCCTCATGGCCTCGAGAAAGCTGCGCCATTACTTCCAAGCACATGAGATCACAGTTGTCACTCGTTTTCCGTTGAAGAGGATACTCCAAAATCCAGAAGCAACAGGCAGGATTGTCGAGTGGGCACTGGAACTGTCAAGCTTTGGCCTCAAGTTTGAGAGCACTTCAACTATCCAAAGCAGGGCATTGGCGGAGTTCATAGCAGAATGGACACCAACGCCAGATAAAGAAATACCAGAAACAAGAATCCCTGTCAAGGAGACAAGCAAAGAGTGGCTAATGTACTTTGATGGTGCCTTCTCGCTCCAAGGCGCCGGTGCGGGCGTGCTGCTTGTCGCACCCACCGGAGAGCACCTCAAGTACGTAGTCCGGATGCACTTTCCCAAGGAGCAAGCAATGAACAATACTACAGAGTATGAAGGCTTGCTTGCCGGTCTCAGGATCGCGGTAGACCTTGGGATCAAGAAGCTCATTGTCAGGGGTGACTCACAGCTTGTCGTCCGCCAAGTGAACAAGAATTATCAGAGTCCATTGATGGAAGCTTATGTTGATGAAGTGAGAAAGCTAGAAGAGCACTTTGACGGCCTACAGATGGAACATGTTTCGAGAGCTCAGAATGACATTGTTGATGGCCTGTCAAAGTGCGCCGCACTTAAGTTACCTGTGGAACCAGGGATCTTTGTGCTCAAGCTGACTCAACCATCTGTAACACCATCAACTGGACAGGGCAAGAAGAGAAAGTTGATTTCTGGTGACTATTTTTCGGTAGAGCTCCCCGAAGCCGCCACCAAGAAGGTCCCCAAGATCAACACCAACAGTGCTGAGGAGCAGTCTGCTCCGGCAAACCTTAGTGTTTGTTCCGTTGAAGCAGACGCTCCCGACAAACTTTGCCCCGGCAAGCTTGCCGGGGAGCATCAAGCTCCGGCTGAGCCACAGGTTCTTGCCGTAGAAGCTGATGTTCCTGCAGCAGCAGAAGTGCCTTTAGTCCTTGTTGTCGAGCCACAAGCTCCAGCATGGGCACAGCAGATTGTCCATTTCCTTCAGACAGGAGAACTTCCCGAAGAGCAAGAAGAAGCGGAAAGAGTAGCTCGGCAGTCAAGTATGTACCAGTTTGTCGATGACACACTATACAGAAGAGGACTCAACGGTGTGAAATTGAAGTGTATTTGCAGGGAAGACGGACAGAAGCTGTTGGCAGAGATACACGGAGGCATTTGTGGTCACCACATTGGCGCAAGAGCACTTGCCGGCAAAGCTTTCCGGCAAGGTTTCTTTTGGCCGACAGCCCTCCAGGATGCAACTGCACAAGTAACCAAGTGTCAAGCGTGCCAGTTCCATTCCAAGAAGATACACCAGCCAGCTCAAGCTCTCCAGACGATCCCTTTATCCTGGCCATTTTCGGTCTGGGGCTCGACATCCTCGGCCCCTTTCCCCGAGCTGTTGGGGGCTTTGCGTACTTGTACGTTGCAATCGACAAGTTCACGAAGTGGCCGGAAGTGGAACCAGTGAGAAAGGTGACAACACAGTCAGCAGTCAAGTTCTTCAGGTCGATTGTTTGCCGTTTCGGGATCCCTAACAGGATCATCACTGACAACGGCACGCAATTCACGAGCCGCACCTTCATGCAGTATGTCGAAGATCTTGGCGCCAAGGTCTGCTTTGCTTCTGTTGCTCATCCGAGAAGCAACGGTCAAGCGGAGAGAGCAAATGCTGAAGTGCTGCGCGGGCTCAAGACCAGGACTTTCGACAGGCTGCACAAGTGCGGAAGAAACTGGATCGAGGAGCTGCCGGTGGTTCTTTGGTCGATCAGAACGATGCCAAATTGAGCCACTGGCCAGACACCTTTCGCTCTAGTCTATGGAGCAGAGGCAGTTCTCCCCACGGAACTCGTATACGGCTCACCTCGAGTGCTCGCTTATGATGAGCTCGAGAAAGAGCAGCTGCGACAAGATGACACGCTGCTCCTTAAGGAGGACCGTCTTCAGGCTGCTGTACGAGCTGCTCGATACCAGCAAGCTTTGCGCCGCTACCATAGCCGCAAAGTTAATGCCAGAAGTTTCGAGGAAGGCGACCTTGTTTTTCGGCGCGTTCAGTCCGCCAAGAATTCCAACAAGTTGACGCCGAAGTGGGAAGGCCCTTACCGGGTGAAACGAGTCACTAGGCCCGGCGCTGTCCGCCTTGAGACCGAAGATGGCATTCCGGTGAGCAACTCCTGGAACATTGAGCATCTTCGTAAGTTTTACCTGTAGGGCGCGGTTGCCGGAACCTGTTCCAGCAACCACCTTTTGTACAAGTCTTGCCGATGTTGCATGTAATCCTTTGTACAAAGCCGGGCGCAGATCCCGTGCATAAGTAAAGCTCATGTGCTCCGCACATCTTGTCAACTTCATGCATTATATTCTTTCTTGCATGCTTTATCTGACACTTTGTGCAACACCTACCCCCGGTAAGCAATAACGAGCCGAAAGGCTCCATATCTTTATTTTATCTTCTTTCTTTTTCTCAACAAAGGAAAGGAAGGTCCCCTCGCACACAAGTTTGCCGGGGGGAAAGGAGAAGATAATGATGTGGACCAGGCATCGTTCAAGGAAGTTTCGCCTTGCCAGGAAGCAAACGACAGAAAAGCTAAGTTGCCAAAGTTTGAGCAATTAGTTTTAATTTTTTAAGTTATCTTCCTCGAACGACCGTGCTTTGTATGGAAAACCTGTGCGCGGAGGAACCAACTCGTAGCTAGTTGCGCCCTTACTTTGTTTCGAGTCCGCTCAACAACTTAAGTGTGCTGCAACTAGTTGCGACAAGGTTTCTTGTCGGAAGCGGTACCGCCAGCAGGCTGCTGGCGTCCCGCACTCAGCGCTCACGGCTCGGGTGCCTGCGCCAACAAGTTCACTAAAAGCGTAGGGTAAAAACATACAAAGGAAGGAATCTAGTAAAGGAAATAACGTAGCAATCGATACCAGAAATAGAGTTATATTACAAGATAACTTGTCGCAGCTCTAACAGATTGATCTCATAATATGGCCAGCAGCGACAAGGAGAAAGAGAAAACGGGCGACCTAGTCTACGCGATCGCCCTCAACCCTCTTGATCTCGCTCACCTTGTCCACAATGGGTGCGACAAGGGCCTTGAGCGCTTCCAGATCAGCGTCAGGCGGCAAGGACCTAAGGACGTTGGTGAGGTTGAGGCCTGGGTTGCGGAAGGCCACCTTCACCAGCACCTTCTGAAGAACTCCCGCGCAAATCTTGCGCGACTCGTCGGCCAGCTGCTTTGGGATCTTCTCCTGGAGCTGCTGGAGGGCCGTCGCCACGCCCTTGAAGAACAAACTGAGCTTGGCGCTGGGTTGGAGATGCTCGTCGGAAGAATAACCGAAGTCCTCCATCCCCAGCTGCGCCAGCTCCCCGTCGATGACTGCGGCAATATTCACCGGACCCTCGGTCCAGTGCTCCACAGTCTCCCTAAATGAGTTCTGGGTAATGGCAATACTCGCCAGCAGCGCCTCGTCGGCCTTGATCTTCTCCGACAAGGTCACCTCCTGCTCCCTGGCGCCGTCCAGCGTCTGAGTCAGCGTAGCCAGCTTCAACTCGAGATCCGCATTGGAGTCCTTGGCGGCACTGAGCTCCTTACTCCTCTCAGCGAGAAGACCCTGCAGCTCACCATGGGTGGCAGCATCCTTCTCGCGCTCACGCTTGAGCGCGGCAAGCTCCTCGCCGCTCATCTTGAGATTGGCCTCCAGCTGCGCCACCTTTGCCTCCAGCTCTTTCTTGGCGGCCTCAGCAGCTGCGGCAGCGTCCCTTGCTTCCCTGAGAGCACCGCCAATTGCTTGCTCGCACGCAGCGAACTCTTCCTCGTGGCTGTCGAGGTTGACCTTGCGCTGCGCCAAATCACCCTCCCGCATAGATAGCCTCTCGGCAGCAAGCCGCTGCTGCTCTTCAACCGCAGCCTTCGCAAGGAGGAAGGCTTTCCTCTCCTCGGTGACTTGCTCCCGCTCCTCTGCCAGGCTCCGGAGAGCTTCCTGCCTGAGGCCCCGGAGCTCCTCCGCGCGCTTCTCAATATCAACTCCCGCCCTCGCGACAAGCGCTTCTCGGGAAGCCAGCTTGGCTTGTCGAGCGCGGTAGAGCGACGTCAGCTTCCGCAGCAGCCGCTCCTCTTCAGGCTCGTCGCTGCTGCTGCTTGGCGCGTCGACCAGCATCAGCCCAGCGGAGGCGAGCACTTCTCCATCCAGGATTTCTCCTTCGACCGGCGCCCTGGAGCTTGACGCCCAGGGAAGCTTGATGAAGATGCCGTCTCCGGCCTTCAAGTAGGCGCCGGGTTGGGGCTCTTCGGAGCCTGGCGCCGGAGCAGCAGCGGAGGGGTCGGCGGTCGGTGTAGTGCCTGGCACTCCTGCGGCCTCGGGGCCGTCAGTGCGATCGCCGGATCCCTCGCCGGCTTCTGCGGTGGCAGCCTTGGCGGCCTCTTCACCGGCGGGTTCGTCAGCGCCGGCCTCTCCTTCAACGGCCTCGGTTTCCATCGGCTCTGTGGCAGATGGATCTGAGGAACAAAAAAGGGAGAAGAGTCAAGCAAATACTCAAAGAGAAAATCATAAGAAGAAGAACCCAAGGGAAGATTTCAGGCAAGAAGATTACCTGTGCTAGGATCTGCGGTCGCAGTCTCAACCGCCGAAGGATCACTGGTGTCGTCCCTTGCCGGAGAGTTCTCCCTTGCCGGAGAACGCTCCCTTGCCGGGGAATCCTCCCTTGGCGGCGTGGTCGAAGCAGATGGCGCTTCGGGAGCAGCTTCCGGGCACTCCTGGTGAGGCTGTTCTGCTCCTACACAAATCAACAGTCAAGATATCAGTAGAGAAAAGAGCACCCATGCGCGCCTGACAGCAGGAAGTAAACTATAAACTTACGCTGGGGGCTGCGCTGGGGGCTGCTTTGGGAAGTAGTTGTCGGGTCCGTCAAGGTGGTCTCAGACACATCCCCTGCAGACACGATGGGATCATCTTTGATGACAATCACCGGGGCCTTGGCTCTCTTCGCCGCTCTCTGGGCCAGCGTCCTGAAAAAGAATGGGTTCAGATTGAAGCAAGTCAGATACAAGATGAAAGTAGCAAGATTGAAGAACTACAAGAACACCAAAGAAAGATACTCTTCTTCTTCCTCGTCGGAGCTGAGCGCGGAGAGATCGAAGTACGGCTCCCCTCCGGTGCGGCGAGGCGGAGGAGTAGGTTCCCTTGCCCGCTTGGCAGGAGCGGTAGCGGTGGACCACGAAGATCCTGCTCCAGTTGCCGCAGCAGTGTGAGGCGCTCCCGCGGCAACAGTGCTTGCCGCGGTAGAGCGTGTCGCATGGCTCGGCGGCTGTTGGCTCGTTTGCCGCCCCGCTACGCCCCCGGCCCTGCGGAGACGCCTTCTTGGTGCAGCCGGGGGCTCCACTTGCGGCAAGCTGTCTGAAGGTTCGGGCTCTTCCTCGCCGTGCTCGCTCGGCTCAGCTTCAGGGCCGGCAAGATCTTCCTCGCCGGCGAACTCCTCGCGCTCGGCAAGGCTTGCCGCCTCTGCCGCCTCCGCCTCCTCCATGGTGAACCCGAACTCGCCCGCGGCAGCTGCAGCCGCAGCCTCTTCCGTCCTAGTGGCAATGCGCTATAGCTCCGCGTCGGTAGTGTCGCGGGTGAGGCTCTTCTGTTCGTCAGCGCGGACCGGCACTTCTACCAAGTCGCCGAAGAACGCCTGCACGATGTCATCCGCAGGTTCTTGCCAAGTTGGGGCGATTCCGTGCGAATCGCACAACGGCATCATCGCGCGGATCCGGTCGAGCGAAGAATTGTTGCACAGCGGAACAACGCTCCTCGGCAACATGAATGGATGCTGAGGATCGCGTTTGAATAGCTCCAGGAGCATCGCATCCAGCTCCAGGACGGTGAAGTTGAAGTTAAGGCCCGGGCGCAGCCTCATGATATCCGCCGAGTTCTTGAACTCCCAGGCGGGTCTCCCCCTCTCCTGCAGGGGGCAATGCAGCGACGAAGGAAATCTGCGCCTACGGCACCTACAGTGAGCCCGGCAAGCCTAAGGCGAAGGATCCGGGTGACGGCGATCTTCAATCTGTCGTCTTCCGGGGCCACGTTGCTCCAATGGTTGCCGCGCACGATTGGGGCTTGGCGCAGGGCAGTAAATGGCTGCGGGTTCTCCTCGATGATCCAGCACCACTCTGCTCTCCACTCCTCCCACTTGATGCGGAGCTCACCCTCCAGATATGCTTCCTTCTTGACGACCCTCAAGATCCAAGCCATCCCGCCGGCAAGAGGCTCTCCTCTCTCAACCCAAGGCATGAAGAAGTGGCGAAAGAGGGCTACGTTGGGGTGGACTCCGACAAAGTTTTCGCACAGATGTGCGAAAACTGCCATGGGCAGAACGGCGTTGGGGGTGAAGTCAAGGAGGCGGAACCCGTAGGTGTTCATAATGTCGCAGAAGAAATCAGAAAAAGGCGGGCAGAGCCCGCAGTAGAAGAACAGCGCGAAGAAGGGGTACCCGCTTGGAGCCAGTTCCGAAGCTGCAGCCGGGAGTACCCTCATGCGCGGATGCGCTCGCGTCTCCGTCGACCAGAAGAGGTAGTAGTACTCCCTCAGCTCCTGCGCACCGAGCTGAGGGGGAAGAGGGCCCGCTCCTTCCGCAGCGCCGCGAGCCGCTGCGCCTTGGCCGACTTCACGCCCTTCCCCTTGTCGGCTTTTGGAGCCATGGCGGAGGCGGTGAGGGAGATCGACGGTGTTGGTGATGCTGGTGGCAATGGGGGGCGGAGCGCTGCTCTCTTTCTGCTTCGAGAAGAAGGGGGGAGCGGCAGAGATTCTTGGAGTTGGAGCAACAAACGGCGAGATGGGTGAACTACCCCTGTTTCCCCTGCTTATAAAGAGGGAGGGGGCGGACGTTTTGCCCTTCCGAATAAAGAATCCGCCCACGATCTCTCCCACGATGCCGCATTCGACGCGTGCCGTTGGGGAGGGTGCGGTGGATGCGGAGTAAGATACGGCGTAGCCCAGGCCGCGTGTGCCCGTGCCCTGTTTTGGGCCTGGCCCAACAGCGCTCGGCACCGTGTGTGGCCCAGGCCCGGGGGCTCCTGTCGGTGTACTAGAGTAGGGGTACCCTATTACCCCGAACTTGTGCATGGGCAGTTGCAGCGCCCCGCGGCAAGGGCTTGCCGGGTGACCGCCGAGGTCCTCCGTGGTTCCTCTGAAGCCATTCAAGAACAAAGTATTCAAGCCTAGGAGACAAGGCCCCGGCCTGAGGAGCTTGCCGGGAAGGCCAACCAAGGCATATCAAGGAACTTGCCGCGACGCGCCGTGCGTCCCGGCAAGGCCCGGCGAGCGACAAGCTTCCGGGCGCGACAAGACAGCGACCACGGCAAGGCACTTGCCGCGGCAAGCGGCCACTCTGTGCCCACGCTCCAGCGCATCCACCAACGTGTCGCCCTGGGGGCCTTTCCAGGCACGCGTGGCGGGAGGCTGTGCAGCCAGCGGTGCGCGGTGGCATGCGATGCTGACAAGATCGCCATCGTGGCAAGCGGTGGCGCCCCTGACGGTCCTTTTCTGCACTATTTGGGGCGACGTAGACGGGCATTTAATGCCTTTGTCCCCTGCCGTCAGGGTTAGGTAGGATACACTGTACAGGTAGCTGTACCAACCACCCCTCTTTTTCCATTTTTACCCTTGTTTACGTTGCCACCTATCGGTGACCCCTTGAGCATATAAAAGGAGGCCCATGCGCAACGTAGGGGGGGGGTCGGCTCAGTGGGAAGCCAGAAACACACTCATGCTCGGTCTCGTGTATACTGTAGCACTCCGCGCTCCCGAGCAAGAACTCAATACAACCATACAAGCAGCAGTAGGAGTATTATCTCTCCGGAGAGCTCCGAAGCTGGGTAAACTGCTCATGTGCTTCGCCTCGATCTGCTCTTCGTGCGATCTCCGCCCCCCGCCGAACCGAAAGGGGCTCAGTCCGCCGGTCCCATAGGTGTTCGTGGATCAGTTTCCCCGACACCGGACGACCCTGAGGTGTCGTCACGGAGGATTTCTCCTGATCCGCTAAGACAAGAAGTTAACTCTTCGGCCGCCCGAAGTCCGGAGTATTCGGCTCCAAAGGAGAGCAACAGAAAGAGTCCGGGACCATTTGGTGCACACCCGGATACACTAATGGGTCTTCTGGAGCAAGCGGCTATCTCAGAGGTGCATCATACCCTAATGGGTACGGTGGTTGAGAGGATTTCATCCACCAAAAGCGGGTTGAATGAAGCTTTTACGAGCCTGTTAAGAGGCTTTGAGGTACCCCAAGTAATATATTTGTATTTTGGACAGTACCGCACACGCTAGGTGTGCTCTGTATAGGTAGTAGCCCCAGAGACTCTAGTTGCCGTCGAGAGGCGACAAACAGAGGATCATAGTCCCAGGTAATGATCGCGCTGCTTTTATGTGTAGGCGGCTGAGGGTCCGGCGGCTGACCGGACTGCTGATTTTGCCGAACTGAAGCAGCAGCTTGACGTGGCGGATGCCGACATCGCGCTTGTGAACAAGCGGCTTGATGAGGCACAGGGTATGTATTTTCAGCTGGTCAGCAAATACTAAGAGGAGCATGATGCTAGTATCTATAATATGTTGTGACTGCAGATGGAGTTGCTGCCGTGGAGACCCTTCGGGCGGAGCTTGCTGATAACCCGCAAGTATACGGGATAGTTGTAGCCTCTTTCGATAAGTAAGAGTGTCGAACCCAACGAGGAGCTAAAGGTAGAACAAATACTCTCTCATGTCCTACCGGCCACTGATACGACTCTACGCACGCTTGACATTCGCTTTACCTAGAACAAGTATGAAACTAGAAGTACTTTGTAGGTATTGTTGGATAGGTTTGCAAGAAAGTAAATAACGCGTAAATAGAAAGTAGGGGCTATTTAGATAAAGGTGCAACAAAGTAAATAAAGCGAGTGTGGAAAAGTGGTGGTAGGAGTTGTGAAAGTGTCCCTAAGCAATTGACTACGTTACTAGACCGGTAATCACTATTGCAATTCTATTTGAGGGAGAGGCATAAGCTAACATATCATCCCTTACTTGGAATTCTATGCACTTATGATTGGAACTCTAGCAAGCATCCGCAAATACTAAAGATTCACTAAGGTAAAACCCAACCATAGCATTAAGCATAAAGTCCCCTTTTATCCCATACACAAACAACCTACTTACTCGGGTTTATGTTTCCGTCACTCACGCAACCCACCATAAGCAAATCATAAACATATTGCAAACCCTACAGCGGGAATCCCTCATGCTTGCACGACACGGAGGGCACCATAGGACAGCACCAATAATAAAACATGCAACTCAAACCAATCATAGCAATTCATCAATCACCGGTAGGACAATAGAAATCTACTCAGACATCATAGGATGGCAACACATCATTGGATAATAATATGAAGCATGAAGCACCATGTTCAAGTAGAGGGTACAACGGGTTGTGGGAGAGTGGGCCGCTGGATATAGATGGGCGAAGGTGATGGAGACATTGGTGAAGATGATGGAGGTGTTGGTGAAGATCGCGGTGATGATGATGGCCCCCGGCAGCGCTCCGGCGCCACCGGAAGCAAGGTGGAGAGGCCCCCCTTCTTCTTCTTCTTCCTTGACCTCCTCCCTAGATGGGAGAAGGGTTTCCCCTCTGGTCCTTGGCTCCCATGGCTTGGGAGGGGTGAGAGCTCCTCCGAGATTGGATCTATCTCTCTGTTTCTGCGTTCTCTGATTCTACCCCTTCACCGTTTCCTTTATATCTGGAGATCCATAACTCCGATTGGGGTGAATCTTTCGCCCAGATCATTCTCATAAAATTAGCTTTCATGCGCCAAAAGAAAAGCGTCAACCACCTTACGGGTGGCCCACAAGAGCCTAGGGAGCGCCTGCCTCCCTGTCTCGTGGCCACCCCGGACACTGTTTCGCGTTGATTTTACTTCCCAAAAATCATAAATATTCCAAAAAAAATCTACGTCCATTTTTATCCCGTTTGGACTCCGTTTGATATTGGGTTTCTGCGAAACAAAAAACATGCAACAGACAGGAACTGGCACTGGGCACTGGATCAATATGTTAGTCCCAAAAATAGTATAAAAAGTTGCCAAAAGTATATGAAAGTTGAACAATATTGGCATGGAACAATCAAAAATTATAGATACGACGGAGACGTATCACTTGCCCGAGCCAAGGAACAAGCCAGGAGAAGCGATGTGGCTGCCCTAAAGGCGGCCGAAGAGTTAGAAGCCGAAAAGGCTGCTCATCGCCAAAGCGAAGATAAGATAGCCAAGATGGCTATTGAGCTGAAAGATGCCGCCGGCCGCTATGAGCTTCTTGAAAAGGAAAGCCAAGCGAAAGCGCCTGGCCTGAAGAAGGCCTTGGAGGAAGCCAAGGAAACTCGCTCTGAAATTAGAGGGATAGGGGAGGAGCTTTGTGAGGCCGGAGATATTGATACGTCTCCAACGTATCTATAATTTTTGATTGCTCCATGCTACTTTATCTACTGTTTTGGACTATATTGGGCTTTATTTTCCACTTTTATATTATTTTTGGGACTAACCTATTAACCGGAGGCCTAGCCTAGAATTGCTGTTTTTTTCCTATTTCAGTGTTTCGAAGAAACAGGATATCAAACAGAGTCCAAACGGAATGAAACCTTCGGGAACGTGATTTTCTCACCGAACGTCATCCAGGAGACTTGGACCCTGCTCCAAGGAACAACAGAGGCGGTCACGAGGGTGGGGGCGCGCCCTCCCCCCTGGGCACGCTCCCTACCTCGTGGCCCCCTGTTGCTCCACCGACGTACTCCTTCCTCCTATATATACCTATGTACCCCCGATAGATCAAATACGGAGCCAAAAACCTAATTCCACCACCGCAACTTTCTGTATCATCGAGATCCCATCTTGGGGCCCGTTCCGGAGCTCCGCCGGAGGGGGCATCCACCACGGTGGGCTTCTACATCAACACCATAGCCTCTCCGATGAAGTGTGAGTAGTTTACCTTAGACCTACGGGTCCATAGTTAGTAGCTAGATGGATTCTTCTCTCTTTTTGGATCTCAATACAATGTCCCCCCCCCTCTCTTGTGGAGATCTATTCGATGTAATCTTCTTTTTGCGGTGTGTTTGTTGAGATCGATGAATTGTGGGTTTATGATCCAGCTTATCTATGAATAATATTTGAATCTTCTCTGAATTTTTTTATGTATGATTAAGTTATCTTTGCAAGTCTCTTCGAATTATCCGTTTGGTTTGGCCAACTAGATTGGTAGTTCTTGCAATGGGAGAAGTGCTTAGCTTTGGGTTCGATCTTGCGGTGTCCTTTCCCAGTGACAGAAAGGGTTTCAAGGCACGTATTGTATTGTTGCCATCGAGGATAACAAGATGGGGTTTTTATCATATTGCATGAAGTTATCCCTCTACATCATGTCATCTTGCTTAAGGCGTTACTCTGTTTTTAACTTAATACTCTAGATGCATGCTGGATAGTGGTCGATGAGTGGAGTAATAGTAGTAGATGCAGAATCGTTTCGGTTTACTTGTCTCGGATGTGATGCCTATATACATGATCATGCCTAGATATACTCATAACTATGCTCAATTCTATCAATTGCTCAATAGTAATTTGTTCACCCACCGTAGAATACTTATGCTCTTGAGAGAAGCCACTAGTGAAACCTATGGCCCCCGGGTCTATTCTCATCATATCAATCTCCATTACTTTAATACTTGCTTTGTTTTTACTTTGCCTTTTACTTTTCACTTTGCATCTCTATATCAAAAATACCAAAAATATTATTTATCATCTCTATCAGATCTCACCCTCGTAAGTGACCGTGAAGGGATTGACAACCCCTAATCGCGTTGGTTGCGAGTAGCTATTGTTTTGTGTAGGTACGAGGGACTTGTGTGTGGCCTCCTACTGGATTGGTACCTTGGTTCTCAAAAACTAAGGGAAATACATACGCTACTTTGCTGCATCATCCTCTCCTCTTCGGGGAAATCCAACGCAGTGCTCAAGAGGTAGCAAGAAGAATTTCTGGCGCCGTTACCGGGGAGTTTGCGCAAAAGTCAACCATACCAAGTACCCATCACAATCCCGATCTCTCGCATTGCATTATTTGCCTCTCGTTTTCCTCTCCCGCACTTCACCCTTGTCGTTTTATTCGCCCTCTCTTTGCCAATCTCCTCCTCTCTTTCCCTTTCGCCTTTTTCTCGTTTGCCTTTTTGTTTGCTCGTGTGTTAGTTTGCTTGCTTGTCGTCATGTCTGAAATTGGGGAAATTATTGCCGACATGGGCGATAATAATATCATGAAAAATTCTGAAGCTCCTGCTGAAGAATCCCCTACCTATCATACAAAAAGATTTCGCATCGGTAGTGGTAATATTATTGGAAAAGGAGTTATTCAAGATTTCTTTACTTGTGCCGGTGCTTTGCCCTCTATGGGCAGTTCTATTCTTTATAGTACTAATAGTCTTGCGGATGCCATTGCCATGCTTATCATTGAACTTGAAAGGCAATTTATGTATATGCACCCTTCTATACAAAGGATTTTCCTAGAATTTTCTAATATCGAACACTCCTTTGTTTAGTGTGCCGCTACTATCTTTTTGGCTCATGAATTCAGATTTATAATAAAAGAGGCCAAAGAAATCTTTGCGCATTATAGGGTGGACGCCGACCGTCCTCCCATAGAATATATCCTCTTTGATCAAGAAGAAATTATGCGTTTTCAATCTCTTGACTATGTTGCTTTCAATGAAAACCTTAGAAAAAAGGTACCAACCAACATTTTAATTGATAGAATCTCTGAACTTAATGATGATTTGGCTATTCGAAATAATGAGTTAGGATACTTTCTTGAGTATAGACTCACAAGGTTCTGCCAAAAGAACGCTTATAATGATGAATTGGTTGTGCATTATGAAGGGCCGAAAGAGGAACCTATACCTCCTAAAATTGATCTTGGGGATTTTTGCCCTATTAAATTTAGCCCTTTTGATTACTTTTGCTTGCCTCAAAGAAAACTTGCTGCCGAACATAGAGAATATGAAATGAGTTTCACCGATCTATCGTATTACTACGGCACTACCTAGATCTATCCTTGCTTTTATGCCTAGCTAGGGGCGTTAAACGATAGCGCTTGTTGGGAGGCAACCCAATTTTATTTTTTGTTTTTTGTTTTTTCTTATGTTTAGGAATAAATAATCCATGTAGCCTCTGGTTAGATGTGGTTTTATGTTTTAATTAGTGTTTGTGCCAAGTAGAACCTATAGGATAACCTACGATGATAGTTGATTTGATTCTGCTGAGAAACAGAAACTTTGCACGCACGAATATAATTTTGTTAAATCACAGGAACGTGCTTTTGCGTTGATTCTTTTTGCTGATGTTCAATAGACAAATTGTCCAGGACTTACTATTTTGGTATAATTTTTAGAGTTCCATAAGTTTGCGTTAGTTACAGATTACTACAGACTGTTCTGTTTTTGACAGATTATGTTTTGCGTGTGTTGTTTGCTTATTTTGATGAATCTATGGCTAGTAAAATAGTTTATATTCCATAGAGAAGTTGGAATACAGTAGGTTTAACACCAATATAAATAAAGAATGAGTTCATTACATTACCTTAAAGTAGTCTTTTGTTTTCTTTCACTAACGGAGCTCACGAGATTTCTATTGAGTTTTGTGTTGTGAAGTTTTCAAGTTTTGGGTGAATTCTTTTGATGGATTATGGAACAAGGAGTGGCAAGAGTCTAAGCTTGGGGATGCCCATGGAACCCCCAAGATAATCCAAGGACACCAAAAAGTCAAAGCTTGGGGATGCCCCGGAAGGCATCCCTTCTTTCGTCTACTTCCATCAGTAATTTACTTGGAGCTATATTTTTATTCACCACATGTTATGTGTTTTGCTTGGAGCGTCTTTTATTATTTGCGTCTTTGCTTGTTAGTTTACCACAATCATCATTGCTGTACACACCTTTTGAGAGAGCCATACACAAATTGGAATTTGCTAGAATACTCTATATGCCTCACTTATATCTTTTGAGCTTGATAGTTTTGCTCATAGTGCTTCACTTATATCTTTTGAGCGTGATAATTTTTGCTCTAGTACTTCACTTAGATCTTTTAGAGCACCGTGGTGGATTTGTTTTAAAGAAACTATTGATCTCTCATGCTTCACTTAGATTATTTTGAGAGTCGTTAATAGCATGGTAATTTGCTTAATATTAATATACTTGGTATTCAGGATATGTGAAACTTTCTTTTGAGTACGTTGAATACTAAGATAAGTTTGATGCTTGATAATTGTTTTGAGATATGGAGGTGATAATATAAAGTAATGCTAGTCGGGTGATTATGAATTTAAAGAATGCTTGTGTTGAAGTTTGTGATTCCCGTAGCATGCACGTATGGTGAACCGCTTTGTGATGAAGTTGGAGCACAATTTTATTTATTGATTGTCTTCCTTATGAGTGCCGGTCGGGGACGAGCGATGGTATTTTCCTACCAATCTATCCCCCTAGGAGCATGCACATAGTGCTTTGGTTTTTGATGACTTCTAAATTTTTGCAACAAGTGCATGAGTTCTTTTGATTAATGTTGAGTCCATGGATTATACGCACCCTTTCACCCTTCCACCATTGCTAGCCTCTCTAATACCGCGCACTTTTCACCGGTACCATACACCCACCATATACCTTCCTCAAAACAGCCACCATACCTACCTATTATGGCATTACCATAGCCATTCCGAGATATATTGCCATGCAACTTTCCACCGTTCCGTTCATATGGCACACATTACTTTTGTCATATTGCTTTTTTGCATGAACATGTAGTTGACATTGTATTTGTGGCAAGACCACCTTCATAATTTTCATACATGTCGCTCTTGATTCATTGCATATCCCGGTACACTGCCGGAGGCATTCATATAGAGTCATATTTTGTTCTAAGTATCGAGTTGTAATTGTTGAGTTGTAGGATAAATAAAAGTGTGATGATCATCATTATTAGAGCATTGTCCCAGTGAGGAAAGGATGATGGAGACTATGATTCCCCCATAAGTCGGGATGAGACTCCGGACGAAAAATAAAAAAAAGAAAGAAAAAAAGAGGCCAAAAAAAGAAAAGAGAAAAGGCCCAAAGAAAAAAAAGAAGAAAAAAATGAGAGAAAAAGAGAAGGGACAATGCTACTATCCTTTTACCACACTTGTGCTTCAAAGTAGCACCATGATCTTCATGATAGAGAGTCTCATATGTTTTCACTTTCATATACTAGTGGGAATTTTTCATTATAGAACTTGGCTTGTATATTCCAATGATGGGCTTCCTCAAAAGTGCCCTAGGTCTTCATGAGCAAGCAAGTTGGATGCACACCCACTTAGTTTCTTTTGTTGAGCTTTCATATATTTATAGCTCTAGTGCATCCGTTGCATGGCAATCCCTACTCACTCACATTGATATCTATTAATGGGCATCTCCATAGCCCGTTGATACGCCTAGTTGATGTGAGACTATCTTCTCCTTTTTTGTCTTCTCCACAACCACCATTCTATTCCACATATAGTGCTATGTCCATGGCTCACGCTCATGTATTGCGTGAAAGTTGAAAGAGTTTGAGATTAGTAAAGTATGAAACAATTGCTTGGCTTGCCATCAGGGTTGTGCATGATTAAATACGTTGTGTGATGAAGATAGAGCAACAGCCAGACTATATGATTTTGTAGGGATAACTTTCTTTAGCCATGCTATTTTGAGAAGACATGATTGCTTTAATTAGTATGCTTGAAGTATTATTATTTTTTATGTCAATATGAACATTTGTCTTGAATCTTTCGGATCTGAATATTCATACTACAATTAAGAAGATTTACATTGAAATTCTGCCAAAGTATCACTCCGCATCAAAAATTCTTTTTTTTATCATTTACCTACTCGAGGACGAGCAGGAATTAAGCTTGGGGATGCCTGATACGTCTCCAACTTATCTATAATTTTTTATTGCTCCATGCTACTTTATCTACTGCTTTATTTTCCACTTTTATATTATTTTTGGGACTAACCTATTAACTGGAGGCCCAGCCCAGAATTGTTGGTTTTTTGCCTATTTCAGTGTTCCAAAGAAATAGAATATCAAACGGAGTCCAAACGGAATGAAACCTTCGGGAACGTGATTTTCTCACCGAACGTGATCCAGGAGACTTCTCTGCTCCAAGGAACAACAGAGGCGGTCACGAGGGTGGGGGGCGCGCCCTCCCCCTGGGGGCGCCCCCTACCTCGTGGGCCCCCTGTTGCTCCACCGACATACTCCTTCCTCCTATATATACCTACCTACCCCCGACAGATCAAATACGGAGCCAAAAACCTAATTCCACCACCGCAACTTTCTGTAACCACGAGATCCCATCTTGGGGCCTGTTTCGGAGCTCCGCCGGAGGGGGCATCCACCATGGAGGGCTTCTACATCAACACCATAGCCTCTCCGATGAAGTGTGAGTAGTTTACCTTAGACCTACGGGTCCATAGTTAGTAGCTAGATGAAGGAAATATGCCCTAGAGGCAATAATAAAGTTATTATTTATTTCCTCATATCATGATAAATGTTTATTATTCATGCTAGAATTGTATTAACCGGAAACATGATACACGTGTGAATACATAGACAAACATAAAGTCACTAGTATGCCTCTACTTGACTAGCTCATTAATCAAAGATGGTTATGTTTCCTAACCATAGACATGTGTTGTCATTTGATTAATGGGATCACATCATTAGGAGAATTATGTGATTGACATGACCCATTCCGTTAGCCTAGCACTTGATCATTTAGTATGTTGCTATTGCTTTCTTCATGACTTATACAAAGTTCCTACAACTATGAGATTGTGCAACTCACCTTTACCGGAAGAACACTTTGTGTGCTACCAAACGTCACAACATAACTGGGTGATTATAAAGGTGCTCTACAGGTGTTTCCGAAGGTACATGTTGGGTTGGCATAATTTGAGATTAGGTTTTGTCACTCCGATTGTCGGAGAGGTATCTTTGGGCCCTCTCGGTAATACTCATCACCTAAGCCTTGCAAGCATTGTAACTAATGAGTTAGTTATAAGATGATGTGTTACAGAACGAGTAAAGAGACTTGCCGGTAATGAGATTGAACTAGGTATTGGATACCGACGATCAAATCTCTAGCAAGTAACATACCGATGACAAAGGGAACAACATATGTTGTTATGCGGTTTGACCGATAAAGATCGAGAATATGTAGGAACCAATATGGGCATCCAGGTTCCGCTATTGGTTATTGACCGAGAATAGTTCTAGGTCATGTCTACATAGTTCTCGAACCCGTAGGGTCCGCACGCTTAATGTTACGATGACAGTTTAATTATGAGTTTACAAGTTTTGATGTACCGAAGTTTGTTCGGAGTCCCGGATGTGATCACGGACATGACGAGGAGTCTCGAAATGGTCGAGACATAAAGATTGATATATTGGACGACTATATTCGGACACCAGAAGTGTTCCGGGTGGTTTCGGAAAAAACCGGAGTGCCGGAGGGTTACCGGAACCCCCCCCCCCCGGAGAGTTAATGGGCCACATGGGCCTTGGTGGGAAGAGAGAGGGGCGGCCAGGAAGGGCCGCGCGCCCCCTCTCCCTCTGGTCCGAATTGGACTAGGAGGGGGGGCGGCGCCCCCCTCTTTCCTTCCCCTCCTCTCCCCCTTCCTTCCCCTCCTAGTAGGAGTAGGAAAGGAGGAGTCCTACTCCTACTAGGAGGAGGACTCCTCCTCCTGGCGCGCCCAACAAGGGCCGGCCGGCCTCCCCCCTCCCTCCTTTATATACGGGGGCAGGGGGCACCCCATAGACACACAAGTTGATCTACGGATCGTTCCTTAGCCGTGTGCGGTGCCCCCCTCCACCATATTCCACCTCGGTCATATCGTCGCGGAGTTTAGGCGAAGCCCTGCGCCGGTAGAGCATCATCATCGTCACCACACCATCGTGCTGACGGAATTCATCCCCGAAGCTTTGCTGGATTGGAGCCCGGGGATCGTCATCGAGCTGAACGTGTGCTGAACTCGGAGGTGCCGTACGTTCGGTACTTGGATCGGTCGGATCGTGAAGACGTACGACTACATCAACCGCGTTGTCATAACACTTCCGCTTACGGTCTACGAGGGTACGTGGACAACACTCTCCCCTCTCGTTGCTATATCATCACCATGATCTTGCGTGTGCGTAGGAAATTTTTTGAAATTACTACGTTCCCCAACAGTGGCATCCGAGCCTAGGTTTTATGCGTTGATGTTATATGCACGAGTAGAACACAAGTGAGTTGTGGGCGATATAAGTCATACTGCTTACCAGCATGTCATACTTTGGTTCAGTGGCATTGTGAGATGAAGCGGCCCGGACCGACATTACGCGTACGCTTACGCGAGACTGGTTTCACCGCTACGAGCACTCGTTGCTTAAAGGTGACCGGCGGGTGTCTATCTCTCTCACTTTAGTTGAACCGAGTGTGGCTACGCCCGGTCCTTGCGAAGGTTAAAACAGCACCAACTTGACAAACTATCGTTGTGGTTTTGATGCGTAGGTAAGAACGGTTCTTGCTAAGCCCATAGCAGCCACGTAAAATTTGCAACAACAAAGTAGAGGACGTCTAACTTGTTTTTGCAGGGCATGTTGTGATGTGATATGGTCAAGACGTGATGCTATATTTTATTGTATGAGATGATCATGTTTTTGTAACCGAAGTTATCGGCAACTGGCAGGAGCCATATGGTTGTCGCTTTATTGTATGAAATGCAAATGCCCTGTAATTGCTTTACTTTATCACTAAGCGGTAGCGATAGTCGTAGAAGCAATAGATGGCGTAACAACAACGATGCTACGATGGAGATCAAGGTGTCGCGCCGGTGACGATGGTGATCACGACGGTGCTTCGAAGATGGAGATCACAAGCACAAGATGATGATGGCCATATCATATCACTTATATTGATTGCATGTGATGTTTATCCTTTATGCATCTTATCTTGCTTTGATTGACGGTAGCATTTTAAGATGATCTCTCGCTAAAATTATCAAGAAGTGTTCTCCCTGAGTATGCACCGTTGCCAAAGTTCGTCGTGCCCAGACACCACGTGATGATCGGGTGTGACAAGCTCTACGTCCATCTACAACGGGTGCAAGCCAGTTTTGCACACGCAGAATACTCAGGTTAAACTTGATGAGCCTAGCATATGCAGATATGGCCTCGGAACACGAAGACCGAAAGGTCGAGCGTGAATCATATAGTAGATATGATCAACATAGTGATGGTCACCATTGAAAACTACTCCATCTCACGTGATGATCGGTTATGGGTTAGTTGATTTGGATCACGTGATCACTTAGATGACTAGAGAGATGTCTGTCTAAGTTGGAGTTCTTAAGTAATATGGTTAATTGAACTTAAATTTATCATGAACTTAGTACCTGATAGTATTTTGCTTGTCTATGTTTGTTTGTAGATAGATGGCTCGTGCTGTTGTTCCATTGAATTTTAATGCGTTCCTTGAGAAAGCAAAGTTGAAAGATGATGGTAGCAATTACACGGACTGGGTCCGTAACCTGAGGATTATCCTCATTGCTGCACAGAAAAGTTACGTCCTGGAAGCACCGCTGGGTGCCAGGCCTGCTGCTGATGCAACTGACGACGTTAAGAACGTTTGGCAGAGCAAAGCTGATGACTACTCTATAGTTCAGTGTGCCATGCTTTACGTCTTAGAACCGGGTCTTCAACGACGTTTTGAACGTCATGGAGCATATGAGATGTTCCAGGAGTTGAAGTTAATATTTCAAGCAAATGCCCGGATTGAGAGATATGAAGTCTCCAATAAGTTCTACAGCTGCAAGATGGAGGAGAATAGTTCTGTCAGTGAACATATACTCAAAATGTCTGGGTATAATAATCACTTGATTCAACTGGGAGTTAATCTTCCGGATGATAGCGTCATTGACAAAATTCTCCAATCACTACCACCAAGCTACAAGAGCTTTGTGATGAACTATAATATGCAAGGGATGAACAAGACTATTCCCGAGCTCTTCGTAATGCTAAAAGCTGCGGAGGTAGAAATCAAGAAGGAGCATCAAGTGTTGATGGTCAACAAGACCACTAGTTTCAAGAAAAAGGGCAAAGGAAAGAAGAAGGGGAACTTCAAGAAGAACAGCAAGCAAGTTGCTGCTCAAGAGAAGAAACCCAAGTCTGGACCTAAGCCTGAAACTGAGTGCTTCTACTGCAAGCAGACTGGTCACTGGAAGCGGAACTACCCCAAGTATTTGGCGGATAAGAAGGATGGCAAAGTGAACAAAGGTATATGTGATATACATGTTATTGATGTGTACCTAACTAGAGCTCGTAGTAGCACCTGGGTATTTGATACTGGTTCTGTTGCTAATATTTGCAACTCAAAACAGGGACTACGGAATAAGCGAGCACTGGCCAAGGACGAGGTAACGATGCGCGTGGGAAACGGTTCCAAAGTCGATGTGATCGCGGTCGGCACGCTACCTCTACATCTACCTTTGGGATTAGTTTTAGACCTGAATAATTGTTATTTGGTGCCAGCGTTGAGCATGAACATTATATCTGGATCTTGTTTGATGCGAGACGGTTATTCATTTAAATGAGAGAATAATGGTTGTTCTATTTATATGAGTAATATCTTTTATGGTCATGCACCCTTGAAGAGTGGTCTATTTTTATTAAATCTCGATAGTAGTGATACACATATTCATAGTGTTGAAACCAAAAAATGCAAAGTTAATAATGATAGTGCAACTTATTTGTGGCACTGCCGTTTGGGTCATATTGGTGTAAAGCGCATGAAGAAACTCCATACTGATGGACTTTTGGAATCACTTGATTATGTATCACTTGGTACTTGCGAACCGTGCCTTATGGGCAAGATGACTAAAACGCCGTTCTCCGGAACTATGGAGCGAGCAACTGATTTGTTGGAAATCATACATACTGATGTTTGTGTCCCAATGAATGTTGAGGCTCGCGGCGGGTATCGTTATTTTCTCACCTTCACAGATGATTTGAGCAGATATGGGTATATCTACTTGATGAAACACAAGTCTGAAACATTTGAAAAGTTCAGAGAATTTCAGAGTGAAGTGGAAAATCATCGTAACAAGAAAATAAAGTTTCTATGATCTGATCACGGAGGAGAATATTTGAGTTATGAGTTTGGCCTACACTTGAAACAATGTGGAATAGTTTCGCAACTCACGCCACCTGGAACACCAGAACGAAATGGTGTGTCTGAACGTCGTAATCGTACTTTACTTGATATGGTGCGATCTATGATGTCTCTTACTGATTTACCGCTATCATTTTGGGGTTATGCTTTAGAGACGGCCGCATTCACGTTAAATAGGGCACCGTCAAAATCCGTTGAAACGACGCCTTATGAACTGTGGTTTGGCGAGAAACCAAAGTTGTCGTTTCTTAAAGTTTGGGGCTGCGATGCTTATATGAAGAAACTTCAACCAGATAAGCTCGAACCTAAATCGGAGAAATGTGTCTTCATAGGATACCCAAAAGAGACTATTGGGTACACCTTCTATCACAGATCCGAAGGCAAGACATTCGTTGCTAAGAATGGATCCTTTCTAGAGAAGGAGTTTCTCTCGAAAGAAGTGAGTGGGAGGAAAGTAGAACTTGATGAGATAACTGTATCTACTCCCTTATTGGAAAGTAGTTCATCACGAGAACCAGTTCCTATGACAACTACACCAAATAGTAAGGAAGCTGATGATAATGATCATGAAACTTCAGATCAAGTTTCTACTGAACCTTGTAGGTCTACCAGAGTAAGATCCGCACCAGAGTGGTACGGTAATCCTATTCTGGAAGTCATGTTACTTGACCATGATGAACCTACGAACTATGAGGAAGCGATGATGAGCTCGGATTCCGCAAAATGGCTAGAAGCCATGAAATCTGAGATGGGATCCATGTATGAAAACAAAGTATGGACTTTGGTTGACTTGCCCGATGATCGGCAAGCCATTGAGAATAAATGGATCTTTAAGAAGAAGACTGACGCTGATGGTAATATAACTGTCTATAAAGCTCGACTTGTTGCAAAAGGTTTTCGACAAGTTCAAGGGGTTGACTACGATGAGACTTTCTCACCCGTAGCGATGCTTAAGTCCGTCCGAATCATGTTAGCTATTGCTGCATTTCATGATTATGAAATTTGGCAAATGGATGTCAAGACTGCATTCTTGAATGGATTTCTAGAAGAAGAGTTGTATATGATGCAGCCGGAAGGTTTTGTTGATCCAAAAGGTGCTGACAAAGTGTGCAAGCTCCAGCGTTCCATTTATGGACTGGTGCAAGCATCTCGGAGTTGGAATAAACGCTTTGATAGTGTGATCAAAGCATATGGTTTTATACAGACTTTTGGAGAAGCCTGTATTTACAAGAAAGTGAGTGGGAGCTCTATAGCATTTCTAATTTTATATGTAGATGACATATTATTAATTGGAAATGATATAGAATTTCTGGATAGCATAAAAGGATACTTGAATAAAAGTTTTTCAATGAAAGACCTCGGTGAAGCTGCTTACATATTGGGCATCAAGATCTATAGAGATAGATCAAGACGCTTAATAGGACTTTCACAAAGCACATACCTTGACAAAATTTTGAAAAAGTTCAAAATGGATCAGGCAAAGAAAGGATTCTTGCCTGTGCTACAAGGTGTGAAGTTGAGTCAAACTCAATGCCCGACCACAGTAGAAGATAGAGAGAAAATGAAAAATGTTCCCTATGCTTCAGCCATAGGCTCTATCATGTATGCAATGCTGTGTACCAGACCTGACGTATGCTTAGAAATAAGCTTGGCAGGAAGGTACCAAAGTAATCCAGGAGTGGATCACTGGACAGCGGTCAAGAACATCCTGAAATACCTGAAAAGGACTAAGGATATGTTTCTCGTATATGGAGGTGACAAAGAGCTAGTCGTAAATGGTTACGTCGATGCAAGCTTTGACACTGATCCGGACGATTCTAAATCGCAAACCGGATACGTGTTTTTATTAAACGGTGGAGCTGTAAGTTGGTGCAGTTCTAAACAAAGCGTCGTAGTGGGATCTACATGTGAAGCGGAGTACATAGTTGCTTCGGAAGCAGCAAATGAAGGAGTCTGGATGAAGGAGTTCATTTCCGATCTAGGTGTCATACCTAGTGCATCGGGACCAATGAAGATCTTCTGTGACAATACTGGTGCAATTGCCTTGGCAAAGGAATCCAGATTTCACAAGAGGACCAAGCACATCAAGAGACGCTTCAATTCCATTCGGGACCAAGTCCAAGTGGGAGACATAGAGATTTGCAAGATACATACGGATCTGAATGTTGCAGACCCGTTGACTAAGCCTCTCTCACGAGCAAAACATGATCAACACCAAGACTCCATGGGTGTTAGAATCATTACTATGTAATCTAGATTATTGACTCTAGTGCAAGTGTGAGACTGAAGGAAATATGCACTAGAGGCAATAATAAAGTTATTATTTATTTCCTCATATCATGATAAATGTTTATTATTCATGCTAGAATTGTATTAACCGGAAACATGATACACGTGTGAATACATAGACAAACATAAAGTCACTAGTATGCCTCTACTTGACTAGCTCATTAATCAAAGATGGTTATGTTTCCTAACCATAGACATGTGTTGTCATTTGATTAATGGGATCACATCATTAGGAGAATGATGTGATTGACATGACCCATTCCGTTAGCCTAGCACTTGATCGTTTAGTATGTTGCTATTGCTTTCTTCATGACTTATACAAAGTTCCTGCAACTATGAGATTGTGCAACTCACCTTTACCGGAAGAACACTTTGTGTGATACCAAACGTCACAACGTAACTGGGTGATTATAAAGGTGCTCTACAGGTGTTTCCGAAGGTACATGTTGGGTTGGCATAATTCGAGATTAGGTTTTGTCACTCCGATTGTCGGAGAGGTATCTTTGGGCCCTCTCGGTAATACTCATCACCTAAGCCTTGCAAGCATTGTAACTAATGAGTTAGTTATAAGATGATGTGTTACAGAACGAGTAAAGAGACTTGCCGGTAACGAGATTGAACTAGGTATTGGATACCGACGATCAAATCTCTAGCAAGTAACATACCGATGACAAAGGGAACAACGTATGTTGTTATGCGGTTTGACCGATAAAGATCTTCGTAGAATATGTAGGAACCAATATGGGCATCCAGGTTCCGCTATTGGTTATTGACCGAGAATAGTTCTAGGTCATGTCTACATAGTTCTCGAACCCGTAGGGTCCGCACGCTTAATGTTACAATGACAGTTTAATTATGAGTTTACAAGTTTTGATGTACCGAAGTTTGTTCGGAGTCCCGGATGTGATCACGGACATGACGAGGAGTCTCGAAATGGTCGAGACATAAAGATTGATATATTGGACGACTATATTCAGACACCGGAAGTGTTCCGGGTGGTTTCAGAGAAAACCGGAGTGCCGGAGGGTTA
>NC_041381.1:556738646-556747243 GCF_002162155.2 Triticum dicoccoides
CCACATGGGCCTTGGTGGGAAGAGAGAGGGGCGGCCAGGAAGGGCCGCGCGCCCCCTCTCCCTCTGGTCTGAATTGGACTAGGAGGGGGGGCGGCGCCCCCCTCTTTCCTTCCCCTCCTCTCCCCCTTCCTTCCCCTCCTAGTAGGAGTAGGAAAGAAGGAATCCTACTCCTACTAGGAGGAGGACTCCTCCTCCTGGCGCGCCCAACAAGGGCCGGCCGGCCTCCCCCTCCCTCCTTTATATACAGGGGCAGGGGGCACCCCATAGACACACAAGTTGATCTACGGATCGTTCCTTAGCCGTGTGCGGTGCCCCCCTCCACCATATTCCACCTCGGTCATATCGTCGCGGAGTTTAGGCGAAGCCCTGCGCCAGTAGAGCATCATCATCGTCACCACGCTGTCGTGCTGACGGAACTCATCCCCGAAGCTTTGCTGGATCGGAGCCCGGGGATCGTCATCGAGCTGAACGTTTGTTGAACTCGGAGGTGCCGTACGTTCGCTACTTGGATCGGTCGGATCGTGAAGACGTACGACTACATCAACCGCGTTGTCATAACGCTTCCGCTTACGGCCTACGAGGGTACGTGGACAACACTCTCCCCTCTCGTTGCTATATCATCACCATGATCTTGCGTGTGCGTAGGAAATTTTTTGAAATTACTACGTTCCCCAACACTAGATGGCTTCTTCTCACTTTTTGGATCTCAATACAATGTTCTCCCCCTCTCTTGTGGAGATCTATTCGATGTAATCTTCTTTTTGCGGTGTGTTTGTTGAGATTGATGAATTGTGTGTTTATGATCCAGCTTATCTATGAATAATATTTGAATCTTCTCTGAATTATTTTATGTATGATTGAGTTATCTTTGCAAGTCTCTTCGAATTATCCGTTTGGTTTGGCCAACTAGATTGGTAGTTCTTGCAATGGGAGAAGTGCTTAGCTTTGGGATCGATCTTGCGGTGTCCTTACCCGGTGACAGAAAGGGTTGCAAGGCACATATTGTATTGTTGCCATCGAGGATAACAAGATGGGTTTTTTTATCATATTGCATGAAATTATCCCTCTACATCATGTCATCTTGCTTAAGGCGTTACTCTGTTTTTAACTTAATACTCTAGATGCATGCTGGATAGCAGTCGATGAGTGGAGTAATAGTAGTAGATGCAGAATCGTTTCAGTTTACTTGTCTCGGACGTGATGCCTATATACATGATCATGCCTAGATATACTCATAACTATGCTCAGTTCTATCAATTGATCAACAGTAATTTGTTCACCCACCGTAGAATACTTATGCTCTTGAGAGAAGCCACTAGTGAAACCTATGGCCCCCGGGTCTATTCTCATCATATCAATCTCCATTACTTTAATACTTGCTTTGTTTTTACTTTGCCTTTTACTTTTCACTTTGCATCTCTATATCAAAAATACCAAAAATATTATTTATCATCTCTATCAGATCTCACCCTCGTAAGTGACCGTGAAGGGATTGACAACCCCTAATCGCGTTGGTTGCGAGTAGCTATCGTTTTGTGCAGGTACGAGGGACTTGTGCTTGGCCTCCTACTGGATTGATACCTTGGTTCTCAAAAACTAAGGGAAATACTTACGCTACTTTGCTGCATCATCCTCTCCTCTTCGGGGAAATCCAACGCAGTGCTCAAGAGGTAGCAGATATCACGGCTGGGAGCTTTTTGTTGCGGATGAAGTTCAGAGATCAGAAGTATGCCCCTCTGTATCAGTTATGGAGTGCTGCAGACATGTATGCGGACTTGGCAAAGAGTGATGCTGATGCGACTGAGTTTTTTAAGGATCGGAAAGATCATGAGGTGGAAAGGTTGTTTTGGTCACAGTTCAATGCCCCGACGCGTCCGCTGCCGTTGAATGAAAAGATGGCCGCATGGGACGAGCTCCATAGGTTATCCGGGCTTGCTATGAGGACTATCGTAGATCATCTTTGGACGAAGGGACCAAAGCCGGACAATTATTTTGGTTTAGTGCAACACTTCCTTGGTGTTGTGTCGCATATCGACGCTGTGAAGAGGTCGGCGTGGATAGAGGGTGTGCGGCTAGCTCTTGCCCATGTTAAAACATATTGGGCAGGGATGGAGGCGTCCGACGGGAGGCCAGGACCCGGCGGAGCACTATTTTGACGAAGTCCCAGAAGGCGCCCGTTTAATAGAGGCTTGGTGCTCGAAGAGTATCATGTTCGAGTGACATGTATCTGAATTGTAAAAACAATGCTATTTTGATTATAAAGGCTGTGTTTATACTTTTGCCCGAAAGTATTATAGTGCCTCCTGTGCGGCCATTTATGTATGTATATAACTTGAAAGTTTGCAGTCGTCGGCTTTAGCCCCCACACATATAATGCGGGGGTGTTCGAAAAAGCGCGTAATCACACTTGATCCAATGTCTTGGTCCATTAAGGAGGTGATAGCGCGGCGAACCCGGCAATCGGACTATATAGCTTTAACACTTTCACATAGCCATAGGAGTTTGACGGTGGGGCTACTATATAGCCCCTGGTACTTCCGCGTTCATCCGAATACGGTGTGCGTTCGTACGTGACCGGGAAACCGGTCCTTTGTTAATGCGGAGGAATCGTGAAGATTCCGCTAAGTCATCGAGTGGTTGACCAGTCTCGCGCTATATGATGACAGTCAGTTTTCGGCTTTCTCTACTGAGGTGCTCATCTAGATGAACCAGGGCACAATTGCAGTAGTTCTCCTAGTGCCACCTTAGCCAATAGGGCAGAACGTAAGGTAGCAAAACACGGGAGCCGGGCAAACCCAACATTTGACCAAAGACATGATTCGGAGCTAATGCATATAAGGCCAAACTCGCAACGCCGAACACTCCCTAAGGTATTCGTACTTTACAAATATACTGGGCTGAGTAACGCCCTCGATAATAAGCGCTGAGTTTCAGGTGCATGCATTAGTCTGGCGTGATGAAATGCCAATAACGCCAGTATCCCTCCTGGTTGTTTTAAGTGTCCGGAGGGTATGAAGCAACAAGAGACATAAAAAAAGGTTTACAAAGGGTCTTAGTCCAAAAAGAAACCTTTGAGCGGGGCCGTGCTGCACTTCTGCGCCTTTGTCTCCATTGTGCCGTATCCTAGAAGGGTGTAGCACGATGATCACCTGTAAAAAAGGAAAAACCCAGGTGAAAGACTTCGTGTGAAAAGGTGGTTATTCTGAACGAACCATGAAAATGCAATCTGTTGTTGGATTAATAGGGTCAAGCCGAACTGTGTGTTGTTTTACATGCGGGCAGCCCCTAGCACCACCTATGGGGGTGTATCCATCGACCCAAGCTTAGGTTTATCTGGGCTGTTACAACTGGTGGTGCGCCGGACTCGTCTAACCGTGTCCGTGGTCTTGACGACCTATCATTTATTCTGACTGGAGAGGTCGTTCAGTGTTCGGCTGCTAGAGCCGCCACATATTCTTCCGCACATAGGGAATGCTCTGTATTTCCGCTAAATGTGATGAAGCCACGTGGACCGGGCATCTTAAGTTTAAGATAGGCGTGGTGTAGTACTGCATTAAAACGAGCGAAGGCCATTTTCCCAGTAGTGCATGATAGCTGCTTCGGAAGGGAGCGATGTCGAAGATTAATTCTTCGCTTCTGAAGTTGTCAGGAGAACCAAATACAACCTCTAGTACTAGAGAGCCTGTGCAGCGGGCCTCTATGCCTGGTATTACTCCTTTAAAGGTAGTATTACTTTGGCTGATTCTTGACGGGTCTATCCCCATTTTGCGGATAGTGTCCTAATATATCAGATTAAGACTACCACCGCCGTCCATAAGGACTCGGGTGAGATGGTATCCGTCAATTATTGGGTCGAGCACCAAGGCAGCCGATCCTCCGTGTCGGATACTAGTCAGATGATCCCTGCGATCAAAAGTGATCGGGTAGGCTGACCAAGGATTGAATTTGGGGGCGACGGGCTCTACAGCATATACATCTCGGAGTGCGCATTTGCGCCTTCTCTTTGGTATGTGAGTTGCGTAAATCATATTCACTGTTTTGACTTCTGGTGGGAATTTTTTCTGTCCCCCAGTGTTCGGCTGGTGAGGCTCATCCTCGTCTTCGCTTGGCGTCTCCCTCCCTCTGTGTTCGGCGTTTAGCTTGCCGGCCTGCTTGAAAACCCAGCATTCTCTGTTGGTGTGATTTGCAGGTTTTTCGGGGGTGCCATGAATCTGACATAATCTGTCTAGAATCTTGTTTAGGCTGGACGGTCCATCTCTGCTGCCTTTAAATGGCTTTTTCCATTGGCTGGATCGAGAGCCCCTGAATCGGGCGTTAACCGTCGTGTTATCTGGGTGGTCTTCATTGCTTCAACGCTTATTTTTATTACGTCGCGGCTTCCCATTGCCATCCATGGCTTTGGATGTGCCTGGGTTGCTGGTGCCGCTACGGGCCAACCAACTGTCCTCGCCCACGCAAAAGCGGGTCATAAGGCTTGTTAGGGCTGCCATTGTCCTTGGCTTTTCTTAGCCGAGGTGTCTGGTGAGCCATTCGTCTCGGATACTGTGCTTGAAAGCCGCTAAGGCTTCGGCATCCGGGCAGTCGACGATTTGGTTCTTCTTAGTGAGAAACATGTTCCAAAGCTTACGGGCTGACTCTCCGGGTTGTTGGATTATGTTACTTAAATCGTCTGCATCCGGAGGTCGGACATAGGTCCCTTGGAAATTGGCCCTGAAAGCATCCTCAAGTTCCTCCCAACTTCCAATTGATTTTAAAGGGAGGCTTTTCAACCAATGCCGAGCTGCTCCTTTCAACTTGAGGGATAGGTCTTTAATGGCGTGGAGACCATGTCTGCGGGCCATGTGGATGTGAAGGATAAAGTCCTCTATCCAGACCCCAGGGTCCGTCGTTCCATCATATGCCTCTATATTCACGGGTTTAAATCCCTTGGAAATTCATGATCCAGCACCTCATCGGTGAAGCACAGGGGGTGCACGACACCCTTGTATTTGGATGTGTCATGGCATGCTGTCGACGGTTGTTGTGTTCGGTGTTGATTCCGAGCTTGTATTCGATCAGTATGATCGTTTTGGTGGCTGTGATCCTGCGCTAGAGCACGCTTCCTGGATCCATAGATGGACCTGGCCATACCGGCTTTTTTGTCCAGGAGCTCGCGTAAATCGTGTGTTGACTTGTGTGCGGCTCATTAGCCGCCCTGTCGCGGCCACGGGGTGGTCGGTCCGGCTGATCGGCCGTTTTATTTTTCGGCTGAATGGGCTCTATAACCTCGTCGTCGAATCCGAACAGTAGCTTGCGCTTTGGATAGCTCTTTGTGTGGCGATCGCCACCGTATTTTTCTTTAGTGTCAAGCACTTTGTTCCATCTGCGGTTGAGCGTATCCTGCACAGCCTTGAGCCTTCGCTTCTGCTTCTTCAAGCTCCTTGTGGTGGCAATAAGCCTTCTATGGAGGTTCTCTTGTTCTCCTCTATGGACTGTTCTCCGCTACGGAGATAGGTTGATGAATTTTACCCTCTACGGAGACAAAAAACCTGTCTCCAAAGAAGTGTTTTTCCGGGATGATGAGTGCATCGTCGTCCGGACTGTTCTCCTCTACGGAGAGAGGTTGATGAATTTTATCCTCGGGATCGACGTCATCGGATACCAGCTCCGGACTATGTTCACCGTCCCCTGACTCATCCTGCTCCATCGCTGGGTCCATGGGGTCATCGTTTCCTTTGGAGTCGACCGGGGTATTATTTCTTCTTGCGCTATTATCGTTGTTTTTACTGTGGCAGGATTTAGAGCAGCGCCTACGTTGTCGCTTTGGTTGCTACTTGATGGGATTGTCCTCCATTGCATCCTTGCCATTATTTTCCTTGGGTGTATCCACCATGTATATATCATATGATGAGGTGGTTGTCCAGCGCCCTTTAGGCGGTGATTCCTGTTCTTCTCCTACATCGTCGTCCATACCGTTGATGTCTTCGGAGTCGAAGTCAAGCGTGTCGGTTAAGTCGTCGATAGTGGCTATCAAGTGGGTGGTGGGTGGGGAACGAATTTCTTCGTTGTCCGCTTCCCACTCAAGCTGGACATAGTTCAGCCGAGAGTCTCCTGACAAAGAGAGAGATTTTAATAAATTTAGCACGTCGCACAAGGGTGAGTGTTGAAAGATATCCGTGGAGGTAAACTCCATGATCGGTGCCCAATCAAATTAAACAAGCACGGATGCACGTGGTTCGGAGCCTGTGGCAGAGACGAGTCCGAGGGTCCAATGACACCGGCCTTATAGGAGATGAAGCTAGTGTTCGGATCTATCTCCATTGAGTGTGCAACCTCCATGGCGGGGTCCATCCACCCGTCCTCGGACGGCACGATCTGCTCCGGATCGAGGGCCGGGGCAGCCGCAGGTGTGATCTCCCGAACACTGTCTGATGGCAGATCTAAGTCATGCTCGTCGTGACTGTTCGGTGCACCTGGCATGGGATTGAATCCGTCGAAGATCAAATCTCCGTGGATGTCGGCAGTATAGTTCAAGCTTCCAAACCTAACTTTATGGCCAGGGGCGTAGCTATCGATCTGCTCTAGATGGCCAAGAGATTTGGCCTGCAGTACGAAGCCGCCGAATATGAAGATCTGTCCGGGGAGAAAAACCTCACCCTGGATCGTATCGTTGAAGATGATTGAAGGATCCATCAAGCCTTATCGTGACGACACAGTGGAACTCTCAATGAAAGCACCAATGTCGGTGTCAAAACTGGCAGATCTCGGGTAGGGGGTCCCAAACTGTGCGTCTAAGGCTAATGGTAACAGGAGACGGGGGACACGATGTTTACCCAGGTTTGGGCCCTCTCAATGGAGATAATACCCTACTTCTTGCTTGATTGATCTTGATGATATGAGTATTACAAGAGTTGATCTACCACGAGATCGTAGAGGCTAAACCCTAGAAGCTAGCCTATGATTATGATTGTTGTCCTACGAACTAAACCCTCCGGTTTATATAGACACCGGAGGGGACTAGGGTTACACAGAGGCGGTTACAGAGAAGGGGATCTACATATCTGAATTGCCAAGCTTGCCTTTCACGCAAAGGAGAGTCCCACCCGGACACGGGAAGAAGTCTTGAATCTTATATCTTCATAGTCCAATAGTCCGGCCAAAGTATATAGTCCGGCTGTCCGAGGACCCCCTAATCCAGGACTCCCTCAGTCGTGGCTCCAACCGGTACTAAAGGAGGGCCTTTAGTACCGGTTGCAGCCACGACCCGGTACTAAAGGGGGTCGCTTCCCGCCGCTTGGCCTGGCCAAATTTGACCTTTAGTACCGGGTCATGGCTTCAACCGGTACTAAAGGCCCCTCCTATATATATAGCACTTACTAAAATTTGAAGTTTCATCTCCACTTCCTCTCCTCTGCTTCGACGTTACCGCCGCCCCTGTCCCGCGCCGTAGCCGTCGCCGCCCCGGCCCCCCTGAGCTGTGAGCCCCATGTGCGCACCATGGCCGCGCCCCCGCCCACACACACACACACACATTTTTTTTACTTATTTTTTGTTTTCTATTTTTTTAGATTAATGTCAAATTGTTCATCTCAAAGTTTTAGCTAGCGAGATAAATTAGAGTATAATGTCAAATTGTTAATTAGATGGTCGAATTAGATATATTAATGTCAAATATTAGATTAGATAGAAATGTTATATATATATACATGTCAAATGTTAGATGAATTAGCTAGATAGAAATGTTAGATTAATGTCAAATGTTAGCTAGATGAATTAGCTAGCTAGATAAATTGTTAGATTATTGATCATATATATCAAATGTTAGCTAGATGAATTAGCTAGAGCTAGCTAGATATGAATTTTGGCACATATGCAACATTTGATCATATATATTAATTGATCATATATATTAATTTGCATGTAGTATTTGTTCTCGACGCCAATGATGTCTGGCCCCATCCTTGTTGTCGACCTGTTCGCGATGGCGTCCTGCTTTAGAGGAGCCATGTCCGGGAGCCATGGCAGGTTCTTCGGGGATCTCACCCGAGCTATGAACCTGTGATGGTTCCTTCTCTTTGGGTGTCCACCGCCCGTGCCTCAGGAACCACGAGTGAACTAGATAATTTGATAGTATTCAATCTATATTAGCTAGCTAGTGATGTATTCAATGATATTCAAGACGATGTATTCGAGATTATATATATTATTCGATAATATTCGAGATGATGTATTTGAGATTATATTCGATGATGCATATTAATTATCTACTATGGTTCAGTTTTATCTTTCGAGATGCATATATGTTACCTACTATTATTCGAGATGCATATCAATTATCTACTATTATTTGAGATGCGTACTATATTGTTTTATATTTCCTCTGGATTAGTTAAATAAAAGCTATGGCGGACAATACCGGCAAAGACGAAGGAGAAGAGGCTATGTTCGCTCTAATATGCTCCTCGAGCCGGCCAGATGATCAGAATGAAGAAGATGACGTCTCCCAATATCTGAACAATACCGAGGAGGGTGATATGATATTCGAACGAGAAAACCGAATTGATGAAGTCCAGAACTATGATGATGATCTTGAAATAGCAAATAACGGTGAGGTATGT
>NC_041381.1:556747706-556797570 GCF_002162155.2 Triticum dicoccoides
AGCAGGACAGTGCGAGGCCTAGCCAAAAAGTTGAAGGAAGGCATAAAGTACAACATCGATGCCATCAAAAATAATGGCGAACCGGTCGCGCCTAAGAAGAATGCGGTCATGTTCATTCGTCAGTGCGGAGTTCTTGTGAAGGACCAACTCCCGATCACCATTCAAGAATGGAAAAAGCCAGCAAAGCCATGTCCAGATCTTACTTTTGTTGACGATAGAGCCAAAAAACTGCTTTGGGAAGCTCTCACGTCACATTTCACGCTACCAGATCATTTCACAGCTGAATATGTGGAGAAAGTCAAGAATGTTGGGGAACGTAGCAAAAATTCAAAATTTTCTTACGTGTCACCAAGATCTATCTATGGAGAAACCAGCAACGAGGGGAAGGAGAGTGCATCTACATACCCTTGTAGATCGCTAAGCGGAAGCGTTCAAGAGAACGGGGTTGAAGGAGTCGTACTCGTCGTGATCCAAATCACCGGAGATCCTAGTGCCGAACGGACGGAACCTCCGTGTTCAACACACATACAGCCCGGTGATGTCTCCCATGCCTTGATCCAGCAAGGAGAGAGGAAGAGGTTGAGGAAGACTCCGTCCAGCAGCAGCACAACGGCGTGGTGGTGATGGAGGAGCGTGGTAGTCCAGCAGGGCTTTGCCAAGCACAGCGGGAGGGGAGGAGTAAGAGAGGTAGGGCTGCGCCAAGAGGGAGAGGTTCTCGCGTCTCTGGCAGCCCCAAAACCCCCACTATTTATAGGGGAAGGGGAGGTGGCTGCGCCCCCATCTAGGGTTCCCACCCTAGGGGTGCGGAAGCCCTAGATGGGACTTGGAGGGGGCGGCCAAGAGGGGGAGAGAGGGGGTGCGCCCTAGGGTGGGCCTATAGGCCCATCTGCGCCTAGGGTTTCCCCTCTCCCCTCTTAGATGCGCCTTGGGCAAGGGTGGGAGGCGCACCAGCCCACTCTGGGGCTGGTCCCTTTCCACACTAGGCCCATGCAAGCCTCCGGGGCTGGTGGCCCCTCCCGGTGGACCCCGGAACCCTTCCGGTGGTCCCGATACATTACCGGTGACCCCCGAAACACTTCCGGTGGCCAAAACCTCACTTCCTATATATTATTCTTTACCTCCGAACCATTCCGGAACTCCTTGTGACGTCCGGGATCTCATCCGGGACTCCGAACAACATTCGGTAACCACATACAAAACTTCCTTTATAACCCTAGTGTCATCGAACCTTAAGTGTGTAGACCCTACGGGTTCGGGAATCATGCAGACATGACCGAGACGTTCTCCAGTCAATAACCAACAGCGGGATCTGGATACCCATTTTGGCTCCCACATGTTCCACGATGATCTCATCAGATGAACCACGATGTCAAGGACTCAATCAATCCCGTATACAATTCCCTTTGTCTCGCGGTATTGTACTTGCCCGAGATTCGATCGTCGGTATCCCGATACCTTGTTCAATCTCGTTACCGGCAAGTCTCTTTACTCGTTCCTTAACACATCATCCCGTGATCAACCCCTTGATCACATTGTGCACATTATGATGATGTCCTACTGAGTGGGCCCAGAGATACCTCTCCGTTTACACGGAGTGACAAATCCCAGTCTCGATTCGTGCCAACCCAACAGACACTTTCGGAGATAGCTGTAGTGCACCTTTATAGCCACCCAGTTACGTTGTGACGTTTGGTACACCCAAAGCATTCCTACGGTATCTGGGAGTTGCACAATCTCATGGTCTAAGGAAAATATACTTGACATTTGAAAAGCTTTAGCATACGAACTACACGATCTTTGTGCTAGGCTTAGGATTGGGTCTTGTCCATCACATTATTTTGCTAATGATGTGATCCCGTTATCAATGACATCCAATGTCCATGGTCAGGAAACCGTAACCATCTATTAATCAACGAGCTAGTCAACTAGAGGCTTACTAGGGACATGGTGTTGTCTATGTACCCACACATGTATCTGAGTTTCCTATCAATACAATTATAGCATGGATAATAAACGATTATCATGAACAAGGAAATATAATAATAACTAATTTATTATTGCCTCTAGGGCATATTTCCAACAGTCTCCCACTTGCACTAGAGTCAATAGTCTAGTTCACATCGCCATGTGATCAACACTGATAGGTCACATCGCCATGTGACCAACATCCAAAGAGTTTACTAGTGTCTCAAACTAGTTCACATCACCATGTGATTAAGTCTCAATGAGTTCTTGGGTTTGATCATGTTTTGCTTGAGAGAGAGGTTTTAGTCAACGGGTCTGCAACTTTCAGATCCGTATGTACTTCGCGAATCTCTAGGTCATATTGTAAATGCTGCTTCCACGCTCCACTTAGAGCTATTCCAAATGGTCGCTCCACTATACATATCCGGTTTGCTACTCAGAGTCATTCGGATAGGTGTTAAAGCTTGCATCGTCGTAACCCTTTACGCCGAACTCTTTATCACCTCCATAATCGAGAAACAAATCCTTATTCCTCTAAGGATAATTTTGACCGCTATCTGGTGATCCACTCCTTGATCACCTTTGTACCCTCTTGCCAGACATGTGGCAAGGCACACATTAGGTGCGGTACTTAGCATAGCATACTGTAGAGCCTACGTATAAAGCATAGGGGACGACCTTCGTCCTTTCTCTCTTTTCTGCCGTGGTCGAGCTTTAAGTCTTAACTTCGTACCTTACAACTCAGGCAAGAACTCCTTCTTTGACTGATCCATCTTGAACACTTTCAAGATCATGTCAAGGTATGTGCTCATTTGAAAGTATTATTAAGCATTTTGATCTATCCTCATATATCTTGATGCTCAATGTTCAAGTAGTTTAATCCAGGTTTTCCCTTGAAAAACACTTTTCAAATAACCCTATATGCTTTCCAGAAATTCTTCATCATTTCTGATCAACAATATGTCAACAACATATACTCATCAGAAATTCTATAGTGCTCCCACTCACTTCTTTGGAAATACAAGTTTCTCATAAACTTTGTATAAACCCAAAATCTTTGATCATCTCATCAAAGCGTACATTCCAACTCCAAGATGCTTACTCCAGTCCTTAGAAGGATCGCTGGAGCCAGCATACCTTTTAGCATCCTTAGGATCGACAAAAACTTTCTGATTGTATCACATACAACCTTTCCTTACGAAAACTGGTAAGGAAACTCGTTTTGACATCCATCTGCCAGATTTCATAAATGCAGCTTGTGCTAACATGATTTCGACGGACTTTAAGCATCGCTACGGATGAGAAAATCTCATCGTAGTCAACTCCTTGAACTTGTGAAAAACTCTTCGCCACAAGTCGAGCTTCATAGATGGTGACATTACCATCCACGTCCGTCTTCTTCTTAAAGATCCATTTATCTCAATGGCTTGCCGATCATTGGGCAAGTCCACCAAAGTCCATGCTTTGTTCTGATACATGGATCCTATCTCGGATTTCATGGCTTCTAACCATTTGTCGGAATTTGGGCCCACCATCGCTTCTCCATAGCTCGTAGGTTCATTGTTGTCTAGCAACATGACCTTCAAGACAGGATTACCGTACCACTCTGAAGCAGTACGCATCCTTGTCACCCTACGAGGTACGGTAGTGACTTGATCCGAAACTTCATGATCACTATCATAAGCTTCTACTTCAATTGGTATAGGTGCCATAGGAACAACTTCCTGTGCCCTTCTACACACTAATTGTAGTGATGGTTCAATAACCATATCAAGTCTCCACCATCCTCCCACTCAACTTTTCGAGACAAACTTTTCCTCGAGAAAGGACCCGATTCAAGAAACAATCCCTATTGCTTTCGGATCTGAATTAGGAGGAATACCCAACTGTTTTGGGTGTCCTATGAAGATGCATTTTATCCGCTTTGGGTTCGAGCTTATCAACCTGAAACTTTTTCACATAAGCGTCGCAGCCCCAAACTTTTAAGAAACGACAACTTAGGTTTCTCCAAACCATAGTTCAAACGGTGTCGTCTCAACGGAATTACGTGGTGCCCTATTAAAGTGAGTGTGGTTGTCTCTAATGCCTAACCCATGAACGATAGTGGTAATTCGATAAGAGACATCATGGTACGCACCATATCCAATAGGGTGCAACTATGATGTTCGGACACACCATCACACTATGATGTTCCAGGCGGTATTAATTGTGAAACAATTTCCACAATGTCTTAATTGTGTGCCAAAGCTCGTAACTCAGATACTCATCTCTATGATCATATCATAGACATTTTATCCTCTTGTCACAATGACCTTCAACTTCACTCTGAAATTACTTGAACCATTCAATAATTCAGACTTGTGTTTCATCAAGTAAATATACTCAACATCTACTCGAATCATCTGTGAAGTAAGAACATAACGATATTCACTGCATTCCTAAGCACTCATTGGACTGCACACATCAAAATGTGTTACTTCCAACAAGTTGCTATCTTGTTCCATCTTACTGAAAACGAGGCTTTTCAGTCATCTTGCCTATGTGGTATGATTTGCATATCTCAAGTGAGTCCAAACGATCCATCTGCATGGAGTATCTTCATGCGTATACACCAATAGACATGGTTTGCATGTCTCAAACTATTCAAAAATGAGTGAGTCCAAAGGTCCATCAACATGGAGCTTCATCATGCGTTTTACACCAATATGACTTACATGGCAGTGCCACAAGTAAGTGGTACTATCATTACCATCTTATATCCTTTTTGGCATGAAAATGTGTATCACTACGATCGAGATTCAATAAACCATTCCTTTTAGGTGCTAGACCATTGAAGGTATTATTCAAATAAACAGAGTAACCATTATTCTCCTTAAATGAATAACCGTATTGCGACAGACATAATTCAATCATGTCTATGCTCAACGCAAACACCAAATAACAATTATTTAGGTTTAACACCAATCTCGATGGTAGAGGGAGCGTGTGATGCTTGATCACATCAACCTTGGAAACACTTCCAACACGTATCGTCAGCTCTCCTTTAGCTAGTCTCTGTTTATTCCGTAGCTTTTATTTCGAGTTACTAACATTTAGCAACCGAACCGGTATCTAATACCCTGGTGCTACTAGGAGTACTAGTAAAGTACACATTAACATAATGTATATCCAATATACTTCTATCGACCTTGCCAGCCTTCTTATCTACCAAGTATCTAGGGTAATTCTGCTCCAGTGGCTATTCCCCTTATTACAGAAGCACTTAGTCTCGGGTTTGGGTTAAACCTTGGGTTTCTTCACTGGAGCAGCAACTGATTTTCCGTTTCATGAAGTGTCCCTTCTTGCCCTTGCCCTTCTTGAAACTAGTGGTTTCACCAACCATCAACAATTGATGCTCCTTCTTGATTTCTACTTTCACGGTGTCAAACATCGTGAATACCTCAAGGATCATCATATCTATCCCTGATATGTTATAGTTCATCACGAAGCTCTAGCAGCTTGGAGGCAATGACTTTGGAGAAACATCACTATCTCATCTGGAAGATCAACTCCCACTCGATTCAAGTGATTGTTGCACTCAGACAATCTGAGCACAAGCTCAACGATTGAGCTTTGCTCCCTTAGTTTGCAGGCTAAGAAAATCGTCGGAGGTCTTATACCTCTTGACATGGGCAGGAGCCTGAAATCCCAATTTCAGCTCTCGAAACATCTCATATGTTCCGCGATGTTTCGAAAAACGTCTTTGGTGCCTCAACTCTAAACCGTTTAACTGAACTATCATGTAGTTATCAAAACGTGTATGTCCGATGTTCGCAACATCCACAGACGACGTTTGGGGTTTAGCACACTGAGCGGTGCAGTAAGGACATAAGCTTTCTACTATCTGCATAATCGCTACTGTCAACTTTCAACTATATTTTCTTTAGGAACATATCTAAACAATGGAACTAAAGTGCGAGCTTACGACATAATTTGCAAAGATCTTTTGACTATGTTCAGGATAATTAAGTTCATCTCATGAACTCCCACTCAGATAGACATCCCTCTAGTCATCTAAGTGATTACATGATCCGAGTCAACTAGGCCGTGTCCGATCATCACGTGAGACGGACTAGTCATCATCGGTGAACATCTTCATGTTGATAGCATCCTCCATACGACTCATGCTCGACCTTTCGGTCTCTTGTGTTCCGAGGCCATGTCTGTACATGCTAGGCTCGTCAAGTTAACCTAAGTGTTTCGCGTGTGTAAATCTGGCTTACACCCGTTGTATGTGAACGTAAGAATCTATCACACCCGATCATCACGTGGTGCTTCGAAACGACGAACTTTCGCAACGCTGCACAGTTAGGGGGAACACTTTCTTGAAATTTTAATGAGAGATCATCTTATTTACTACCGTCGTTCTAAGCAAATAAGATGTATAAACATGATAAACATCACATGCAATAGAATAGTGACATGATATGGCCAATATCATTTTGCTCCTTTTGATCTCCATCTTCGGGGCTCCATGATCATCATCGTCACCGGCATGACACCATGATCTCCATCATCATGATCTCCATCATCATGTCTTCATGAAGTTGTCTCGCCAACTATTACTTCTACTAATATGGCTACTGGTTAGCAATAAAGTAAAGTAATTACATGGCGTTGTTTAATGACACGTAGGTCATACAATAAATAAAGACAACTCCTATGGCTCCTGCCGGTTGTCATACTCATCGACATGCAAGTCGTGATTCCTATTACAAGAACATGATCAATCTCATACATCACATTCTTCTTGGCCATATCACATCACATAGCATACCCTGCAAAAACAAGTTAGACGTCCTCTAATTGTTGTTTGCATGTTTTACGTGGCTGCTATGGGTTTCTAGCAAGAACATTTCTTACCTACACAAAACCACAACGTGATATGCCAATTGCTATTTACCCTTCATAAGGACCCTTTTCATCGAACCCGTTCCGACTAAAGTGGGAGAGACTGGCACCCGCTAGCCACCTTATGCACCAAGTGCATGTCAATCGGTGGAACCCGTCTCACGTCAGTGTACGTGTAAGGTCGGTCCGGGCCGCTTCATCCCACAATACCGTCGAAACAAGATTGGACTAGTAACGGTAAGCATATTGAACAAAATTAACGCCCACAACAACTTGTGTTCTACTCGTGCATAGAAACTACGCATAGACCTAGCTCTGATACCACTGTTGGGGAACGTAGCAAAAATTCAAAATTTTCTTACGTGTCACCAAGATCTATCTATGGAGAAACCAGCAACGAGGGGAAGGAGAGTGCATCTACATACCCTTGTAGATCGCTAAGCGAAAGCATTCAAGAGAACGGGGTTGAAGGAGTCGTACTCGTCGTAATCCAAATCACGGGAGATCCTAGTGCTGAACGGACGGCACATCCGCGTTCAACACACGTACAGCCCGGTGACGTCTCCCACGCCTTGATCTAGCAAGGAGAGAGGGAGAGGTTGAGGAAGACTCCGTCCAGCAGCAGCACAACGGCGTGGTGGTGATGGAGGAGCGTGGTAGTCCAGCAGGGCTTCGCCAAGCACCGCGGGAGAGGAGGAGTAAGAGAGGTAGGGCTGCGCCAAGAGGGAGAGGTTCTCGCGTCTCTGGCAGCCCCAAAACCCCCACTATTTATAGGGGAAGGGGAGGTGGCTGCGCCCCCATCTAGGGTTCCCACCCTAGGGGTGCGGCAGCCCTAGATGGGACTTGGAGGGGGCGGCCAAGAGGGGGAGAGAGGGGCGCGCCCTAGGGTGGGCCTATAGGCCCATCTGCGCCTAGGGTTTCCCCTCTCCCCTCCTAGCTGCGCCTTGGGCAAGGGTGGGAGGTGCACCAGCCCACTCTGGGGCTGGTCCCTTTCCACACTAGGCCCATGCAAGCCTCCGGGGCTGGTGGCCCCTCCCGGTGGACCCCGGAACCCTTCCGGTGGTCCCGATACATTACCGGTGACCCCCGAAACACTTCCGGTGGCCAAAACCTCACTTCCTATATATTATTCTTTACCTCCGGACCATTCCGAAACTCCTCGTGACGTCCGGGATCTCATCCGGGACTCCGAACAACATTCGATAACCACATACAAAACTTCCTTTATAACCCTAGCGTCATCGAACCTTAAGTGTGTACACCCTACGGGTTCGGGAATCATGCAGACATGACCGAGACGTTCTTCGGTCAATAACCAGCAGCGGGATCTGGATACCCATGTTGGCTCCCACGTGTTCCACGATGATCTCATCGGATGAACCACGATGTCAAGGACTCAATCAATCCCGTATACAATTCCCTTTGTCTCGCGGTATTGTACTTGCCCGAGATTCGATCGTCGATATCCCGATACCTTGTTCAATCTCGTTACCGGCAAGTCTCTTTACTCGTCCCGTAACACATCATCCCATGATCAACCCCTTGGTCACATTGTGCACATTATGATGATGTCCTACCGAGTGAGCCCAGAGATACCTCTTCGTTTACACGGAGTGACAAATCCCAGTCTCGATTTGTGCCAACCCAACAGACACTTTCAGAGATACCTGTAGTGCACCTTTATAGCCACCCAGTTACATTGTGACATTTGGTACACCCAAAGCATTCCTACGGTATCTGGGAGTTGCACAATCTCATGGTCTAAGGAAAAGATACTTTACATTAGAAAAGTTTTAGCATACGAACTACACGATCTTTGTGCTAGGCTTAGGATTGGGTCTTGTCCATCACATTATTCTGCTAATGATGTGATCCCGTTATCAATTACATCCAATGTCCATGGTCAGGAAACCGTAACCATCTATTGATCAACGAGCTAGTCAACTAGAGGCTTACTAGGGACATGGTGTTGTCTATGTACCCACACATGTATCTGAGTTTCCTATCAATACAATTATAGCATGGATAATAAACGATTATCATGAACAAGGAAATATAATAATAACTAATTTAGTATTGCCTCTAGGGCATATTTCCAACAAAGAACACTGCTCTTAGGAAGATGGCGGTTGCATTCAACAACCAGAAGAAAACTATATGGGCCACGTACATCAAAGGAGCAAAGAGATCACTGGCCAGCTTTTGTGAAATACAAGGAATCGGAATTAGCTAAGGAACGGTCGAGAATAAACATGATCAATGCCGCAAAAAAGGAGCAGTTCCATAGGCTGGGGCCAGGTGGCCTTAGTGGGATAGGGCTGAGGAAGAGATGCAGGGTGCAGGGGTTAGTCCAATTACATTGAGCTGCCCCCCCCCCCCCAGGTGCAGGACTTGGTTCTATGCACATGGGGGTGTTGGACCCAAAGATAGGCCAGGTTTTGAAGAAGCCAAGTCTTAAAGGAGTCGAGGACAAAATACTTGTTGCAATAGAAGAGGCTCGAACGGGGGGTGTTCACGCCCAATAGAGAGAACGACGAGCTTATGCGTGCCTTTGGAAATCCTGAACACCCGGGAAGAACACGAGGCGTAGGCATTGTTCCGTGGTATGAGAGGTTTTCAGACTGGAATGCCAACTATAAAAGTCATGCTAGAAGGAAGATGGAGGAGGAGAAGAAGAGGAAGCTTGAGGAGGAGCAGAGGAAGCTGGAAGCAGAACACCTTAAAGGCCAAGAACTTTCGCACGCGGAGTTGGCACTCCTATTTCACTGGCAGCAACAGCAGCAGATCAACAAAATCAGCCAGGGAAGAGGTCTCTGCAGCGGCAGGAGCTAGCGAATCCATCATTGGATAGCACCATCCCATTCATGCCGAGAAGCAGGTTCCGCACCGGGCCATGAGGCGCTACTGGATACATACTGATACGTCTCCGTCGTATCTATAATTTTTGATTGTTCCATGCCAATATTATTCAACTTTCTTATACTTTTGGCAACTTTTTATACTATTTTTTGGGACTAACATATTGATCCAGTGCCTAGTGCCAGTTCCTGTTTGTTGCATGTTTTATGTTTCACAGAAACCCGTATCAAACGGAATCCAAACGGGATAAAAACGGACGAAGAATTATTTTGGAATATTTGGGATTTTCCGGAGGAAGAATCAACGCGAAATGATGCCCGAGGTGGCCAGGAGATAGGGGGTGCCCACCCCCCTAGGCGCGCCTGGCACTCTCCTGGGCCACCCGTAAGGCGGTTGATGCTCTTCTTTTACCGCAAGAAAGCTAATTTTACGAGAAAAATCTGGGCGAAAGATTCACCCCGATCGGAGTTATAGATCTTCGGATATAAAAGAAACGGGAAGGGGTAGAATCAGAGAACGCAAAAACAGAGAGATAGATCCAATCTTGGAGGGGCTCTCGCCCCTCCCATGCCATGGGAACCAAGGACCAGAGGGGAAACCCTTCTCCCATCTAGGGAGGAGGTCCAGGAAGAAGAAGAAGAAGAAGAAGAAGAAGAAGAAGAAGAAGAAGAAGGGGGCCTCTCTCCCCCTTGCTTCCAATGGTGCCGGAGCGCTGCCGGGGGCCATCATCGTCACCCCGATCTTCACCAACACCGTCGTCATCTTCCCCAACGTCTCCATCACCTTCCCCCTTCTATATTCAGCGGTCCACTCTCCCACATCCCGTTGTACCCTCTACTTGAATATGGTGCTTTATGCTTCATATTATTTTCCAATGATGTGTTGCCATCCTATGATGTCTGAGTAGATTTCCGTTGTCCTATCGGCGATTGATGAATTGCTATGATTGATTTGAGTTGCATGTTTTATTATTGGTGCTGTCCTATGGTGCCCTTCGTGTCGCGCAAGCGTGAGGGATTCCCACTGTAGGGTGTTGCAATACGTTCATGATTCTTTTATGGTGGGTTGCTTGAGTGACAGAAGCATAAACCCGAGTAAGGGGATTGTTGCGTAAGGGATAAAGGGGACTTGATGCTTTAATGCTATGGTTGGGTTTTACCTTAATGAATCTTTAGTAGTTGCGGATGCTTGCTAGAGTTCCAATCATAAGTGCATATGATCCAAGTAGAGAAAGTATGTTAGCTTATGCCTCTCCCTCAAATAGAATTGCAATAGTGATTACCGGTCTAGTAAAGTAGTCAATTGCTTAGGGACACTTTCACAATTCCTAACACCACTTTTCCACACTCGCTATATTTACTTTGTTGCATCTTTATTTAAACGGCCCCTACTTTTTATTTATGTGTTCTTTATTATCTTGCAAACCTATCCAACAACACCTACAAAGTACTTCTAGTTTCATACTTGTTCTAGGTAAAGTGAACGCTAAGCGTGCGTAGATTCGTATCGGTGGCAGATAGTACTTGAGAGAATATTTGTTCTACCTTTAGCTCCTCGTTGGGTTCGACACTCTTACTTATCGAAAGAGGCTACAACTATCTCGTATACTTGCGGGTTATCAAGACCTTTTTCTGGCGCCGTTGCCGGGGAGTCATAGTGTGGGGTGAATATTCTCGTGTGTGCTTGTATGATTTATCACTAAGTAATTTTTATTTGCTGTTCCTAGTTGTTCTCTATCTTTAGTTATGTATATGGAACACGAAATACCAAAAAAATTAGGTGTACTTGCTGCTCATGGAGATGGGGAACCTCCTAAAACCCTCGATGCTCGTTATGTTCAAGATATTATGTACTACTGTGATAATCCTGAGAAAACCCCATTCAATTATGTTATGGGAGTAACGTTGGATCAACGTGAATACTTTACGGATTATCGCTTGACACAAAAAGGGAAACTATTATGGGATCAAATTCAAATGTTGAAGTGGTATGCTAGGCAACTATGCTTGATGCATGATTATACTTGTTGCTTTAGGATGAAGTCTCCACACCTTCCCTTTTCATGAAAATTTAATGATAATGAAACCTTAGCTTCTTATGCTAATGGTGTCTATGATTACTATGATGTGGAACAAATAGAAGAATTTGTTGCTTTTATGGGTGCTTATGAGATTGAATCTATGTTTAAAGCGTTTGACGATTTTGATGATTCAGTTTATAGACCACAAAATCTTGCTATACTTAGATATTGCTCTAAAAATTATGAATACAATTACAATATTAATGCATTTATTGAGAAAGTCTCCGATGTCCAAGAAGATACCAATATTTTGCAGGAAGCTATGGAAGAAGAAATTGATGAAACTATGAGATCATTGGATGAAAAAGATGACGAGGAGAGCGAAGAACAAAAGGAGGAAGAGCGGATAGATCACCCATGCTCACCTTCTAATGGGAGTAACTCTTCAATTCATACACTATTTAATTCCCCTTCGTGCTTACCGAAGGATGATTGCTATGATGATTGATATGATCTCGTTGATTCTCTTGAAATAACCCTTTTTGATGATGCTTGCTATGCTTGTGGCCAAGATGCCAATATGAATTATGCTTATGGAGATGAAATTTCTATAGTTCCTTATGTTAAACATGAAATTGTTGCTATTGCACCCACGCATGATGGTCCTATTATCTTTTTGAATTCTCCAAACTACACTATATCGGAGAAGTTTGTGCTTATTAAGGATTATATTGATGGGTTGCCTTTTTCTACTACACATGATGATTTTGATAGATATAATATGCATGTGCTTGCTGCTCCTACTTGCAATTATTATGAGAGAGGAACTTTATCTCCACCTCTCTATGTTACCAATATGATAAAATTGCAAGAAACTGTTTATACTATGCATTGGCATTTACTTGGTGTGCATGAATTGTTATTTTATGACATGTCGATGCATAGGAAGAGAGTTAGACTTCGTTGTTACTTGATATATGTTACTTTGTGCTCACTACTAAATTAGAAATCATTGTTAATTAAAATTGGCTTTGAATACCTTGGGATCCAGGTGGATCCATTACTTGAGCACTATATGCTTAGCTTAATGGCTTTAAAGAAAGCGTTGCCAGGGAGACAACCCTGAAGTTTTAGAGAGTCATTTATTTCTGTTGTGTGCTTTTATATAGTTTAAAAACAAAAAATAAATAAAGAGGGGAACCTAAAAACGTTTCAAAAAGGAAAGTGAAAGTGAGAAAGACAAGCATTGTTGAAGTGGGAGAGCTCCTTGAACTTTGTTCATGCTCACGGAAACTTTGTGAATCTTGATTACAGAAAATTTTCATCAAAAATAATTATCCCCTTGTATAATTCCATTGTATTATAAAAATAATGTGCCAAGGTTTGCCTTTAGGATGTTTACAATGCTTGTTGGTTCGTACGGTGCAGGACAGAAACTTTGGCTGTAGTGCGCGATTTTACATTTTTTAACTGGAACGTCAATTGGTTCTGATTCCTTTTGCACTGTCTTTCTATACAACTTTTTTAGTTTTCCTAATTTTGGTAGAATTTTTGGGGTACCAGAAGTATGGTGGATGTTCAGATTGCTACAGACTATTCTGTTTTTTGACAGATTCTGTTTTTTGATGCATAGTTTGCTTGTTTTGATGAATATATCAATTTATATCAGTGGATTAAGCCAAGGAAAAGTTATATTACAGTAGACAAAATGAAAAAACAAAATATGAATTGGTTTGCTACAGTACGTAGAATGGTGATTTGCTTTATTATACTAACGGATATTACCGAGTTTTTTGTTGAAGTTTTGTGTGGATGAAGTGTCTAAACGAGGAGGTCTCGATATGAGGAAAAGGAAGAGAGGCAAGATATTAAGCTTGGGGATGCCCGAGGCACCCCAAGTAAATATTCAAGGAGACTCAAGCGTCTAAGCTTGGGGATGCCCCGGAAGGCATCCCCTCTTTCTTCAACAAGTATCGGTATGTTTTCGTATTCGTTTCGTTTATGCATTATATGCAAGTCTTGGAGTGTCTTTTGCATTTAGTTTAGTTTTTTCTTTTATGCACCATGCTGGTATGAGATAGTCCTTGGTTGATTTATAGAATGCTCATTGCACTTCACTTAAATCTTTTGAGTATGGCTTTATAGAATGCTTCATGTGCTTCACTTATATGATTTGAAGTTTGGATTGCATGTTTCTCTTCACATAGAAAACCGCCATTTGTAGAATGCTCTTTTGCTTCACTTATATTTGTTAGAGCGTGGGCATATCTTTTGTAGAAAGAATTAAACTCTCTTGCTTCACTTATATCTATTTGGAGAAATGACAGGAATTGGTCATTCACATGGTTAGTCATAAAATCCTACATAACTTGTAGATCGCTGAATATGATATGTTTGATTCCTTGCAATAGTTTTGCGATATAAAGTTGGTGATATTAGTCATGCTAGTGGGTGACTGTGGATTAGTAGAAACACGTGTGTTGAGGTTTGTGATTCCCGTAGCATGCACGTATGGTGAACCGCTTTGTGATGAAGTTGGAGCACAATTTTATTTATTGATTGTCTTCCTTATGAGTGGCGGTCAGGGATGAGCAATGGACTTTTCCTACCAATCTATCCCCCTAGGAGCATGCGCTTAGTACTTTGTTTTCAATGGCTTGTAGATTTTTGCAATAAGTATATGAGTTCTTTATGACTAATGTTGAGTCCATGGATTATACACACTCTCACCCTTCCACCATTGCTAGCCTCTCTTGTGCCGCGCAACTTTCGCCGGTACCATACACCCACCATATACCTTCCTCAAAACAGCCACCATACCTATCTATCATGGAATTTCCATAGCCATCTGAGATATATTGCCATGCAACTTTCATCATCATCATATACATGACTTGAGCATTCATTGTCATATTGCTTTGCATGATCGTAAGATAGCTAGCATGATGTTTTCATGGCGTGTCCGTTTTTGATGTCATTGCTACGCTAGATCATTGCACATCCCGATACACCGCCGGAGGCATTCATATAGAGTCATATCTTTGTTCTAGATACTTAGTTGTAAGTAAATAAAAGTGTGATGATCATCATTATTAGAGCATTGCCCCAGTGAGAAAAGGATGATGGAGACTATGATTCCCCCACAAGTCGGGATGAGTCTCCGGACTTTATGAAAAATAAAAGAGGCCAAAGAAGCCCAAATAAAAAAAAGAGGCCAAAGAAGCCCACCAAAAAAATGAGAGAAAAAGAGAGAAGGGGCAATGCTACTATCCGTTTACCACACTTGTGCTTCAAAGTAGCACCATATTCTTCATAGAGAGAGTCTCATATGCTTTCACTTTCATATACTAGTGGGAATTTTCATTAAAGAACTTGGCTTGTATATTCTGATGATGGGCTTCCTCAAATGCCCGAGGTCTTCATGAGCAAGCAAGTTCGATGCACACCCACTTAGTTTTCAGTTTGAGCTTTCATAGACTTATAGCTCTAGTGCATCCGTTGCATGGCAATCCCTACTCACTCAAATTGATATCTATTGATGGGCATCTCCATAGCCCGTTGATATGCCTAGTTGATGTGAGACTATCTTCTCCTTTTTGTCTTCTCCACAACCACCATTCTATTCCACCCATAGTGCTATATCCATGGCTCACGCTCATGTATTGCATGAAAGTTGAAAAAGTTTGAGATTATTAAAGTATGAAACAATTGCTTGGATTGTCGTCGGGGTTGTGCATGATTAAATACTTTGTGTGATGAAGATAGAGCAACAACCAGACTACATGATTTTGTACGGATGACTTTCTTTGGCCATGTTGTTTTGAAAAGACATGATTGCTTTATTGGTACGCTCAAAGTATTATTGTTTTTATGTCAAATGATAGACTATTGCTTTGAATCACTCGTGTCTTAATATTCATGACATGATTAGACATATGATCAAGATTATGCTAGGTAGCATTCCACATGAAAAATTATCTTTTTTATCATTTACCTACTCGAGGACGAGCAGGAATTAAGCTTGGGGATGCTGATACGTCTCCGTCGTATCTATAATTTTTGATTGTTCCATGCCAATATTATTCAACTTTCTTATACTTTTGGCAACTTTTTATACTATTTTATGGGACTAACATATTGATCCAGTGCCTAGTGCCAGTTCCTGTTTGTTGCATGTTTTATGTTTCGTACATACACAATATCAAACGGAATCCAAATGGGATAAAAACGGATGGAGAATTATTTTGGAATATTTGGGATTTTCCGGAGGAAGAATCAATGCAAAACGATGCCCGAGGTGGCCAGGAGATAGGGGCGCGCCCACCCCCCCTGGGCGCGCCTGGCACTCTCTTGGTCCACCCATAAGGCGGTTGATGCTCTTCTTTTGCTGCAAGAAAGCTAATTTTACGAGAAAAATCTAGGCGAAAGATTCACCCCAATCGGAGTTACGGATCTCCAGATATAAAAGAAACGGTGAAGGGGCAGAACCAGAGAACACAGAAACAAAGAGATAGATCCAATCTCGGAGGGGCTCTCGCCCCTCCCACGCCATGGGAGCCAAGGACCAGAGGGGAAACCCTTCTCCCATCTAGGGAGGAGGTCAAGGAATAAGAAGAAGAAGGGGGCCTCTCTCCCCCTTGCTTTCGGTGGCGCCAGAGCACTGCCGGGGGCCATCATCATCACCGCGATCTTCACCAACACCGCCGTCATCTTCACCAACGTCTCCATCACCTTCCCCCTTTTATATTCAGTGGTCCACTCTCCCGCATCCCGTTGTACCCTCTACTTGAACATGGTGCTTTATGCTTCATATTATTTTCCAATGATGTGTTGCCATCCTATGATGTCTGAGTAGATTTCCATTGTCCTATCGGTGATTGATGAATTGCTATGATTGGTTTGAGTTGCATGTTTTATTATTGGTGTTGTCCTATGGTGCCCTCCGTGTCGCGCAACTGTGAGGGATTCCCGCTATAGGGTGTTGCAATGCGTTCATGATTCCCTTATAGTGGGTTGCGTGAGTGACTGAAACACAAACCTGAGTAAGGGGATTGTTGCGTATGGGATAAAGGAGACTTGATGCTTTAATGCTATGGTTGGGTTTTACCTTAATGAATCTTTAGTAGTTGCGGATGCTTGCTAGAGTTCCAATCATAAGTGCATATGATCTAACTAGAGAAAGTATGTTAGCTTATGCCTCTCCCTGAAATAGAATTGCAATAGTGATTACGGTCTAGTAAAGTAGTCAATTGCTTAGGGACACTTTCAACATTCCTACCACCACTTTTCCACACTCTCTATATTTACTTTGTTGCATCTTTAAAACAGCCCCTACCTTTTATTTACGTGTTCTTTATTATCTTGCAAACCTATCCAACAACATCTACAAAGTACTTCTAGTTTCATACTTGTTCTAGGTAAAGCGAACACTAAGCGTGCGTAGAGTCGTATCGGTGGCAGATAGGACTTGAGAGAATATTTGTTCTACCTTTAGCTCCTCGCTGGGTTCGACACTCTTACTTACCGAAAGAGGCTACAACTATCCCGTATACTTGCGGGTTATCACATACCATGTGGATGACATCATTGAGAACACTAGTTGTGAGCTACACTTCAAAGTGAAGAACATATCCATCAAGGTGGCAGATGGCGTTGCATATACAAACCCCCCTGAAGGAACATTCCATTGCAATTCGATTCTAGCTGGCTATGCTCGTGTCGCGGTTGATGAAGGGGTGGCAGAATATAGGGGGCTACAGCTTGACATTCCTAGAGGTGACGACGAGCGCACACTGGGAGAGGCATTACATCATATTTTTCTATGGAGAAAGGATTGCATCGTCTTTCCGAGGCCACAGACACCGCGCCAGCCGGCTCCTCCTCCAAGTCTGCCACCGCGTCAGCAGTCGACTCCAGCTCCTCCAAGTCAGCTACCGCCTTTGCAGACTCCTGCTCCTCCAAGTCCGCCAACGCGTGAGGCCACTCCTCCTCCTCCAAGTCCGGCACCGCGTGAGCCCACTCCTCCTCCTCCAAGTCGTCCAGCACCGCGTCAGCCCAGGCCTCCTCCTCCAAGTCAGGCACCATGTAAGCCATCTCCACCGCCTCAGTGGCATCTGCCACCTAAGCAATCATGGAAGAGAGTCGCCGCGGCTATGGAAGCTAGCGGTACAAGTACAGGAGGCAAGAGATACCAATTTGGTCCAAGCCTCGCGCCTCTTCCGAAGAAGCCTTACGACATGAGCGAAGAGGAAAACGCCGCCGAATGCAGGAGACAATTGGACGCCCATTTTGGACCGAAACCGCCACCGCCGCCAAAGGAGAAAGTGCATGAGCATGCCATTGAGCACTTTATTCATATGGCTCAACCACCAGCTCCCAAGCCTGTTAACTCAGACTATGAGCGCCAAATTAGGAAGGAATATGAAGCACAATAAAAGAAGCAGTCGAGCTCGAGCTCCAGCCAAGCAGCTGCCAAGAGAAGCGGGAAACTGTTCCCCAGCTGGGAGAACAGGCGGTGCAGTCGATCCCCCCGCTCATTGTGCCATCAACACATGTGAGTACCGGCGCTGATCTGCCGGTAATAACTGACGCTCATAGAAGGATGGCTGAAAAGGCCGGTGTCACTGTGGAACAACTCCTAGAGCTCGAGCCCATGCCATTGATTACAGAGGAGGAAGTAAAATGGAAATATGCCCGTGGCGAACCTTTGGTCAAGCCTGAGGAGGTCAAGAATCTCTCAAAGAGAATGTATGAATAGAAGGAAATATGCCCTAGAGGCAATAATAAAGTTGTTATTTATATTTCCTTATATCATGATAAATGTTTATTATTCATGCTAGAATTTTATTAACCGGAAACTTAGTACATGTGTGAATACATAGACAAGCAAAGTGTCACTAGTATGCCTCCACTTGACTAGCTGGTTGAATCAAAGATGGTTAAGTTTCCTAGCCATAGACATGAGTTGTCATTTTATTAATGGGATCACATCATTAGAGAATGATGTGATTGACTTGATCCATTCCGTTAGCTTAGCACTTGATCGTTTAGTATGTTGCTATTGCTTTCTTCATGACTTATACATGTTCCTCAGATTATGAGATTATGCAACTCCCGAATACCGGAGGAACACTTTGTGTGCTACCAAATGTCACAACGTAACTGGGTGATTATAAAGGTGCTCTACAGGTGTCTCCGATGGTGTTTGTTAAGTTAGCATACATCGAGAGTAGGATTTGTCACTCCGAATGTCGGAGAGGTATCTCTGGGCCCTCTTGGTAATGCACATCACTATAAGCCTTGCAAGCAATGTGACTAATGAGTTAGTTGCGGGATGACGCATTATGAAACGAGTAAAGAGACTTGCCGGTAATGATATTGAACTAGGTATTGAGATACCGATGATCGAATCTCGGGCAAGTAACATACCGATGACAAAGGGAACAACATATGTTGTTATGCGGTTTGACCGATAAAGATCTTCAGAACCAATATGAGCATCCAGGTTCCGCTATTGGTTATTGACCGGAGATGAGTCTCGGCCATGTCTACATAGTTCTCGAACCCGTAGGGTCCACACGCTTAACGTTCTGTGACGATTTGTATTATGAGTTATGTGATTTGATGACTGAAGTTTGTTCGGAGTCCCGGATGAGATCGGGGACATGAAGAGGAGTCTCGAAATGGTCGAGACGTAAAAAGATCGATATATTGGAAGGCTATATTCGGACATCGGAAAGGTTCCGAGTGATTCGGGTATTTTTCGGAGTACCGGAGAGTTACGGGAATTCATATTGGGCCTTAATGGGCCATACGTGAAAGGAGAGAAAGGCCTCAAGGGTAGCCGTGCCCCTTTCCCATGGACTAGTCTGAATTGGACTAGGGAAGGGGGTCGGCCCCTTACTTCCTTCTCCTTCTCCCTTCCCCTTTTCCTATTCCATGTGGGAGGTGGAATCCTACAAGGACTAGGGAGTCCTAGTAGGACTCCACACTTTGGGTGCGCCCTATGAGGGTCGGCCTCCTCCTCCCTCCATCCTTTATATACGTGGCCAGGGGGCACCCCATAGACACACAAATTTATCATTGATCTCTTAGCCGTGTGCGGTGCTCCCCTCCACCATAATCCACCTCGGTCATATTGTTGTGGTGCTTAGGTGAAGCCCTGCATCGGTAGCATCATCATCACCGTCATCACGCCGTCGTGCTGATGAAACTCTCCCTTGACACTTTGCTGGATCGGGAGTTCGTGGGACGTCACCGAGTTGAACGTGTGCAGATCGCGGAGGTGCCGTGTGTTCGGTACTAGGATCGGTCATAATGCTTCCGCTTTCGGTCTACGAGGGTACGTGGACAGCACTCTCCCCTCTCGTTGCTATGCATCACCATGATCTTGCGTGTGCGTAGGAATTTTTTTGAAATTACTACGTTCCCCAACACTGGCATCCGAGCCAGGTTTATGCGTAGATGTTATATGCATGAGCAGAACACAAGTGAGTTCTGGGTGATAATAGTCATACTGCTTACCAGCATGTCATACTTTGATTCGGCGGTATTGTTGGATGAAGCGGCCCGGACCGACATTACATGTACGCTTACGCGAGACTGGTTCTACCAACGTGCTTCACACACAGGTGGCTGGCGGGTGTCAGTTTCTCCAACTTTAGTTGAATTGAGTGTGGCTACATTCGGTCCTTGTTGAAGGTTAAAAGAACACATACTTGATGAAAACTCGTTGTGGTTTTGATGCGTAGGTAAGAACGGTTCTTGCTCAGCCCGTAGCAGCCACGTAAAACTTGCAACAACAAAGTAGAGGACGTCTAACTTGTTTTTGCAGGGCATGTTGTGATGTGATATGGTCAAGACGTGATGAGATATAAATTGTTGTATCAGATGATCATGTTTTATTCAAGTTATCGGCAACTGGCAGGAGCCTTATGGTTGTCTCTTTATTGCATAAGATGCAAGCGCCATATGATTGATGTACTTTATCACTATGCGATAGCAATAGTTGCAAAAGTAATAGTTGGCGAGATGACCATGTGACGACACATTGATAAAGATCAAGATGATGGAGATCATGGTGTCATGCCGGTGACAATGGAGATCATAACGGTACTTTGTAGATGGAGATCAAAGGCACAAGATGATGATGGCCATATCATGTCACATATTTTGATTACATGTGATGTTTATCTTTTATGCTTCTTATTTTGCTTAGTACGGCGGTAGCATTATAAGATGATCCCTTACTAAATTTCAAGGTATAAGTGTTCTCCCTGAGTATGCACCATTGCGACAATTCTTCGTGCTGAGACACCACGTGATGATCGGGTGTGATAAGCTCTACATTCACATACAACGGGTGCAAGCTAGTTTTGCACATGCAGAATACTCGGGTTAAACTTGATGAGCCTAGCATATGCAGATATGGGCTCGGAACACTAGAGACCGAAAGGTCGAGCATGAATCATATAGTAGATATGATCAACATAGTGATGTTCACCATTGAAAACTACTCCATCTCACGTGATGATCGAACATGGTTTAGTTGATTTGGATCATGTAATCATTTAGATGACTAGAGGGATGTTTATCTAAGTGGGAGTTCTTAAGTAATATGATTAATTGAACTTTAATTTATCATGAACTTAGTCCTGATAGTATTTTGCAAATAATGTTGTAGATCAATAGCTCGCGTTGTTGCTTCCCTATGTTTTTATATGTGTTCCTAGAGAAAACTAAGTTGAAAGATGATAGTAGCAATGATGCAGACTGGGTCTATGATCAGAGGTTTATCCTCATTGCTGCACAGAAGAATTATGTCCTTGATGCACCGCTAGGTGACAGACCTATTGCATGAGAAGATGCAAACGTTATGAATGTTTGGCTAGCTCAATATGATGACTACTTGATAGTTTAGTGCACCATGCTTAACGGCTTAGAATCAGGACTTCAAAGATGTTTTGAACGTCATGGACCATATGAGATGTTCCGGGAGTTGAAGTTAATATTTTAAGCAAATACCCGAGTTGAGAGATATGAAGTCTCCAACAAGTTCTATAGATAAAAGATGGAGGAGAATAGCTCAAGAAGTGAGCACGTGCTTAGATTGTCTGGGTGCTACAATCGCTTGAATCAAGTGGGAGTTAATCTTCCAGATAAGATAGTGATTGACAGAGTTCTCTAGTCGCCATCACCAAGTTACTGGAACTTCGTGATGAACTATAGTATGCAAGGGATGACGAAAACGAATCCCGAGCTCTTCGTGATGCTGAAATCGACGAAGGTAGAAATCAAGAAAGAGCATCAAAGTGTTGATGATTGACAAGACCACTAATTTCAAGAAAAGGGAAAAGGGAAAGAAAGGGAACTTCAAGTAGAATGGCAAGCAAGTTGTCACTCCTGTGAAGAAGCCCAAAGCTGGACCAAATTCTGAAACTGAGTGCTCCTACTGCAAAGGAAATGGTCACTGGAAGCGGAAATGCCCTGAATAATTAATGGATAAGAAGGATGGCAAAGTGAACAAGGGTATATTTAACATACAGGTTATTGATGTGTACCTTACTAGTGTTTATAGTAGCTGAGGGAGTCCTGGATTAGGGGGTCCTCGGACAGCCGGACTATATGCTTTGGCCGGACTGTTAGACTATGAAGATACAAGATTGAAGACTTCGTCCCGTGTTCGGGTGGGACTCTCCTTTGCGTGGAAGGCAAGCTTGGGAATTCGGATATGTAGATCTCCTTCTCTGTAACCGACTCTGTGTAACCCTAGCCCCCTCTCGTGTCTCTATAAACTAGAGGGTTTAGTCCGTAGGACGAGAACAATCATAATCATAGGCTAGCTTCTAGGGTTTAGCCTCTATGATCTCATGGTAGATCAACTCATGTAATACTCATATCATCAAGATAATCAAGCAGGAAGTAGGGTATTACCTCCATCGAGAGGGCCCGAACCTGGGTAAAGGTCGTGTCCCACGTCTCCTGTTACCATTAGCCTTAGACGCATAGTTCGGGACCCCCTACCTGAGATCCCTGGTTTTGACACCGACATTGGTGCTTTCATTGAGAGTTCCACTGTGTCGTCACGATAAGTCTTGATGGCTCCTTCAATCATCTTCAACGATGCGGTCCAGGGTGAGGTTTTCCTCCCCGGATAGATCTACGTATTCAGTGGCTTCGTACTGCGGGCCAACTCGCTTGGCCATCTGGAGCAGATCGACAGCTACGCCCCTGGCCATCAGGTCTGGTTTGGAAGCTTGAACTATACTACCGACATCCACGGAGACTTGATCTTCGACAGTCTCGAGCCCATGTCAGGAGCGCCGAACAGTCACGACGAGCATGACTTAGATCTGTCGTCGGACGGTGTTCGGGAGATCGCACCTGCGGTTGCCCTGGCCCTTAATCTGGAGCAGATCGCGCCATCTGAGGACGGGTGGATGGACCCCGCCACGGAGGCCGCACACTCATCGGCGCTGGAGCCGAACACAGACTTCACCTCTAAAGATATCTGTGTCATCGGACCCTCGGACTTGTCTCCGGCCATAAGATCCGAACCGCGTATGTCCGTGCCTATCGAATCTGATTGGGAACCGGTCATGGAGTTTACCTCCGCGGATATCTTTCACCACTCGCCCTTGGGCGATGTGCTAAATTCATTAAGGTCTCTCTCCTTGTCAGGAGACTCTTGGCCGAACTATGTCCGGCTGGAGTGGGAAGCGGGCGACGAAGAAATTCATTCCCCACCCACCACCCACTTAATAGCCACTGTCGATGACTTAACCGACACGCTCGACTTCGACTACGAAGACATCAACGGTATGGACGACGATGCAGAAGAACAAGAACCACCACCTAAAGGGCGCTGGATAGCCACCTCATCATACGATATATACATGGTGGATACCCCCAAAGGAAGCAATGGCGATGAGGCAACGGAGGATAATCCCCTTGAGAAGAAATCTAAGCACCAGCGTCATAGGCGCCGCTCTAAGCCCCGCCATAGCAAAAATAGTGATACCGGCTGAGGGAGTCCTGGACTAGGGGGTGTCCGGATAGCCGAACTACCATCATCGGCCGGACTCCAAGACTATGAAGATACAAGATTGAAGACTTTGTCCCGTGCTCGGATGGGACTTTCCTTGGTGTGGAAGGCAAGCTTGGCGATACGGATATGTAGATCTCCTACCATTGTAACCGACTCTGTGTAACCCTAGCCCTCTCCGGTGTCTATATAAACCGGATGGTTTTAGTCCATAGGACGAACAACAATCATACCATAGGCTAGCTTCTAGGGTTTAGCCTCCTTGATCTCGTGGTAGATCTACTCTTGTAATACCCACATCATCAATATCAATCAAGCAGGACGTAGGGTTTTACCTCCATCAAGAGGGCCCGAACCTGGGTAAAACATCGTGTCCCTTGTCTCCTGTTACCATCCGCCTAGACGCACCGTTCGGGACCCCCTACCCAAGATCCGCCGGTTTTGACACCGACATTGGTGCTTTCATTGAGAGTTCCTCTGTGTCGTCACCGATAGGCTCGATGGCTTCTTCGATCATCAACAACGACGCAGTCCAGGGTGAGACTTTTCTCCCTAGACAGATCTTCGTATTCTGCGGCTTTGCACTGCGGGCCAATTCGCTTGGCCATCTGGAGCAGATCGAAAGCTACGCCCCTGGCCGTCAGGTCAGATTTGGAAGTTTGAACTTCACAGCTGACATCCGCGGAGACTTGATCTTCGATGGATTCGAGCCACACCCGAGCGCGCCGCTCCGTCATGATGGGCATGATTTAGCTCTGCAGCCGGACAGTGCCCTGGAGGCCGCACACGAGCCCGCTCCGACCCTCAATTCGGAGCCGGCTGCGCAGATTGAGGATGGGTGGCTAGACACCGCCTCGGGGGCTGCAACCTCTACGGCGATGGAGCCGAATACTGGCCTTGTTCCTTGTGAAGCTCGTGACTCCGAGGTGCCGGACTCCTCGCCGGACTCTGTACCTCCCGTGACCCCTCCAATCGAATCCGATTGGGCGCCGATCATGGAGTTCACCGCTGCGGACATCTTTCAACACGCACCTTTCGGCGACATCTTGAGTTCGCTAAAGTATCTCTCGTTATCAGGAGAGCCCTGGCCGTACTGCGGTCAGGACGGTTGGGATGCGGACGACGAAGAAATTCAAAGCCCACCCACCACCCACTTAGTAGCCACTGTAGATGATCTAACCGACATGCTAGACTTCGACTCCGAAGACATCGACGGTATGGACGACGATGCCGGAGACGACCAAGAACCAGCGCCTACTGGGCACTGGAAAGCCACCTCATCATATGACATATACATGGTGGATATCCCAAAGGATGGGAATGGCGAAGGAACAGCGGAGGATGACCCCTCCAAGAAACAGCCCAAGCGCCAGCGTCAGCGGCGCCGCTCTAAATCCCGCCACAGCAAGAATGGAGATTCCGGCACCGGAGATAATAATACCCCAGACAGTGGCGAAGACAACCCCCTCCAGCAAGATTCAGCATAGGAGGACGGAGAAGCCAGCCCTCATGAGAGAGCGGCAGACGAAGAGGTGGCGGATGATAATTACATGCCTCCCTCCGGAGACGAGGCAAGCCTCAACGACGACGAATTTGTCGTGCCTGAATATCTCGTCGAACAAGAGCGTTTTAAACGCAGGCTTATGGCCATGGTAAACAGCCTCAAGAAAAAGCAGCAACAGCTTAGAGCTGCTCAAGATCTGCTAGCCGACAGATGGACTGAAGTCCTTGCGGCCGAAGAGCATGAGCTCGAACGCCCCTCCAAAAGCTACCCCAAACACAAGATGCTCCCCCGATTAGAGGAGGAGGCATATAAACCTGCATCACCAGCGCACAATACGGTTGACCGACCACCCCGTGGCCGCGACAGAGAGGCCTCTAGGCCCTCCACAAGAACCATACCCTGGCATCGCTCAAAAAGCACAAGGCCACAGGGGAACGCTCTGGACTTGCAAGATATATTGGAGGATAAGGCAAGACAATCAAGATCGACCTACGGATCGCGTGGGCACCCCATGATACGTGACGACAACCGTCGCGCCGGACACAGCAAGTCCGGCCGGGCCGAACACAGTAGACAAAGCTCTTTTGAGCTCCGTCGTGATATAGCCCAATACAGAGGCGCTGCACACCCACTATGCTTCACAGATGAAGTAATGGATCATCAAATCCCCGAAGGGTTTAAACTCGTGAATATTGAATCTTATGATGGCACAACAGACCCCGCGGTTTGGATCGAAGACTATCTCCTTCATATCCACATGGCCCACGGTGATGATCTTCACGCCATCAAATACCTCCCACTCAAGCTTAAAGGACCAGCTCGGCATTGTCTCAACAGCTTGCCAGCAAAATCAATTGGGTGTTGGGAGGACCTAGAAGCCGCATTCCTTGATAACTTCCAGGGAACGTATGTGCGACCACCAGACGCTGACGACCTAAGCCATATAATTCAGCAGCCAGACGAATCGTCTAGACAATTCTGGACATGGTTCTTAACTAAGAAAAATCAAATCGTCGAATTTCCGGATGCGGAGGCCCTCGCGGCCTTCAAACATAACATCCGCAACGAGTGGCTTGCCCGGCACCTGGGACAGGAAAAGCCAAAATCCATGGCAGCCCTCACATCACTCATGACCCGCTTCTGCACGGGAGAGGACAACTGGCTAGCCCGCAGCAACAACCTCAGCAAAAATTCTGGCAGTCCGGATATCAAGCACCGCAATGGCAGGTCGCGTCGCAACAAGAACAAACGCCGCATTAACGGCGACAATAATGAGGATACGGCAGTCAATGCCGGATTCAGAGGCTCTAAACCCGGTCAGCGGAAAAAGCCATTCAAAAGAACTACTCCGGGTCCGTCCAATTTGGACCAAATACTCGATCGCTCGTGCCAGATACATGGCACCCCCCAAAAGCCAGCTAACCACACCAACAGGGATTGTTGGGTATTCAAGCAGGCAGGCAAGCTAATTGCCGAAAACAACGACAAGGGGCTGCATAGCGATGACGAGGAAGAGACCCGACCGCCGAACAATAGAGGACAGAAGGGTTTCCCCCCACAAGTGCGGACGGTGAACATGATATACGCAACCCACGTACCCAAAAGGGAGCGGAAGCGTGCACTCAGGGATGTATACGCGATGGAGCCAGTCGCCCCGAAGTTCAACCCATGGTCCTCCTGCCCGATCACTTTTGATCGAAGGGACCACCCCACTAGCATCCGCCACGGCGGACTCGCCGCATTGGTTTTAGACCCAATTGTCGATGGATTTCACCTCACCAGAGTCCTGATGGACGGCGGCAGCAGCCTGAACCTGCTTTATCAGGATACAATGCACAAAATGGGCATAGACCCCTCAAGGATTAAACCCACAAAGATGACCTTTAAAGGCGTCATACCAGGTGTAGAGGCCAATTGTACAGGCTCAGTTACACTGGAAGTGGTCTTCGGATCCCCGGATAACTTCCGAAGCGAGGAGTTAATCTTCGACATAGTTCCGTTCCGCAGCGGATCTCATGCTCTGCTCGGACGTACCGCGTTTGCAAAGTTCAACGCAGTGCCGCACTACGCATACCTCAAGCTCAAGATGCCAGGCCCTCGAGGAGTCATCACGGTCAACGGAAACACTGAACGCTCTCTCCGAACAGAGGAACATACAGCGGCTCTCGCGGCAGAAGTACAGTGCAGCCTCTTAAGGCAATTCTCGAGTCCGGCCATTAAGCGACCGGACACGGCTAAACGCGCTCGGAGTAACCTACAACAAGACCACCTGGCACGTCCCGAGCACGCGTAGCAATGCGGCCCCAACCCAGCCCCTGCAAAATTGCAAGACTGGTCCTTCGCGTACATCATTACGCTCTAGAGATACCATGGGCATAGGGGGAGGGGCACGACCACGATAGGCCCAGAATGCGGCTTAACCACACCAGGGGCTCTCAAGTGTGTCGTTCTTTTTTTTCTCTTTTCCTTTTTTTTACCCACAGGACTCCGTTCATCAGAGGCCCTGTACGGCAGTAGACCTGCCGAACTCACGATGCAACAGCCAGGGAAGGAAAGGCTACGACGAATATCCAGGTGGTCTCCATTACGAGCATTAAATCTATTTTATACACCATTCCGCAGCCTACCCCTGGAAGGGGACATGTTTAATAGTCCCATCCCTTGCTTACCGCACTATTTGTATCGTTCTGCATTCACGGCGGTATTTCTTGAATAAACAATGCAGCACCTTTTTGCTTATAATTGCATTTCTTTCTTATACATATGTTCATTTATGACATGTTGCATCCGTACACTTTGGTACGGCTAAATACACCAGGGGCTTATGTTTCCCGCATCATGGTGTGATAAGTCCGAACACTTTCACAAGTGTGGCACCCCGAACTTATAGCATTATATGCATCGGCTCCGAATCATGTCTTGGGTCAATAGTTGGGTTTGCCTGGCTCCCATGTTTTGGTACCTTACATTCCGTTGTATCGGCTAAGGTAGCACTGGGAGAACCACTGCGATTGCGCCCCAGTTGAGCTGGGCGAGCGCCTCAGTGGAGAAAGCTAAAACTGACCATCATGATGAGGCGAGAGCCGGTCGCTGTTCGAGAGGTCTTTTTCGAGTCCCTAAAGACTTTTGCCGCTTAGAGCGAGGAACCGGCTTTGTCCGGCCCAGGCGTGGATAGCGCCCCAAATTCGGCCTTCCGAACACTAGGGGCTTCGCCGAAATTTAAAATTATAGAATTCTATGGCTAAGTGAGAGTGTTCAAGCATTATAAGTCCGGTTGCCTCGTTCGTTGTGTTGAGCGCCTCCCTAGATGGACCCAAAAATGGGAACAAGAGTGCTCAAATTTATCCCGAACACCCCAGCACTCGTGGCATGGGGGCTGAAGCCGACGACTTGACATCTCTCAGATTTGATAAACGGCCGCACAGAAGGTAATATTTTAAATTAACAAGCGTTGCTTAGCGCATATGAACAAAGTTTTCAGCGCACAGGATAACAAAATGCGAGTCTACTCAAATATTACATCTTTGGAGCACTCACCGGCAATAATGCGGGCACCCTTCAGGACACTCTTATAATACGTCTCGGGCATGCGATACTCCTTGCCCGGCGGCGGCGCGTCCGTCACAAGCTTCTCAGCATCCATCTTGCCCCATTGCACCTTTGCGCGGGCAAGGGCCCGACGGGCACCTTCAATACAGGCGGAGTGCTTGATGACTTCAACCCATGGACACGCATCAACCAGCCGCCGCACCAGGCCGATGTAGCTCCCAGGCATGGCCTCCCTGGGCCACAGCCAAACTATGAGGCCCTTCATGGCCTGTTCGGCCACCTTGTGGAGCTCGACCAGCTACTTCAGCTGGTCGCTAAGGGGCACCGGATGTCCGGCCTCAGCATACTAAGACCAGAAGACCTTCTCCGTCCAGCTCCCCTCCTAGGCCCTGTAGAAAACGGCAGCATCGGACACGCTGCGGGGCAGATCTGCGAACGCTCCTGGAGAGCTCCGAATTCGGGTAAGTGATAGGTAATTCACACTCACATGCTTGCTTTGCATGAAAAATGCCTTACCCGCCGCTATTTTCTTCAACGCCTCGATTTCCTGGAGGGCCTTGTAGGCTTCGGCCTTAGCGGCTTTGGCACTCTCAAGAGCCGATGCAAGCTCGGACTCTCGAGTCTTCGAGTCGCGCTCCAAACTCTCATGTTTTTCCACGAGAGCCTGGAGCTCTTGCTATACCTCTGCCACCCGCGCCTCCTGCTTCTCTCGCTCGGTGCGCTCCGCGGCCGCATTACGTTCGGCCGCGGACACCGCCTCCTTCAGGGTCGCCACCTCGTTCGTGGTTCCTGCAATACCCACGTTATCCTTGTCATTCTTCTTGCAACCAAAATCCATTTCTGTAAGGTACAACTTTAATAAGGTGTTACTCACCTTCCTTGTCCTCGAGCTGCTTCTTGGCACGGCCGAGCTCGTTCTCGGAACGCTCGAGGCTTTGCTTCAAAGTATTGACCTCTGCAGTCAGTGCGGCAGAGGTCAGCAGCACAGCCTGCAACCCCATATTGACATATTTTTTATGACTCCTGCGTATATCTTTTTAGATCCTCAGTCCGGCTTTTCCTTCCGAACACCGAACTGAGCATCAGGGGCTACTGTCTATGCGGTACTATTTTATATATATCAAAATTCTTACCTCAAAGCCTATTAGAAGGCTGCTGCAGGCTTCGGTCAGCCCGCTCTTGGCGAGCTGAACCTTCTGAATCACCGCACTCATGACGGTGCGGTGTTCTTCTTTGATGGAAGCGCCGTTGAGCGCCTCCAGCAAGCTATCCGGCACCTCCGGTTGGACGGAGGCCGCCGGCATCACGGTCTTGCCCTTCTTACGAAGGGGCCGCCCACCAGACTCCGGAGCCACTACAGGTTCCGGTGTGGAGTCCGGTGCAAAGTCCGGGAGGTTGCCCTGCGGCACCTCCGGGGCCTCCTCCTCCTGGCGGGTCCCTTCCAGGGATCCCACCTCGGCATCGTCCGCATCACGGGGGGTGGAGGCGGTCAGAAGGGAATCCATATCCGACGCACCCAAGGACCCGCTCGACGAAGCAGGAAGATCATCCTTGGGCGGACTGCACGGTTGTATGCGGCATTAGAAAGACACCATGTGGCGAAAAGAAAAATCATGAAGTTATTCGGGAGTCCGGATACTTACGATCTCGCCAGGGGCTTGGCCCTTGAAGGCCAATCCTCGTCGTCATTGCCGGCGTTGGCAGAGTAGTCCGGGGGAAGAGTCCTTCCCTTCTTGGACCCTCCGGCCTCCCTCGTTGGGGAGGCCCTCCTTTTCTTCCCTCCCCCGCTGGGGGAGAGGCCTCTTTCTTCTCCTCCTCGCCTTCGTGGCAGGAGTCCGCCTCGGAGTCATCGGGCGATGAGTCCGATGACACCTGAAAATGGGAACTCTTTCGAGTGCCCATGGCCTTCTTCTTGGCCTTCTTCTCCGGCACCACGTGGGGTGCCGAAACCAGCAGCCCCGTTAAGCGGGCGTCCGCTGGGTCTTCTGGCAAAGGGGCCGGACAGTTAGTCCGCTCGGCCTTCTTCAGCCAGTCCTGTCAAAGGAGAGGGAGTTTAGATCCCGCATAGAGTCAAACTATGGAAAACAAGTGTCCCGTAAAGGGTAAAATCACTTACCTCGCTAGCCGGACGCTGCGAGCTGAATCCGCGATCTTCGGTAGCGGATGCGGGAGCCTCGGCGCCCTTAAACAGCACCCTCCAGGCCTCTTCGTACGTAGTGTCGAAGAGCCTGCTCAAAGTCTGGTGTTGCGCCGAATCGAACTCCCACATATTGAAGTCCCGTTGTTGGCACGGGAGAATCCGGCGGATGAGCATGACCTGGACTACATTGACAAGCTTGAGCTTCTTGTTCACTAGCTTTTGGACGCAGGCTTGGAGTCCGGTCATCTCCTCCGAATCACCCCATGTCAGGCCACTCTCTTTCCAGGAGGTGAGCCGTATGGGGATGCCCGATCTGAATTCGGGGGCCGCTGCCCATTTAGGGTCACGCGGCTCGGTGATGTAGAACCACCCCGATTGCCACCCCTTAATGGTTTCCACGAAGGTGCCCTCGAGCCAAGTAACGTTGGGCATCTTGCCCACCATGGCGCCTCCGCACTCCGCTTGGCTGCCCTTCACAACCTTCGGCTTGACACTGAAGGTCTTGAGCCACAAGCCGAAGTGGGGCTGGATGCAGAGGAAGGCCTCACACAGGACGATAAACACCGAGATGTTGAGGATGAAATTCGGGGCCAGATCATGGAAATCCAGGCCGTAGTAGAACATGAGCCCCCGGACAAAGGGATGGAGTGGGAAGCCCAGTCCGCGGAGGAAATGGGAAAGGAATACTACCCTCTCATGGGGCCCGGGGGTGGGGATGAGCTGCCCCTCATCGAGGAGCCGGTGCGCGATGTCGCTGGATAGATATCCGGCGCTGCGCAGCTTCTTGATGTGCCCCTCCGTAACGGAGGAGGCCATCCACTTGCCTCCCGCTCCGGACATAGTTGGAGAAGGTTGAGGTGAGATGTGTGGACTTAGGAGCTGGAGCTCGAGTTCGCGGAGATGGATAAGCAAAGGAGGAAGAAGGCGTAGGTAAAAGGGTGGATCTTTATCCCCTTATATGGGCGGACGAAACCATGCGTCCCCACTGGCCTGATAAAACTCGCTTATCTCCCAAGCGCGGCAATAAATGGCGCGGTTGGGTTACCCATGTCCGTATTGATGGGAATCCCGGAATAAGGGGAACACGATCTCTGCTTCGACAAGACGTGCCAATGAAACCGCTTCGCTAAACGCGCTGAGGTGGTACAATAAAAACAATTCGAGTAAACGCTTGGTTGTGGTGTGATGTCACGCCACAAATACGTCAGCAGATTGAATTTGTGTAAATATTATTCTCTCTACGGTGGTATGTGGAATTTATTTTGCAGAGCCGGACACTATCCTGGTGTTCACAATCTTCTATAAATTATTCGGAGGAGGAACCCGCCTTGCAATGCCGAAGACAATATGCACGCTGGACTCATCGTCATTGAAGCCTGGTTCAGGGGCTACTGAGGGAGTCCTGGACTAGGGGGTGTCTGGGTAGCCGAACTACCATCATCGGCCGGACTCCAAGACTATGAAGATACAAGATTGAAGACTTCGTCCCGTGTCCGGATGGGACTTTCCTTGGCGTGGAAGGCAAGCTTGGCGATACGAATATGTAGATCTTCTACCATTGTAACCGACTCTGTGTAACCCTATCCCTCTCCGGTGTCTATATAAACCGGATGGTTTTAGTCCATAGGACGAACAACAATCATACCATAGGCTAGCTTCTAGGGTTTAGCCTCCTTGATCTCGTGGTAGATCTACTCTTGTAATACCCACATCATCAATATCAATCAAGCAGGACGTAGGGTTTTACCTCCATCAAGAGGGCCCGAACCTGGGTAAAACATCGTGTCCCTTGTCTCCTGTTACCATCCACCTAGACGCACAGTTCGGGACCCCCTACCCGAGATCCGCCGGTTTTGACACCGACACCGACACAAGAGATGATAACAATCCGGATGGTGCCAAAGACGAAAACAATCACGCCCAGCCAGGCTTCGAGCAGGCCAAGCGGGAGGATGGGCAAGCTAGCCCTAAGGAACAGGCAACAGATGGAGAATTAGAGGATGACAATTACATGCCCCTCTCCGAAGATGAAGTGAGCCTGGGCGATGAAGAATTTTCATCATGCCTGAGGATCCCGTCGAGCAGGAGTGCTTCAAGCGCCGGCTTATAGCCACTGCAAAAAGGCAGAAGAAGAAGCAGCAGCAACTTCAAGCTGATCAAGATCTGCTAGCTGATAGATGGACCGAGGTCCTGGCCACTGAGGAATACGGACTCGAGCGCCCTACCAAAAGTTACCCAAAGCGCAGGTTGCCACCTCAACTCGAGGAGGAGGCATTAAAGCCTACACTACCAGCATGATGCGGCTGACCAGCCACCCCGTGGCCGACACAAAGCGGCGTACCAGCCCGAAGTCCAGCCCGCACCCCGCCGCCAACCTATCAAAAACACTAAGGCCCGGGGCTACACGCAGGACCTGCGAGACGTATTGGAAAACAAAGCAGGACAGTCAAGATTGATCTACGGATCACGGGGGCACGCCCCAACGCGTGACGATGACCGTCACGCCGGATATACTAAAAACAAATCCGGTCGGGCCGAATACAGCAGACCAGACTCATTTGAACTGCGTCGTGATGTAGCCCGACATAGAGGCGCCGCACACCCCCTATGCTTCACTGATGAAGTAATGGATCATGAATTCCCAGAAGGGTTTAAACCTGTGAACATTGAGTCATATGATGGTACAACAGACCCCGCGGTATGGATCGAAGATTTCCTTCTCCACATTCACATGGCCCGCGGTGATGATCTACATGCCATCAAGTACCTCCCACTTAAGCTCAAAGGACCGGCTCGGCATTGGTTGAATCGCTTTCTGGCAAACTCCATTGGCAGTTGGGAGAACCTGGAAGACGCATTCCTTGACAACTTCCAGGGCACTTATGTGCGACCACCGGATGCTAATGACTTAAGTCACATAACCCAACAGCCCGGAGAGTCAGCCAAGAAATTCTGGACTCTGTTCCTAACTAAAAAGAACCAAATCGTCGACTGTCCGGATGCCGAAGCCTTAGCGGCCTTTAAGCATAACATCCGCGACGAGTGGATCATCCGACACCTCGGCCAAGAGAAGCCAAAGTCCATGGCAGCCCTCACGACACTTATGACCCGCTTTTGTGCGGGCGAGGACAGCTGGCTAGCTTGCAACAACAGCACATCAAGAAATCCTGGCACTTCCGATGCCAGAGATAGCAACAGCAAGCCACGATGCAACAGACACAAGCGGCGCAACAATGGTGACAACACCGAAGACACGGCAGTTAATGCTGGATTCAGTGGCTCCAAGTCCGGTCAGCGGAAAAAGCCATTCAAAAGAAACAATCCGGGCCCATCCAGTTTGGACCGCATACTCGATCACTCGTGTCAAATTCACGGCACCCCCGATAAACCAGCCAACCACACCAACAGAGAATGTTGGGTGTTCAAATAGGCTGGCAAGTTGAATGCCAAAAACAAGGAAAAGGGGCTGCATAGCGATGACGATGAAGAGCCTCGGCCGCCGAACACAGGAGGACAAAAGAAATTTCCTCCCCAAGTGAAAATGGTGAATATGATATACGCCACACATATTCCCAAGTGGGAAGGGAAGCGTGCATTAAGGGACGTCTATGCGATGGAGCCAGTCGCCCCAAAGTTTAACCCATGGTCTTCTTGTTCGATCACTTTCGATCGCAGGGACCATCCTACCAGTATAAGTCATGGCAGTTCGGCCGCATTGGTCCTTGAAAGCACAAGTGCTCCCTGGGTGATTTTGATAATTAATGTAAACATATCTCTTGTTGGACTAACACTTTTACCTAGTATGTTTCAGATAAGTTCAAAATGAAGTAGCATGGACTAGAGGATGTGGAACCCCTTCAAGATGCTAAGGACAAAGGATTGGCTCAAGCTCCAAGATCAAGACTCTATGTTTTCTATTTAGTGATACAAGATCACATTGAGTCTATAGGAAAAGCCAATACTATCAAGAGGGGATGAGGTGTTGTTTAATGGCTTGCTTGCTCAAAGTGCTTAGTGATATGCTCCAAAGCCCTCAACTACCTTCTCACATCCATATATGACCTAAACCAAAAAGTCCAACTCGGTCCTACCGATTCTTTCTATCCGGTGCCACCGAGTTCAGATGTCATAGCCATTGCCACAAACCCTAGGCAAGTCGGTATCACCGATAGGGATCTCGGTCTCATCAAGATGGGATTGTAATCTCTCTATGTATGTCCATTACCAAAATCGGTCTCACCGAGTTTGAGTAATCGGTACTATCGAGATTACAATGCAAACTCTCTATTCCTCTTCGTAACATTTCGGTCTTACCGAGATGAGCGAATCGGTCCCACCGAGTTTGCCTGACCAACTCTCTGGTTAGCTTATTACCAAAATCGATCCCACCGAGTTTGTGTAATCGGTCTCACAGAGATTACGTTATGCCCTAACCCTAACCATATTGGTCCTACTGAGTTGCATGTCGGTCCCACCGAAAACCCTAACGGTCACATGATTTGCTGAATCGGTTCGACCGAGTTTCTCAATTTGGTCCCACCGAGATTGGTAAGTTGTGTGTAATGGTTAGATTTTGTGTGGAGGCTATATATACCCCTCCACCCACTCTTCATTCGTGGAGAGAGCCATCAGAACGTGCCTACACTTCCAACATACATTTTCTGAGAGAGAACCACCTACACTTGTGTTGAGACCAAGATATTCCATTCCTACCATATGAATCTTGATCTCTAGCCTTCCCCAAGTTGCTTTCCACTCAAATCTCCTTTCCACCAAATCCAAATCTTGTGAGAGAGAGTTGAGTGTTGGGAAGACTATCATTTGAAGCACAAGAGCAAGGAGTTCATCATCAACACACCATTTGTTACTTCTTGAAGAGTGGTGTCTCCTAGATTGGCTAGGTGTCACTTGGGAGCCTCCGACAAGATTGTGGAGTTGAACCAAGGAGTTTTTAAGGGCAAGGAGATCGCCTACTTCATGAAGATCTACCCTAGTGAGGCAAGTCCTTCGTGGGCGACGGCCATGGTGGGATAGACAAGGTTGCTTCTTCGTGGACCCTTTGTGGGTGGAGCCCTCCGTGGACTCGCGCAGCCGTTACCCTTCATGGGTTGAAGTCTCCATCAACGTGCATGTACGATAGCACCACCTATCGGAACCACGTCTCAAAAATCTCCGTGTCTCCAAATTGCGTTTGCACACTCCAATCCCATCCCTTTACATTCTTGCAAGTTGCATGCTTTACTTTCCGCTGCTCATATACTCTTTGCATGCTTGCTTGATATGTATTGTGATTGTTAAACTTGTGCCAAAACTCCACTTCAACTTAAAGAAATTAAAAACTACACCTTTTCTCAAGAAGTGTCTAATCACCCCCCCCCCCTCTAGACACCTCTTCTCGATCCTTTCAATTGGTATCATAGCTTTGGTCGCCATTGCTTTGGTTTAAACACCATTGGAGGAAGATGGATGAGTCTACTTTAGGGAGTCTTAGACATGAGATGCTTGTGATTTTCAATGAATATCATTTGAACAAGTACATTGCTAGCCCTTGTGCACCTCATGTTGATCCTATGCACCCTACCCTTGATGAGTCAATTGACATGATTCGCAATCTTAGAAATGTTAATCTTATCACTAGAGGCTTGCCTAGAAACTTGATTGGATGTTTGCCTACTCTTAAGTGTGCCTACACTATATGGAAATTTCTTGAGGAACGTTTTCCAAATTATTCCTTGAAAAATCTAGATGAAATTCTCCATAAGTCCATTGCCTTAAGTAAGATGAACTCCAATGATCCTATGTTTGGTAATTGTCTATTTGAGCTTACAAACCTTATGCGTGCCAAAGGAGATGTTGGAACTATTAGTGATATATTTCCGAAGCTATTAAAATCCAGAAAGAAGATCATTGTCAAACTCACTCTAACGAATCACCCTCTCTAGGATTTGATCCACCACATGAAGATATTGAACATGGATACTATGATGAGGATGATGATAGTGACTTTGATCTTGATGATGCAATGGGACATTTTGGCCTTATGGCAAACCTTCGGGGATATATGGCAGGAGGAAAGGAATGGGTTCTTGATAGTGGATGTACCGATCACATGACCAGAGATAAAGACATGTTTCGTGAGCTTGCTGAAAACGATGGTCCTCGGAAGTATGTCACTTTCGGCGACAACTCAAAGGGTAAGGTGGTTGGCCTTGGTAAGGTGGCCATCTCACATGATAGCTCCATTGAAAATGTCATGCTCCTTGAATCTCTTGGCTACAATTTACTTTCAGTATCTAGACTTGCTAATTTCGGTTTAAATGTCCTATTTACTGAAGTAGATTGCCAAGTGTTTCATAGAGATAATCATAAAATGGTCTTTACCGTTATACATAGAGGTGATCTATAGATTGTTAATTTCACTAAAAAGGCTCAACCTAGAACTTGCTTCATTGCTAAATACTCTAAAGGATGGTTATGGCATAGACGATTAGGTCATGTTGGCATGCGAAACCTTGACAAGCTTATTAAAGGAAATCATATCCTAGGCGTTAACGATGTCATATTTGATAAGGATAGACTTTGCAGCGCTTGTCAAGCAGGTAAAAAGGTTGGAGGAAGGCATCTCGTGAAGAACATCATGACTACAAGGAGGCCACTCGAGCCACTTCACATGGATCTTTTTGGTCCCAACGCTTACAAAAGTCTTGGTGGAAATTCTTTTGGTCTAGTTATAGTTGAGGATTTTTCAAGATTTATGTGGGTGTTCTTTCTCGATGATAAATCGCAGGTCCAAAAGATCTTCAAAAACTTCGCTAGGAAGGCCCAAAATCAATTTGAAGTGAAGATCAAGAAGGTTCGCAGCGACAACGAAATGGAGTTCAAGAATGCAAATGTGGACACCTTTCTTGACGAAGAAGGGATTTCACATGAGTTCTTGGCTACGTACACACCTCAACAAAATGGAGTTGTTCAGAGGAAGAACCGGACGCTCATCGAAATGGCGAGAATGATGCTTGATGAATACAAGACGCCAAAGCACTTTTGGGCAGAAGCAGTTGAGACAGCTTGTCACGCAAAAATCGCTTGTATCTTCACAAGCTACTCGGCCAGACGGCATACGAGCTCCTTGATAACCCGCAAGTATACGGGATAGTTGTAGCCTCTTTCGATAACTAAGAGTGTCGAACCCAACGAGGAGCTAAAGGTAGAACAAATACTCTCTCAAGTCCTATCGGCCACTGATACGACTCTACGCACGCTTGACGTTCGCTTTACCTAGAACAAGTATGAAACTAGAAGTACTTTGTAGGTGTGATAGGATAGGTTTGCAAGATAATAAAGAACACGTAAATAAAAAGTAGGTGCTGTTTAGATAAAGATGCAATAAAGTAAATATAGCGAGTGTGGAAAAGTGGTGGTAGGAGTTGTGGAATTGTCCCTAAGCAATTGACTATGTTACAAGACCGGTAATCACTATTGCAATTCTATTTGAGGGAGAGGCATAAGCTAACATACTTTCTCTTCATGGATCATATGCACTTATGATTGGAACTCTAGCAAGCATCTGCAAATACTAAAGATTCATTAAGGTAAACCCCAACCATAGCATTAAAGTATCAAGTCCCCTTTATCCCATCCGCAACAATCCCCTTACTCGGGTTTGTGTTTCAGTCACTCACGCAACCCACTATAAGGGAATCATGAACGCATTGCAACACCCTATAGCGGGAATCCCTCACGCTTGCGCGACACGGAGGGCACCATAGGATAGCACCAATAATAAAACATGCAACTCAAACCAATCATAGCAATTCATCAATCACCGATAGGACAATGGAAATCTACTCAGACATCATAGGATGGCAACACATCATTGGATAATAATATGAAGCATAAAGCACCATGTTCAAGTAGAGGGTACAGTGGGATGCCGGAGATTGGACCGCTAAATATAGAAGGGGGAAGGTGATGGAGATGTTGGTGAAGATGACGGCGGTGTTGGTGAAGATCGCGGTGATGATGATGGACCCCGGCAGCGCTCCGGCGCCACCGGAAGCAAGGGGGAGAGAGGCTCCCTTCTTCTTCTTCTTCCTTGACCTCCTCCCTAGATGGGAGAAGGGTTTCCCCTCTGGTCCTTGGCTCCCATGGCTTGGGAGGGGCGAGAGCCCCTCTGAGATTGGATCTATCTCTCTGTTTCTGTGTTTTTTGATTCTGCCCCTTCACCATTTCCTTTATATCTGGAGATCCGTAACTCTGATTGGATTGAAACCTTCGCCTAGATTGTTGAGGGAGTCCTGGATTAGGGGGTGTCCGGATGGCTGGACTATGACCTTTGGCCGGACTCCCGGACTATGAAGATACAAGATTGAAGACTTCGTCCCGTGTCCGGATAGGACTTTCCTTGGCGTGGAAGGCAAGCTTGGCGATATGATATGAAGATCTCCTCCCATTTTAACCGACTCTGTGTAACCCTATCCCTCTCCGGTGTCTATATAAACCGGAGAGTTTTAGTCCGTAGGACGAAAAACAATCATACCATAGGCTAGCTTCTAGGGTTTAGCCTCTCTGATCTCGTGGTAGATCAACTCTTGTACTACCCATATCATCAATACTAATCAAGAAGGGGTAGGGTTTTACCTCCATCGAGAGGGCCCGAACATGGGTAAAAACATTGTGTCCCTTGTCTCCTGTTACCATCCGCATAGACGCACAGTTCGGGACCCCCTACCCGTGATCCGCCGGTTTTGACACCGACATTGGTGCTTTCATTAAGAGTTCCTCCGTGTCGTCACCGTCAGGAAGGATGCCGCACCCCGTCATTAAGGACGGCGCTGCTGCTAAAGGAGCTTTGGCTGTCGGCCAAACTCTCTGGCTAGGCAGTTTTTTGATGACCGCCTGTTCGGCCACCGCGCCGGTGATGACCTCTCGGGTCATCGAAAGCAATCTCCAGATCAGCTCGGAACTTGCCGAGCAGTTAGATCCGATGGAGCTCTCTTCCCTAAATGAGCTCTTGGATCACATCGCTGCCCTGGGAGTCGCTACAGATTACGGCCAGATTGGGCTTAAACCCAATTAGAGAGAGATCGACTCTCCCCAGGTCACCCACCACGTTGAAGTGGTGGAAGAACAATGCGGCGAATCTTCGCCCATCCTAAGGACCAGATGTGTCCGGATTCCTGACCCCTCCAAGCCGGACATCCGCGGAGGGGAGGACGTCGCCCAATCCCTGAACCTAAAGTCAGGCAGCAGGCCTGATTCATTGAATAACGTCCAACAAAACAAGCTTCTGAATTCGGAAATTTCTTGGCCCCTTAGTCTTAGATCGGGCAAGGCTCCGGATTTAAATCCACCCGCCCACCCAAATATAAGGGATCTATCCCAAATACAGCAAGAGCCTGGGGAAAAAGTACACCACTACTGGGCCAGATTCCTCCTGGTTATGAACAGGATAAAGGACTGCCATGAGAAGGACGCAATTTCATTCTTCTGTAACAACTGCATGGACATTGGAATCCTCAACACCATAAGTCGACGCGAAATTACACGCTTCGCCGACTTGACATCCATAGTACAAAAGTACTGTGAAACAGAAAGCGTTCGAAAAACCGAAACAAAATTCTGGGACAATCCAACCCTGAATACAACCCAGTCCGAAACAAAAGGGCGCATTATCGCCAGGCACCTAGGCCAAACAGCAAAAAACAAAAACCCTCTATAGGGTATGGAACCGTACTGGAGGAATGGCTCAATGGACCCTGTAAAATTCATAGTTCAGGGGAAGTCACACAAACTCATAGCCTTAGAGCATGTTGGATACTCCGGCAGGTGGCCAGAAGTGGCGAGGAGCTTCTAACTCCAGAATCCGCAGAGCACCACCCCAGAAACGCCAGTACGGTGTCAACAGTCTTCGAGACTTTCGCATCAAACAATGCAAGGAAACGAACGCTCCGCAGCCTTACCAAAGTCTACCAAGTAGCAACAATAAACCCATGGAGTGACACGGCTATTACCTTTAATGCCAGTGACGAACCCAAATTCCGAACAGCCCGAGCACCAGTTGCACTGGTCCTCAGTCCGATAGTGGATGGCTTCCGGCTTACAAAGTTACTCATAGACGGTGGCAGCGGACTAAACCTCATCTACGAGGAAACCCTGCGAAAAATGGAAATAGATTAGAGCCGCATTGAGCGAAGCAACACAACCTTTAGAGGAATAATCCCCAGCCGGGAAGCGTGCTGTTCAGGGAAAATCACACTGGATGTGGTGTTCGGCACGCCAGATAATTACAGATCCGAGGAGGTCACATTTCAAGTGGCCCCGTTCAGCAGCAGATACCACGCTTTGTTAGGGCGAGAAGCATTCACAATTTTTCAAGCTATACCCCATTACGGGTACATGAAGCTCAAAATTCCCGGACCCAACGGAATCATCACTCTTGCTAGTGATCCGGACACAGCGCTTCGCGCCGAAAACAAGACAGATGCACTGGCCCTCAAGGCATTATCCGAAGCCCTGGCGGCCGAGGAACTAACTGTGTTTCGCTCCATGGTGGACAGGGACGACGTGATACTCGACAAAAGATCCAAGTCCACCTCCTTCAAGCCAGCAGACGAAATAGTCAAGTTCCAAGTCCATCCAACGGACACTACAAAAACGGCCTCCATCGGGGCACAACTAAAACCTGATGTAGACGCCGCACTCAGAGAATTCCTACGAGAAAATTGGGACATTTTTGCCTGGCACCCTTCAGACATGCGAGGAATCCCACGCAGGCTGGCCGAGCACAGCCTGAGCATCCTAAAAGGATTCAAGCCCGTTAAGCAGACTCTTCGGCGTTTCTCCGAACCTAAGAGACAAGCCATGGGAGAGGAGCTAGCAAAACTACTGGAAGCCGGATTCATCAGAGATATAGAACATCCAGACTGGCTAGCAAACCTCGTGATGGTACCAAAGAAGGACAAATCCTGGCGCCTATGCATCGATTTCAAAGACCTAAATAAGGCCTGCCCAAAGGATCCCTTCCCCCTCCCCCCGCATTGATCAAATCATCGACGCCACTGCAGGACATGATTCATTGTGTTTCCTCAATGCATACTCTGGCTACCACCAAATCAAGATGGCAGAGTCAGACCAAGCCGCAACGGCATTCATCACCCCATATAGCCCATTCTGCTTCAACACGATGCCCTTCGGGCTCAAAAACGCCGATGCAACATATCAGCGCATGATTCAGACATGTCTGGCCAACCAGATCGGCAAAACAGTTGAAGCGTACGTGGATGACGTGGTCGTCAAAACCAAACAGGTCGAAACTCTAATAGACGACTTGAGGCTCACATTCGATAACCTCCGAACATATGACATTAGGCTCAACCTAGAAAAATGCGTTTTCGGCGTACCAGCCGGAAAGCTCTTGGGCTTCATTGTATCCGGTAGAGGAATTGAAGCAAACCCAGCCAAGATCCGAGCTTTGTCACAATTGGATATTCCAAAAGATCTCAAGCAAATACAAAAATTGACTGAATGCATGGCGGCTCTAAGCCGCTTCATCTCCCGCTTGGGGGAAAAGGTATTACCCCTTTACCGCCTCCTCCGGCGCACCGAACACTTCGAGTGGACGGATGCCGCCACGGCGGGACTCGAAGAAATAAAAGCCATACTGGCAACAAACCCTGTCCTGGCCGCGCCAAACATTGGTGAACCAATGTTGTTATACATCGCGGCAACTCACCAAGTTGTAAGCGCAGTCCTCGTCGTCGAACGAGAAGCGGACGGACACAAATTCCCTGTCTAGAAACCAGTGTACTACATGTCCACTGTCCTCACTCCATGCAAGTCCCGGTACCCGCATTACCAAAAAATAGCATACGCAGTGTTCATGGCATCCCGGAAGCTACGACACTACTTTCAAGAGTGTTCGATAATAGTAGCCTCCGAAGTACCTCTTAACGATATCATAAACAACCGCGACGCAACAGGCCGGATTGCCAAATGGGCCATTGAGCTCCTCCCGTTCGACATAACATATAAGCCACAGTGAGCCATCAAGTCGCAAGCCTTGGCCGACTTTGTCGCGGAATGGACTGAAGCTGAACTCCCTAAAGAGTACGGCACATATTCCAACTAGACCATGCACTTCGACGGCTCCAAAATGCTGGCAGGTCTGGGGGCTGGCATCGTCCTGATGTCCCCAACAGGAGATGCAGTCCAATATGTACTCCAGATAATGTATACGGACTCCAACAATGTAGCCGAATACGAGGCCCTTCTACATGGCCTCCGGATGGCAGTCTCCATGGGCATTCAACGCCTAGAGGTGCGTGGGGATTCGAACCTCATGATATCCCAAATAAACGGAGACTTTGATGCCAAAGATCCGAAAATGGCAGCTTACCGCAATGCTGTCCTAAATATGTCAGCTCGGTTCGAAGGGCTGGAATTCCACCATATAGCCCAAGAAAATAATCAGGCAGCAGACGTCCTGGCACGCATCGGTGCAAAGCGCGATGCAGTCCCCCCAACATTTTCCTGGAAAGGTTATTCAAGCCATCTGTACAGTGGGAAGGGGAATCCGGAATTAACAAATCGGAACAGGCTGCATTACCTGACCCCGAACACCATGACACAACGGAAGACTCCGTCAATTAAGTCACACCCTCAGCCCACGTAATAATGGCAGTAATTGCCCCGTGGACAGAACCATTCTTAGCCTACTTAACTAGGCAGGAACTCCCCGAGGACCAAAATGAGGCACGCTGCATAGTGCAGCGATCTAAAGCCTATAAAGTCCACGAAGGAGAGCTTTATAAGAAAAGCACCACCGGAGTCCTTCAAAGGTGTATCTCCGAAGAGGAAGGGCGGAACCTTCTGGCGGAAATTCACGCCGGACTCGGTGGGCACCACGCCGCAGCCCGAGCCCTTGTAAGCAAGGTGTCGGTGTCAAAACCGGCGGATCTCGGGTAGGGGGTCCCGAACTATGCGTCTAGGTGGATGATAATAGGAGACAAGGGACACGATGTTTTTACCCAGGTTCGGGCCCTCTCGATGGAGGTAAAACCCTACTCCTGCTTGATTAATATTGATGATATGGGTAGTACAAGAGTTGATCTACCACGAGATCAGAGAGGCTAAACCCTAGAAGCTAGCCTATGGTATGATTGTTGTTCGTCCTATGGACTAAAACTCTCCGGTTTATATAGACACCGGAGAGGGCTAGGGTTACATAGAGTCGGTTACAATGGGAGGAGATCTTCATATCATAGCGCCAAGCTTGCCTTCCACGCCAAGGAAAGTCCTATCCGGACACGGGACGAAGTCTTCAATCTTGTATCTTCATAGTCCGGGAGTCCGGCCAAAGGTCATAGTCCGGCCATCCGGACACCCCCTAATCCAGGACTCCCTCGGTAGCCCCTGAACCAGGCTTCAATGACGACGAGTCTGGCGCGCCAATTGTCTTCGGCATTGCAAGGCGGGTTCCTCCTCCGAATACTTCATAGAAGATGTTGAACACAAGGATAGTGTCCAGCTCTGCAAAATAAGTTCCACATACCACCGTAGAGAGAATAATATCTGCACAAATCTAATCTGCTGACGTATTCCGTAGTGTGACATCACGCCATGGCCAAGCCTTTATTCGAATCATTTTACTGTTCCACCTCAGCGCGTTTAGCGAGGCAGTTTCCTTGGCACGTCTTGTCAAAGCAGAGATCGTGTCCCCTTATTCCGGGATTCTCATCAATACGGGCGTGGGTAACCCAATCGCGCCATTAACCACGGCGCTTGGGAGATAAGCGAGTTTTATTAGGCTGGTGGAGGCTGGTAGTTTCGGCCGCCCATATAAGGGGATAAGGATCTACCCTTTCCATTTACACCTACTTCCTCCTTTGCTTATCCATCCCTGCGCACTCGAGCTCCAACGCCCAAGTCCGCACTTCCCACCTCAACCTTCTCCAATCATGTCTGGAGCGGGAGGTAGATGGATGGCCTCCTCCGTCACGAAGGGACAAATCAAAAAGTTGAGGAAGGCCGGATACCTGTCTGACGACATCGCGCACCGGCTTCCAGATGAGGGGCAACTCATCCCCACCCCTAGGCCACATGAGAGGGTTGTATTTCTCCCCCATTTCCTCTGCGGACTGGGCTTTCCTCTTCACCCGTTCGTCCGGGGGCTCATGTTCTACTATGGCCTGTACTTCCACGATCTGGCCCCGAACTTCATCCTCAACATCTCGGCGTTCATTGTCATGTGTGAGATTTTTCTCCGCATCCAGCCCCACTTCGGCTTATGGCTGAAGACCTTCAGTGTCAAGCCGAAAGTTGTGGGCGGCCTCCAAGCGGAGTACGGAGGTGCCATGGTGGGCAAGATAGCCAACGTTACATGGCTCGAGGGCGTCTTCGTAGAGACCTTCAAAGGGTGGCAATCAGGGTGGTTCTATATCACCGAGCCGCGTGACCCTGAATGGACAGCGGCCCCTGAATTCCGATCTGGCATCCCCACACGGCTCACATCTTGGAAAGAGACGGGCCTGTCATGGGGTAGTTCGGCAGAGGTGACCGGACTTCAAACCTGCATCAAAGATCTGATAGACAGGAAGGTCAAACTCGTCACCGTAGTCCAGGTCATGCTTTTCCGCCGGATCCTCCCGTGTCAACGACGGGCCTTCAATCTGTGGGAATTCGACCCGGCTCAGCACCAAACTTTATCTAGATTCTTCGATACAACGCACGAAGATGCCTGGAAGGTGCTTTTCAAGAGCTCCGAGGTACACCCCCCCATCACCGAGGATCGCGGGTTCTGCGCGAAGCGCCAAGCTAGTGCGGAAGCTTAATTTTCCCATTACGGGGTATTTGTTTTCCATAGTTTGACTCTATGCGGGATCTAAACTCCCATCCCTTTTAACAGGACTGGCAGAAGAAGGCCGGACAGATCAACTGTCCGGCTCCTTTTCCCGAAGACCCAGCGGATGCTAGTTTGACTCTAGTGCGGTAAGCTTAATTTTCCCATTACGGGGTATTTGTTTTCCATAGTTTGACTCTATGCGGGATCTAAACTCCCATCCCTTTTAACAGGACTGGCAGAAGAAGGCTGGACAGATCAACTGTCCGGCTCCTTTGCCCGAAGACCCAGCGGATGCTCGTTTGACCAAGCTACTGGTTCCGGCACCCCACGTGGTGCCGGAGAAGAAGGCCAAGAAGAAGGCCACGGGGACTCGAAAGAGTTCCCGGCGCCTGGTGGTGTCGGATTCATCGCCTGACAACCCCGAAGCACCCTCCGCCTCTGAGGACGTGGAGGAGGAAGAAGAAGAAGCCTCCCCCCCTCCAACAGGGGGAGGCAAGAAAAGGAAGGCTGCCCCAACTGGGGAGGCCAGAGGGTCCAAGAAGGGGAGGACCCTTCTGCCGGACTATGCCTCTGATGCCGAAGATGGCAGGGAGGAATGGCCATCCAGGGTCAAGCCCCTGGCAAAATCGTAAGTGTCCGGATACCAGAATAACTTATGGTGTTCCTCTATTGTATGGTACCTTCTGACACCGAATTCAATCATGCAGTCCGCCCAAGGCTCAGCTCGGCGATTCGTCGAGCGGCTCCCTGGATTCGTCGGACGTGAATAGCGCTTCACTTCCGACGGCCTCCTCCCCTCTCCCTACGGACGATGCCGAGGTGGAGTCCCAAAAGGGACTAAACCAGGTGGAGGTGGTCCTGGAGGCGCCACAAGGCGACCTCCCGGACTCCAGGACCAAAGGGGGTAAAGCCCCGGAGGGATCCAAGTCCGGCCCTGGGCCGGACACTGCTCCGGAACCTTCAGTGGTTCCGGAGTCCGGCAGGCGGCGCCTTCTTAAGAAGGGCAAGCCTACGATGCCGGCAACCTCCGTCCACCCGGAGGCGCCGGACAATTTGCTGGAGGTGCTTAACGGTACCTCCATAGACGAGGAGCACCGCACTGTTATGAGTGCGGTGATTCAGAAGGTTCAGTCTGCCAAGAGCGGGCTGACCGAAGCTTGCACGAGCCTTTTAACAGGCTTTGAGGTAAGTTTTAAGATATGTAAGAATATGTACCGCATAGACAGTAGCCCCTGATGCTCAGTTTGGCGTTCGGAAAGAAAAGCCGAGCTGAGGATCTAAAAAGATATACGCAGGAGTCTAACATAAATATGTCAATATGGGAATGCAGGCTGCGCTGCTGACCTCTGCCGCACTGACTACCGAGGTCAATGCATTGAAGGAGAGCCTTGAGCGGTCCGAAAACGAGCTCGGCCGTGCCAAGAAGCAGCTCGAGGACAAAGAGGGTATGTAATACCGTATGTAAATGTATATAGAAATACCTGGTTGCAAATAATGACAGGACCAACGTGAATGTTGCAGGGGCCACGACCGAGGTGGCGACCCTGAATGAAGCGGTGTCCAAGGCCGAAAATAGTGCGGCCTTGGTGCGCACCAAGCGAGAGAAGCAGGAGGCGCGGGTGGCAGAGGTGCGGCAAGAGCTCCAGGCTCTCGTGGAGAGACACGAGAGTTTGGAGCATGACTCGAAGACTCGAGAGTCCGACCTCGCCTTGGCTCTTGAGAGTGCCAAAACCGCTAAGGCCGAAGCCCAGAAGGCCCTCCAGGAGATCGAGGCGATAAAGAAAATAGCGGCAGGTAAGGCATTCTTTATGCAAAGCAAGCGTATAAAAGTGAATTATCTGTCACTTACCCGAATCCAGAGCTCTCCAGGAGCGTTCGCCGATCTACCCCGTAGTGTGTCTGATGCTACCGCATTCTACCGAGCCGAGGAGGGGAGCTCGACGGAAAAGGTGTTCTGGTCTCAATATGCTGAGGCCGGACATCCGGTGCCCCTGAGCGACCAGCTGAAGTAGCTGGTCAAGCTCCACAAGGTGGCCGAACAGGCCATGAAGGGCCTCATAGTTCGACTATGGCCTACAGAAGCCATGCCTGGGAGCTACTTCGGTCTGGTGCGGCAGCTGGTGGATGTGTGTCCATAGATTGAAGTCATCAAGCGCTCCGTCTATATTGAAGGTGCCTGTCGGGCCCTTGCCCGTGCTAAAGTGCACTAGGGCAAGATGGACGCAGAGAAGCTTGTGACAGACGCGCCACCGTCGGGCAAGGAGTATCGCAAGCCCGAGATGTATTATAAGGGCGTCATGAAGGGTGCCCACCTTATAGCGGGTGAATGCTCCAAAGATGTAACTTTTTAGTAGACTCGCATCTGTTATCCTGTACACTGAAAACTTTGTTCATATGCGTTAAGCAACGCTTGTTAATTTAAAATATTACCTTCTGTGCGGCCGTTTATCAAATCTGAGAGATGCAAGTCGTAGGCTTCTACCCCCATGCCACGAGTGCTGGGGTGTTCGGGATAAACCTGAGCGCTCTTGTTCCCATTCTTGGGTCCATCTAGGGAGGCACTCAGCACAACGAACAAGGCCATCGGACTTATAATGCTTTATCACTCTCACTTAGCCATAGAATTCTATAATTTTAAATTTCGGCGAAGCCCCTAGTATTCGGAAGACCGAGTTCGGGGCGCTATCCACGCCTAGGCCGGATAAATCCGGCTCCTTGCTCTAAGCGGCATAAGTCTTTAGGGACTCGAAAAACCTCGCGAACAGCGACCGGTCTCTCGCACTATCATGATGGTCAGTTTTAGCTTTCTCTACTAAGGTGTTAACCCAGCTCAACTGGGGCACAATCGCAGTAGTTCTCCCAACGCTACCTTAGCCAACATTGCGGAATGTAAGTTACCAAAACATGGGAGCTCGGAAACCCAACTATTGACCCAAGACATGATTCAGAGCCGATGCATATAGTGCTATATGTTCGGGGTGCCGCACTCATGAGAGTGTTCGGTCTTCTCACAACGTGTTATGGGGTGCTTAAGCCCCTGGTGTATTGGTCGTACGAAAGTGTACGGTTGCATAATGTCATGACTGAACATATTTGTATAAAAATAAATGAATACAATAATAGATAAGAGCTATGTATTGTTTATTAAAAAGGGCTGCATGTCACAGCCGGTTTTTCAATAAAATAATTATTGAGAAAATCGATCTTTAAATCCCAGTATAGGAAAAGTCATCCTCACTGGTAGACAAATACTTGATGAACAGAGGACCAGTAGCATTAAATATATTACAGGGCTGAGCTGAGGCTGCTCAACAATTTATTACAAACTCGCCAATATCTTACATAAGGGCGGTTATGACACATGGATGTGGTGGCATGCTACTAGCTCGAGGTAAAAAGTGGTGGATAACTTGACTCCTAACTGGCAACTCATCGAGCGTCGAGGTGAGGCTCGACGAATTTATTTCTGGGGTTGCGGAAGCGGATAATACAATGACCAAACAGGATCACACGGGACTGACTGGGACTCCTCTAGGCGTCGGACTCGCTATGAAACTCTTCATCCATGAGATTGCCTTCATCAACATCTGGCCAAATCAACAAGCCAGGTGAGTACTTTGAAATTACTCGCAAGACAGTTCGGACAAAAGATATAATCAATGAATGCATGAATGCATCACAAATAAAAATGATGCTCACACAACAATAATAATATTTATGCACGACTTGAAAGAAAACAAATAAATGAAAACCGATCGGGTGTCTGGAGCGACGCCTCGAAAGGTAAACAAATAAAACTCATGACGCAGTCGGGCGTCTAAGCGACACCACATAAAGGGCTTTAAAAGAAATGCCACAGTCGGACGTCGGAGCGACATCACATAAAGGGCTTTAAAAGAAATGCCACAGTCGGACATCTGAGCGACATCACATAAAGGGCTTTAAAAGAAATGCCACAGTCGGACGTCTGAGCGACATCACATAAAGGGCTTTAAAAGAAATGCCATAGTCGGACGTCTGAGCGACATCACATAAAGGGATTTAAAAGAAATGCC
>NC_041381.1:556798057-556807895 GCF_002162155.2 Triticum dicoccoides
TGCCACAGTCGGACATCTGAGCGACATCACATAAAGGGCTTTAAAAGAAATGCCACAGTCGGACGTCTGAGCGACATCACATAAAGGGCTTTAAAAGAAATGCCACAGTCAGACATCTGAGCGACATCACATAAAGGGCTTTAAAAGAAATGCCACAGTCGGACGTCTGAGCGACATCACCTAAAGGGCTTTAAAAGAAATGTCACAGTCGGACGTCTGAGCGACATCACATAAAGGGCTTACAACAAATGTAAATACAAGTATGCCACCGTCGGACGTCTGAGCGACATCACAGACAGGGCTTGCAACAAAAGTAAATAACAAGATTAGTCCATCCACATGAATAATCTTTTAACCCCATTTATCACACATGTATTCCACCGGAGTTTTGTCACTGAGGCTGATACCTGACAAGATAAGATGAATATAGTACTTGAACAAAGTACAAGATAATTGAAAGATTTGAGACTCTGCAGAGTTGAGATTGTCTGACCACAGCCAACGGATTTCCGTAGTCACGAATGGACTAGTTCCGTTTATGGTATTTCAGTAGAAACACATTTAACTAGTACACACCCATTTCACCTCATGATGCGAGGAATCACCCTGGACAACGTCCAAGAAAAACTTTGAGACGGGGAGGTCACAACCTCGAATAGCATGGGATCAAATTTCTATACGCGCGCTCTAAGGGGTGCCCCCCTCTCGGTCCCAACCGGAAACACCCATGCCCCCTGACCGATGACGGGCTTTAATCCAGGGCCATGGAACCCTCATCTCGGCCTCTCTATTTGGTGTGTACCAGGAAAACGATTTGCAACTTACTAAGCCATATTCCTTTCGGAAAACATGTGACAGTACAGGAAGGAATGAAAGGGAATGTGATTTGTTTCATGATTACACGGAAGTCAAATAATCTGGCATAAGACTGGCATGTCACAACACTGCCATCTTACCCATCCTCATGCCATCACATGGCCATGCAAATATGTATCCAACAACATAATGCTTTCCGAAACTTACTTTCCACTTATGTGCATGAAATATAACAATCAATGAAATGTTCATAAACATGCCATGACTATACTAAAAATGCAAACATGCAACAACCACTCATCATATCAAGAGTTCAAACATGCTTGCCTGGTTCGGAGTAGTCGGAGTTTAACTGTGTGAAGTTTGCAGCTCCGTCACCTCCTCCGGTATCTACGGTATAAGAAAAATACGTACGTAACGTAAATACCGTGAGTGTACAAAAAGGTATTCCAAATATTTCTCAAATAAATATGACAAAAAACTAGACAGAAAAATAAAGGTGACAGAAAAGGAATCAATCAAAAATCATTTTCTGTTTAAAAGTTATAAGAGTTTTGGTCCAAGGACCCATCTGTAATGAAACAGAAAACTTCCAGGGGGTACTGCGGAAAAAACCAGAAAACGGTTCGTTTAAAAGAAACGACTAAGAGGCTGACAAGCGGGCTCCACCTGTCAGGTTTGAATTTTCAAACGGGGAAAACAGGGCGCGACGGTGCCCGAGAGGTGCGGTGGTCGCCGGCGGCGATCCACGGCGAGGCAGGGGGGTCGGACGGTACCTTCGTGATCAGTGCACCGTTCCGCGTCTGTGGGTGGTGGTGGTGGTTGCCGGCGAGCACTGTGTCGATGGCGGATGGCGGTTCGGGCAGTCGCGGATCTCGCCGAAGGGAGCTGCGGTGTTCAAATTGAAGTGGGGTTTAGCCTACTGGAGGTGGTACGAGGCTACGGGCAAGAGCAGGGCGGCGGAGGAGTTCTCATCGAAGAGAATGTTGCTGGAGCCCGAGGCGGATGGAGGTGGCCGGAGTCGAAGAAGAAAGGCCCCTCGAGGCTCTCCCAGTGGCTAGGCAGGGTCTAGTGAGGTGGTGGAGTTGTGCGGGGGCGAGGGCAAGCTCGGGGAGTGCTATTTATAGCCGGCCCGAGGCGGTTGCCGTGAACGGATAAGTCCGGCGGGTGATTACGGTGGCGCTGTGGCGGGACAGTCGGCTTAGGAGCTTGAGCATCGCCTAGGTGGAGCAGTGGTGCCATTTTAGGGTCCAACTCAGCACGGGAGGGAGGGTTACGGCCTGCCCTCGACGGAAGGGCAGCACGGCCCGTCGGCGGCAGAGAACGTGCTCTGCGCGTGCCAGGCCACGGCGACGGTGTTGCATGCATGCGCTGGCAAGGAGATGGCCACGCGGAGCTACCAGGAGGGTTGGGCGGTGCCGAACGGCGTTCTGCCGCGGTGTTGCCCCCTGTCGGCCGTTACGGTGGTTCTGCCGCCGCAAAGCACGCCGGCGCAGGCGGGCCAGGGCGCCACCAACGCCAGGAAGGCGCCAAGCGCGCGTGTGGAGCTCCGGACAAGAGGGAGGGGCTGCGAGCATCGAGTCAAATGCACAGTGGACATGTGACTGAAGTTCTGTCGGGGAAACGACATTGAAATTCTGAATTTACTGAATATGAACAAAAACAGTGCATGCCAAGTGTTCGACAGAATGATTCTGGCATGTAGGGATTTTTCCTTGAGCTGATTTTTGGTGGAGGGGTCTCTCATTGCAACTAGAGGTTGCCTGAATTTTGGTAGAATTTTTGGAGGAGTGTAGATATGAATTTCACCAAATTTGGCAAATCTGGTCCAAACTTGCAGAGAGTGAAATTTGAAATATTTCAAAAGAAGAAGAGTGGATCAAGATGGTTCTAGGTTGTGGGTACTAAGGACTATCCAGGGGAGTTGGTTTGTGATCAAGAATCAAAGGCATTAGGGTACTTGCTTTGCAAATCACCTAGGCTCAAAAGAAAGGACAGAATTATTTTGGGAAGAGAAATAATTGGAATAAAATCCAAAAATGGATTTTATTAGTTTGGACAGAACGTTTGGGTTGTACCAAAGTGGAAGGAGAGGTTTTGGGGAAGTTTTTACCATGGAGGTATGGTAAACAAGAATGGATCAAAATCAAACAAAAGCCCAAAACCAAAAGGGTTTCTTTTTAGAAGAAAACAAATCAAAGAAAAGATTTTCAGAGGGCAAACTTATAAGAGGGTTTTTAAGAAGGGTTTAAAATGACCTTCTTCAAACCAAGCAAGGCTCTTTCTGAAAACAAAAACCACAAAATTTTTGGAGTGTCACAGCACCTACCCCCTTAGGAAAAATCTCGTCCCCGAGATTTCAGCTGATCCTTAAACAGGTGTGGGTGCTCTGTCTGAAGAAAATCCTCGCTCTCCCAAGTTGCTTCATTTTTGGTGTGATTGCTCCACTGAACTCTGAAAAACTTGTTGGTTTTCTGTCGGGTCCTCCTCTCAGACTCTTCTAATATTTTTATTGGGTGCTCCCGGTAGGTGAGGTCTGGTTGCACGTCAATATTTTCATGTGATACTTGCTTCTCTGGGTTGCTCATGTACTTTCTCAACTGCGAGATGTGGAACATGTTGTGGATACCGGATAAATCTCCGGGTAGGTCTAGCTGGTAGGCTACCGTGCCTCTTCGGGCCACTATATGAAATGGTCCGATGAATCTTGGTGCTAGCTTTCCCTTAATCCTGAATCGTTGCAGACCCTTCGTAGGAGAAACTCTTAGGTATACTAATACTCCGGGTTCAAAACTGATTTCCCGATGCTTTCGATCGTAATAACTCTTCTGCCGACTTTGAGCTGTTTTGAGTCGATCTCTAATGGTTTTAACTTTCTCCTCGGCCTCCTTGAGCATATCTGGGCCGAAGATATGGCTGTCTCCGGTCTCTGACCAATATAGCGGGGTACGGCATCTTCTCCCATATAGAGCTTCAAAGGGTGCCATTTGCAAGCTGGCTTGATAGCTGTTGTTGTATGTGAACTCTGCATATGGCAAACTTTCTTCCCAACTGGTTTTTTAGGTGAGGACACAGGCTCTCAGCATGTCTTCTAGGATTTGGTTCACGCGTTCAGTCTGCCCATCAGTCTGGGGATGGTATGCGGTATTGAATGCTAGTTGGGTTCCTAGTGCCTGTTGCAGGTGATCCCAAAATCTAGAGACGAACTGTGTGCCTCTATCGGAGATGATAGTCTTTGGGACTCCATGTAGGCAGACGATACGGGCAAGATAAAGTCTGGCCAGTCTCTGAGTGGTGTAAGTTGTCTTCACCGGAATAAAATGTGCCACTTTGGTTAATCTGTCGGTTATGACCCATATGGCATCGTTTCCATGTCATGACCGTGGCAGTCCAACGATAAAGTCCATTCCGATCTTGTCCCACTTCCACTCGGGTATCTTGTTTGGCTGTAACAGCCCGGCTGGTTTCTGGTGCTCGGCCTTGATACGTTGACAAGAGTCACAGCATGCAATGAACGTGGCTATATCTCTCTTCATACCGTGCCACCAAAAATTTTCCTGAAGGTCTTTGTACATTTTTGTCCCTCCAGGATGGATTGAGTACAGAGTTGTGTGACTTTCAGTCAATATCTGCTGTTTGAGTTCCTTGATATTTGGTACGCATAGTCTCTCTCCGTACCACAATATTCCTTGCTCATCTATGTTGAATTCTGAGGCTTTGCCCAAACTCACTTTCCTTTTTATGCCCTCAATGTTGGGGTGTCCGTGCTGGGCTTCCTTGATTTTTTCCATCAGGGTAGGCTGTATTTCTAGATTCGACACACTGCCTTCGGTAACCATTATTAAATTGAGTCTGGCAAATTCCTGTTGAAATTCTGGCCACAACTTTGGTATACCGTCGTTGTCCGTGCTGGGATTCCGACTAAGTGCATCTGCCACAACATTTGCTTTTCCGGGATGATAGTGGATTCCAACATCATAATCCTTCACCAATTCTAACCAGCGTCGTTGCCGTAGATTTAGTTCCGGCTGTGTGAAAATATACTTAAGACTCTTATGGTCTGTGTAAATCTCACAATGATTTCCAAGTAGGAAGTGTCTCCATTCCTTGAGTGCATGTATGACCGCTACCAATTCCAAGTCATGAGTGGGATAATTTTCCTCATGCTTGCGAAGTTGTCTGGAGACATACGCAACTACCTTGCCTTCTTGCATCAATACGCATCCGAGGCCTTTCTGGGATGCGTCGCAATGTACTTCAAAATTCTTGTGTATGTCTAGAACAATTAATACTGGTGCCGTTGTTAATTTGCTTTTTAGCTCTTGGAAACTTTTCTCACATGCTTCCGTCCATTCAAACTTCTTGCCTTTCTTGAGCAATTGTGTCATGGGCTTTGCTATGGTGGAGAATCCTTCAATAAATCTCCGATAATAGCCTGCCATTCCCAAGAAACTCCGTACGTCCGTTACGTTAGCTGGTGGTTTCCAGCCAAGTACGGCCTTGACTTTTTCCGGGTCTACTGCAATACCTTCTTGGGTTAGCACGTGGCCCAGAAAACCCACCTGCCTTAGCCAAATTTCACATTTGCTGAATTTGGCGTACAGTTGATGTTTCCTGAGTTCTCCGAGTACAACCCTGAGATGCTCGGCGTGCTCTTCTGGTGTCTTGGAGTATATCAGAATATCATCGATGAATACCACAACAAACTTGTCCATATACTTCATAAATACTTTGTTCATGAGGTGAACAAAATATGCGGGGGCGTTGGTTAGCCCGAATGGCATCACTGTGAACTCATACAGCCCATATCTGGAGGTGAAGGCGGTCTTGGGAATATCTTCTGTTCGCACTTTTAATTGGTGGTATCCTGATCTCAAGTCAACTTTTGAGAAGACTTTGGCATGTGCGAGATGATCAAATAAATCATTTATTCGGGGCATTGGGTATTTGTTCTTGATTGTGACCATGTTGAGAGCTTGATAATCAATGCACAATCTCAGAGTCCCATCCTTTTTCTTGGCAAATAAAATTGGAGAACCCCAAGGTGAGGAACTGGCCTGAATGTATCCTTTCTCCAATAATTCTTTTATTTGCTTCTTCAACTCTACCAATTCGGATGGTGCCATTCTGTATGATTTCTTGTAAATGGGAGCGGTTCCGGGTGCTAGCTCAATGCTGAATTCTATCTCTCGGTCTGGTGGCATGCCTGGTAGTTCTTCTGGAAATACGTCTGGAAATTCACACACTACTGGAACCTTGTTTAGCTCAGAAACGTCCACCTTGTTTAATCTTGGTTGCCGAGGTATATGTCTTTCTTTGGCTGAAACTTTTATTTTCTTCCCATGATGGTGTGTGAGAATCATGGTCCGATTGAAGCAGTCAATAAAACCTTTGTTGGTGGTTAACCAATCCATCCCTAGGATGACATCCAGTCCTTTGCTTTCCAATACAATAAGGTTGGCGTAAAACTTCAATCCTTCAAATTCAATAACCACACCTTGACAGTAACTCTGGGTCACTTGCTTAATCCCAGGGGACTTGATGATCATTGATTTCTCCAAGGGAAGCACCGAAAAATTATTTTGCAAAGCAAAACTCTTCGAAATGAAAGAGTGAGAAGCTCCAGAATCAAACAAAACCATGGTAGGTATTGTGTTGACGGGGTACGTACCGAGTACGATATCTGGGGCGTTCTGTGCTTCCTCTCGGGTCACGTGGTTCAGGTGACCTTTCCGGTGGTTGTTATTGGGGTTGAAATTGTTTCGCTTGGGCTCTGAATTATTGCCACTATTATTTGGTTTCGGGGTTGAGTTCCTTGGCTTGGGGCACTGCTTGGCATAGTGCCCTTCTTCTCCACAAGCGTAACAAGTAACGCCTGGGCGATAGGTGAACTCCTTGTCTCTTGCATGGAAGTTCTTGATTGGACGTGAATTTTCCATCGGGGTTTTGTGTGTTCCAACCTTCTGAAATTCCATCTTGTTTCTGGGGTTGCGAGCAAAAGTAGTCTGGTCCCTTTTGCGTTTGTGGATGTCTTCCAGGCTACTTCGCTCATTTTCCAGAGTAATGGCCTTATCCACCAGTGTTTTAAAATCTGGGAAGGTATGCACAACCAGCTGGCATTTAAGGGCGGGTGCCAGGCCTTCCAAGAATTTTTCCATCTTCTTGCTCTCGGTCATGCGCTCTTCATTGGCATAGCGAGACAGCAGAGTAAATTGGCTGTTGTACTCTGACACTGTCATGGTCCTTTGCTTGAGGTCATCAAACTTCTTGATTTTCATAACACTCTTAGGAATGTGTGCCCCATGAAAACCTTCTTTGAAATCCTCCCAGGTTATTTCATTTTCGTTGGGGTGCATGTGCAGGAAGTTTTCCCACCACGATGCGGCTGCTCCTGTGAGATAATGTGGTGCATACAATACTTTTTCACGGTCTGAACACTGTGCGATAATCAATTTTCTCTCCATGTCTCGAAGCCAGTCGTCGGCCTCAAGAGGCTTGTCAATATGAGAAAATGTTGGAGGACGTGTCTTCTGTAACTCAGATAATTTGGATTGCGGTTGATACTGACCACGGTTACTTCCCATATTGATGAATTGATTCATCATTTCCTGGTGTTGTTGCTGACTCTGTTCATACAAACGACACACTTGTGTAAAAGTTGTTTCACTGTCCTGTTGACTTGTCTGTCCCTGAGTGAAATTGTGGTTTTGCGATGTGCCATAATTTTCTTCTGGCTGATTTGGCATGGAGCGCGTCCAAGGACGAGACATCTTTCACTCTGGGGATATATTTTGTGAAACTCGTAAGACAAGAAAGAGAGTCGCAAAAGTCAATAAAATCACACCCAAGAAATTTTTTAAAACTCCAGGATACTTTTGAAAATACACGATTGCGCATGGAGAAGGACTATTACAAATCTTACACGCAAGCATAATTATACATTACATCACTCAGGATATGCGTACATAATCCTGACATGTTATTTTAACTAGTGCACTTCTCCAGATCCTACATGATGCGCAAACAGGCTACTTCTCACAACCTATGTACATATAAACATATTACACAAGTCGGTACATCGCATGGCGTCTACGCGTACTCAGTCGGAGATGGTGAGGATCTCCCTTGGCCTGCCGAGGGTGAGACGCAGTGACGTTGGGGAATCAACTTCCTCCTCGCTAATAGGTTCCAGACGAGGAACGCTGCGCTGAGCTGATGGAGCAGGTGCCGTAGGACGAGTACCCTGAATAAGATTGGGCAGAATATGTGGAGTAGCACGTATGGGAGTGGGTGCAAAAAGTGGTGCAGCGCGAACGGGAGTGGGTGCAATAGCTTGGTTAAATTCCTCAGTGGTAGGCAAACGACGTGCAGTGGCGAGAATGGTAGGCGAATGAGAAGCTGAGGACGATATAAAAGTCAGCGGTGGAGCGGTGTGTAGGAGTTCCCTCCTGTTAGCAGCACAGCCATGAATTGAGTCCATGCGGGCAGCTACGAGGTCGTCCACCATGCTGTCGAAGGCTGCCTCCAGGGCTCGGAGGTACTCGACAAGCATCTCAAAAGCCTCGTCACGCTCTCCCCTGGGGCAAGAGAAAGAGTAGTGACAGGTGTAAGGCACATGACATGGAAGGTAGCGGTAGCGACGGGTCTTCATTGCAGGAAGGACATCCCGAAGACGAGCTATCGCCTCGCGGGCTGCCATCTGCATAGCATGCCTCTCTGTAGGCATGGCTCTCCCCAAGAAACGGAAGCGGTGCATCTCAACACGCCCTCCCCTGAATTGCACCGCGGCCTGGTGCATGGTCAGACTGTCGTTGATCTTGTGCGGATAAAGTGTGAAGACTGGGTGCACGGATGGCCCCATCACGACCTGAACGATGAAGGAGAGGAGTTTGACGAACCCCTCAGGCACGTTGGCGAACATTTGAGACTCGCAGTCGCTGCCGGCTATCTACAAAAGTAGGCACAAATTCTGAGTGATCAGATCATAAATTTTTATGCTGACTGTCAGAAAAATGACTACATTTGTAAAAACATGAATAACTCTATTATGCTAATAACTAATTAGAGATCGCGCCTAGTGGCTTCCTACAGTCAGTCTGGCTCTGGTTACCAAGTCTGTCACGACCGGTTTTTCAATTAAATAATTATTGAGAAAATCGATCTTTAAATCCCAGTATAAGAAAAGTCATCCTCACTGGTAGACAAATACTTGATGAACAGAGGACCAGTAGCATTAAATATATTACAGGGTTGAGCTGAGGCTGCTCAACAATTTATTACAAACTCGCCAATATCTTACATAAGGGCGGTTATGACACATGGATGTGGTGGCATGCTACTAGCTCGAGGTAAAAAGTGGTGGATAACTTGACTCCTAACTAGCAACTCATCGAGCGTCGAGGTGAGGCTCGACGAATTTATTTCTGGGGTTGCGGAAGCGGATAATACAATGACCAAACAGGATTGCATGGAACTGACTAGGACTCCTCTAGGCGTCGGACTCGCTATGAAACTCTTCATCCATGAGATCGCCTTCATCAACATCTGGCCAAATCAACAAGCCAGGTGAGTACTTTGAAAGTACTCGCAAGATAGTTCGGACAAAAGATATAATCAATGAATGCATGAATGCGTCACGAATAAAAATGATGCTCACACAACAATAATAATATTTATGCACGACTTGAAAGAAAACGAATAAATGAAAACTGATCGGGTGTCTGGAGCGACGCCTCAAAAGGTAAACAAATAAAACTCATGTCGCAGTCGGGCGTCTAAGCGATACCACATAAAGGGCTTTAAAAGAAATGCCACAGTCGGACGTCTGAGCGACATCACATAAAGGGCTTTAAAAGAAATGCCACAGTCGGACGTCTGAGCGACATCACATAAAGGGCTTTAAAAGAAATGCCACAGTCGGACATCTGAGCGACATCACATAATGGGCTTTAAAAGAAATGCCACAGTCGGACGTCTGAGCGACATCACATAAAGGGCTTTAAAAGAAATGCCACAGTCGGAC
>NC_041381.1:556807905-556808463 GCF_002162155.2 Triticum dicoccoides
GTCGGACTCGCTATCAAACTCTTCATCCATGAGATCGCCTTCATCAACATCTGGCCAAATCAACAAGCCAGGTGAGTACTTTGAAAGTACTCGCAAGACAGTTCGGACAAAAGATATAATCAATGAATGCATGAATGCGTCATGAATAAAAATGATGCTCATACAACAACAACAATATTATTTCATGACTTGTTAAATAAAATAAATAACTGAAAACCGATCGGGTGTCTGGAGTGATGCCTCGAAAGGTAAACAAATAAAATGCATGCCGCAGTCGGGCGTCTAAGCGACACCACATAAAGGGCTTAAAAGAGAATACCACTGTCGGATATCTGAGCGACGTCATAGACAGGGTTTATAAAGAAATGCCACAGTCGGACGTCTGAGCGACATCACATAAAGGGCTTTAAAAGAAATGCCACAGTCGGACGTCTGAGCGACATCACATAAAGGGCTTTAAAAGAAATGCCACAGTCGGACGTCTGAGCGACATCACATAAAGGGCTTTAAAAGAAATGCTATAGTCGGACGTCTGAGCGACATCACAAAAAGGGCTTT
>NC_041381.1:556808602-556850349 GCF_002162155.2 Triticum dicoccoides
CGGACGTCTGAGCGACATCACATAAAGGGCTTTAAAAGAAATGCCACAGTCGGACATCTGAGCGACATCACATAAAGGGCTTTAAAAGAAATGCCACAGTCGGACGTCTGAGCGACATCACATAAAGGACTTTAAAAGAAATGCCACAGTCGGATGTCTGAGCGACATCACATAAAGGGCTTACAACAAATGTAAATACAAGTATGCCACCGTCGGACGTCTGAGCGACATCACAGACAGGGCTTGCAACAAAAGTAAATAACAAGATTAGTCCATCCACAAGAATAATCTTTTAACCCGATTTATCACACATGTATTCCACCGGAGTTTTGTCACTGAGGCTGATACCTGACAAGATAAGATGAATATAGTACTTGAACAAAGTACAAGATAATTGAAAGATTTGAGACTCTGCAGAGTTGAGATTGTCTGACCACAGCCAACGGATTTCCGTAGTCATGAATGGACTAGTTCCGTTTATGGTATTTCAGTAGAAACACATTTAACTAGTACACACCCATTTCACCTCACGATGCCAGGAATCACCCTGGACAACGTCCAAGAAAAACTTTGAGACGGGGAGATCACAACCTCGAATAGCATGGGATCAAATTTCTATACGCGCGCTCTAAGGGGTGCCCCCCTCTCGGTCCCAACCGGAAACACCCATGCCCCCTGACCGGATGACGGGCTTTAATCCAGGGCCATGGAACCCTCATCCCGGCCTCTCTATTTGGTGTGTACCAGGAAAACGATTTGCAACTTACTAAGCCATATTCCTTTCGGAAAACATGTGACAGTACAGGAAGGAATGAATGGGAATGTGATTTGTTTCATGATGACATGGAAGTCAAATAATCTGGCATAAGACTGGCATGTCACAACACTGCCATCTTACCCATCCTCATGCCATCACATGGCCATGCAAATATGTATCCAACAACATAATGCTTTTCGAAACTTACTATCCACTTATGTGCATGAAATATAACAATCAAAGAAATGTTCATAAGCATGCCATGACTATACTAAAAATGCAAACATGCAACAACCACTCATCATATCAAGAGTTCAAACATGCTTGCCTGGTTCGGAGTAGTCGGAGTTTAACTGTGTGAAGTTTGCAGCTCCGTCACCTCCTCCGGTATCTACGGTATAAGAAAAATACGTACGTAACGTAAATACCGTGAGTGTACAAAAAGGTATTCCAAATATTTTTCAAAGAAATATGAAAAAAACTAGACAGAAAAATAAAGGTGACAGAAAAGGAATCAATCAAAAATCATTTTCTGTTTAAAAGTTATAAGAGTTTTGGTCCAAGGACCCATGTGTAATGAAACAGAAAACTTCCAGGGGGGTCCTGCAGAAAAAACCAGAAAACGGTTCGTTTAAAAGAAACGACTGAGAGGCTGACAGGCGGGCTCCACCTGTTAGGTTTGAATTTTCAAACAGGGAAAACAGGGCGCGGCGGTGCCCGAGAGGTGCGGTGGTCGCCGGCGGCGATCCACGGCGAGGCAGGGGGATCGGACGGTACCTTCGTGATCAGTGCATCGTTCCGCGTCTGTGGGTGGTGGTGGTGGTCGCCGGCGAGCACTGTGTCGACGGCGGCCCTTGCTCCGGCGGACGGCGGTTCGGGCAGTCATGGATCTCGCCGGAGGGAGCTGCGGTGTTCAAATTGAAGTGGGGTTTAGCCTACTGGAGGTGGTACAAGGCTACGGGCAAGAGCAGGGCGGCGGAGGAGTTCTCACCGAAGAGAATGTTGCCGGATCCCGAGGCGGACGGAGGTGGCCGGAGTCGAAGAAGAAAGGCCCCTCGAGGCTCTCCCAGTGGCTAGGCGGGGTCTAGTGAGGTGGTGGAGTTGTGCGGGGGCGAGGGCAAGCTCGGGGGCTGCTATTTATAGCCGGCCCGAGGCGGTTGCCGTGAACGGATATGTCCGGCGGGTGATTACGGTGGTGCTGTGGCGGGACGGTCAGCTTAGGACCTGGAGCATCGCCTAGGTGGAGCAGTAGTGCCATTTCAGGGTCCAACTCAGCACGGGAGGGAGGGTTACGGCCTGCCCTCGATGGAACGGCAGCACGGCCCGTCGGCGGCAGAGAACGCTCTCTGCGCGTGCCAGGCCACGGCGACGGTGTTGCATGCGTGCGCTGGCAAGGAGATGGCCGTGCCGAGCTACCAGGAGGGTTGGGCGGTGCCGAACGGCGTTCTGCCGCGGTGTTGCCCCCTGTCGGCCGTTACGGTTGTTCTGCCGCCGCAAAGCACGCCGGCGCAGGCGGGCCAGGGCGCCACCGACGCCAGGAAGGTGCCAAGCGTGCGTGTGGAGCTCCGGACAAGAGGGAGGGGCTGTGAGCATCGAGCCAAATGCACAGTGGGCATGTGGCTGAAGTTCTGTCGGGGAAACGACACTGAAACTCTGAATTTACTGAATATGAACAAAAACAGTGCATGTCAAGTGTTCGACAGAATGATTCTGGCATGTAGGGATTTTTCCTTGAGCTGATTTTTGGTGGAGGGGTCTCTCATTGCAACTAGAGGTTGCCTGAATTTTGGTAGAATTTTTGGAGGAGTGTAGATATGAATTTCACCAAATTTGGCAAATCTGGTCCAAACTTGCAGAGAGTGAAATTTGAGATGTTTGAAAAGAAGAAGAGTGGATCAAGATGGTTCTAGGTTGTGGGTACTATGGACTATCCAGGGGAGTTGGTTTGTGATCAATAATCAAAGGCATTAGGGTACTTGCTTTGCAAATCACCTAGGCTCAAAAGAAAGGACAGAATTATTTTGGGAAGAGAAATAATTGGAATAAAATCCAAAAATGGATTTTATTAGTTTGGACAGAATGTTTGGGTTGTACCAAAGTGGAAGGAGAGGTTTTGGGGAAGTTTTTACCATGGAGGTTTGGTAAACAAGAATGGATCAAAATCAAACAAAAGCCCAAAACCAAAAGGGTTTCTTTTTAGAAGAAAACAAATCCAAGAAAAGATTTTCAGAGGGAAAACTTATAAGAGGGTTTTTAAGAAGGGTTTAAAATGACCTTCTTCAAACCAAGCAAGGCTCTTTCTGAAAACAAAAACCACAAAATTTTTGGAGTGTCACACTGCTATGAAAGCAGAACGATACAAATAGTGCGATAAGCAAGAGATGGGATTATTTGACATGTCCCCCTCCAGGGGCAAGCTGCGGGACTTTAAGTAAAACAGGTATTTAGCTTGTTATAGAGACCACCTGGACATTTGACGTGGCTTGTTCTCCCCCGGCTGTTGCATCGTGTGTTCGGCGAGTGTATTGCCGGACAGGCCTTCCGAATAGTTGGGTCCTGAAAGTATATATATAAAAAAAGAAACAGCAGAATAGGGAGCCCCTTAGTGCGGTTGAGCCGCATTCTGGGCGTGCCGTAGTTGTGCCCCTCTCCTTATGCCCATGGTATTTCCAACGCGTAATTATGTACGCGTGGTACCGATGTCGCCATCTGGCGAGGGCTGGGGTTGGGGCCGCACTGCTATGCTTGCTTGGAACGTGCCAGCCGGTGTTGTTGTAGGTTACTTCGGGCGCGCTTGACGTTGTCCGGACGTTTAACACCTGGATTGGAGAATTGCCTTGAGAGGCTACTCTGTACTTCTGCCGCCAGGGCCGCCGTGTGCTCCTCCGTTCGGAGAGAGCGTTCGGTGTTTCCGTTTACCGTGATGACTCCGCGAGGACCTGGCATCTTGAGCTTGAGATATGCATAGTGCGACACCGCATTAAATTTTGCGAATGCGGTTCGTCCGAGCAGGGCGTGATAGCCACTGCGGAATGGGACTATGTCGAAGATTAACTCTTCGCTTCGGAAATTATTCGGGGATCCGAAGACCACTTCGAGTGTAACCGAGCCTGTACAGCTGGCTTCTACACCTGGTATGACGCCTTTAAAGGTTGTCTTTGTGGGTTTAATCCTTGAGGGATCTATACCCATTTTTTGCACTGTATCCTGATAAAGCAGGTTCAGGCTGCTGCCGCCGTCCATGAGGACTCTAGTGAGGTGAAATCCGCCAATGATTGGGTCTAGGACCAATGCGGCGAATCCGCCATGACGAATGCTAGTGGGGTGGTCCCTTCGATCAAAAGTGATCGGGCAGGAGGACCATGGGCTGAACTTTGGGGCGACTGGCTCCAACGCATAGACGTCCTTGAGAGCACGCTTCCGCTCCCTTTTGGGGATATGGGTTGCGTATATCATGTTCACCGTCCACACTTGCGGGGGGAAGCCCTTCTGTCCTCTGTTGTTCGGCGGCCGGGGCTCCTCCTCGTCATCGCTACGCAGCCCCTTGTCTCTGGTTTCGGCACTTAACTTGCCTGCCTGCTTGAACAACCAACAATCCCTGTTGGTGTGGTTGGCTGGTTGTTCGGGGGTGCCGTGTATCTGGCACGAGCGATCGAGTATCCGGCCTAAACTGGATGGGCCCGGAGGGTTTCTTTTGAATGGCTTCTTCTGCTGACCGGGTTTAGAGCCTTTGAATCCGGCATTAACTGTCGTATCCTCAGTATTGTCACCGTTAATGTGGCGCTTGTGCTTGTTGCGACGTGACCTGCCATTGTTGTCCTTGGTATCCGAATTGCCAGGGCTCTTGGTTATGTTATTGCTACGAGCTAGCCAACTGTCTTCTCCCGCACAAAAGCGGGTCATGAGTGTCGTGAGGGCTGCCATAGATTTCGGCTTTTCCTGTCCTAGGTGCCGGGCAAGCCATTCGTCTCGGATGTTGTGCCTGAAGGCTGCAAGGGCCTCGGCGTCCGGACAATCGACTATTTGATTTTTCTTGCTTAGGAACCGTGTCCAGAATTGTCTGGCCGATTCCTCTGGCTGCTGGATTATGTGGCTTAGGTCATCGGCGTCTGGTGGTCGCACATAAGTGCCCTGGAAGTTGTCCAGGAACGCGGATTCCAGGTCTTCCCAGCAACTAATTGACTCTGCTGGCAGGTTGTTAATCCAATGCCGTGCTGGTCCTTTAAGCTTGAGCGGGAGGTATTTGATGGCGTGTAGATCATCACCACGGGCCATGTGGATATGAAGGAGATAATCCTCGATCCATACCGCGGGATCTATTGTGCCATCGTATGATTCGATGTTTACGGGTTTAAAACCCTCGGGGATTTGATGATCCATTACTTCGTCTGTGAAGCATAGTGGGTGTGCGGCGCCCCTGTACTGGGCTATATCGTGATGTAGCTTGGATGAGCTTTGTCTGTTGTATTCGGCCTGGCCATATTTATCATATCCGGCGTGACGGTTATCATCACGTGATGTGGGGTGCCCACGCGATCCGTAGATCGATCTTTTTTTCCTTGCCTTATCCTCCAATATGTCTCACAGGTCTGTTGCGTTTCCCCGTGCTCTGGTATTCTTGGAGCGACGCCGGGCTGCGGCTTGGGTTGAGGGCCGAAAGGCCTCTCTGTCACGGCCACGGGGTGGCCGATCGGGCGCATCGTACGCTGGTGATGTAGGTTTGGTTGCTTTCTCCTCTAGTTGGGGTAGCAGCCTGCGCTTTGGGTAGCTCTTGGAGTGGCGTTCGAGTTTATATTCTTCGGCCGCCAGGACTTCAGTCCATCTGTCGACTAGCAAGTCTTGGTCATCTCTAAGTTGCTGCTGTTTTTTCTTGAGGCTGCTCGTCATGGCCCTAAGCCTGCGTTTGAAACGCTCTTGTTCGATGGGATCCTCTGGCACGACGAATTCGTCGTTGTCGAGGCTTGCCTCGTCTTCGGAGGGAGGCATATAAGTATCGTCCTCGACCTCCCTGTCTGCCGCTCTCTCATGAGGGCTGGCTTTTTCGTCCTCCTGCGCTGAATCCTGCTGCAGGGGTTTGTCTTCGGCATTGTCCGCGGTGTTGTTGTCTCCATTGTCGGGCTCACCGTTTTTGCTCTGGCGGGATTTAGAGCAGCGCCGCTGACGTCGGTGCTTGGGTTGCTTCTTGGAGGGGTCGTCCTCCGTTTTTTCATCGCCATCCCCTGCTTTGGGGGTGTCCACCATGTATATGTCATATGACGAGGTGGCTTTCCAGTGCCCTATAGGTGCTGGTTCTTGGTCGTCTCCTTCATCGGCGTCGATACCGTCAATGTCTTCGGAGTCGAAGTCGAGAATGTCGGTTAGATCGTCGAAAGTGGCTACAAAGTGGGTGGTGGGTGGGTTTCAAATTTCTTCGTCGTCCGCATCCCAACCCTGCTGACCATAGTCCGGCCAAGGCTCTCCTGACAAAGAGAGAGACTTTAGTGAATTCAGGATATCGCCAAAGGGCGAGTGCTGAAAGACGTCTGCGGCGGTGAACTCCATGATCGGAGCCCAATCGGGTTCGATCGGAAGGGGTGCGGAAGATTCGGAGTCCGGAACGGAGTCCGGCACCTTGGAGTCACAGGCCTTGCAAAGGACTAGGCTGGTATTCGGCTCTATCACCGTAGAGATTGCGGCTCTTGGGGCGGCGTCCAACCGTCCGTTCCCGACTGGCCCAGTCAGCTCCGAGCTAATGGTCGGAGCGGGCACCTGAGCGATGCTCTGGGCACTGTCCGGCGGCAGAGCTAGATCATGCCCATCGCGACAGTGCGGCGCGCTCGAGCGTGGCTCGAATTCGTCGAAGATCAAGTCCCCGCGAATGTCGGCCATGTAGTTTAAGCTTCCAAACCTGACCTGATGGCCAGGGGCGTAGCTTTTGATCTGCTCCAGATGGCCAACCGAATTGGCCTGCAGTGCGAAGCCGCCGAATACGAAGATCTGTCCGGGGAGGAAAGTCTCACCCTAGACCGCGTCGTGGTTGATGATCGAAGAAGCCATCGGGCCTAAAGGTGACAACACAGAGGAACTCTCAATGAAAGCACCAATACTAAGGGAGTCCTGGATTAGGGGGTGTCCGGATGGCTGGACTATGACCTTTGCCCGGACTCCCGGACTATGAAGATACAAGACTGAAGACTTTGTCCCGTGTCCGGATAGGACTTTCCTTGGCGTGGAAGGCAAGCTTGGCGATATGATATGAAGATCTTCTCCCATTTTAACCGACTCTATGTAACCCTAGCCCTCTCCGGTGTCTATATAAACCGGAGAGTTTTAGTCCGTAGGACGAACAACAATCATACCATAGGCTAGCTTCTAGGGTTTAGCCTCTCTGATCTCGTGGTAGGTCAACTCTTGTACTACCCATATCATCAATATTAATCAAGCAGGAGTAGGGTTTTACCTCCATCGAGAGGGCCCGAAACCTGGGTAAAAACATCATGTCCCTTGTCACCTGTTACCATCTGCCTAGACGCACAGTTCGGGACCCCCTACCCGAGATCCGCCGGTTTTGACACCGACACAAGGCCTTCCGTACCGGATTTTATTGGCCGACGGCCCGGGTAGACGCTTAGGACTTAGTCCAGCAATGCGTCGGTTGCCAATTATTCGCTAATCAAAGCCACATGCCGGCTACCGCCCTACAAACCATACCCATAACCTGGCCTTTTGCGGTCTGGGGGCTTGACATGGTTGGACCCCTTAAAGGAGGAACCCACAAGCAAAAATACCTACTGGTTATGGTGGATAAATTCACCAAATGGATAGAGGCCAAGCCTGTAAAGACGGCAGAATCCGGACCGGTGATAGACTTCATATCTGGGGTTGTACACCGGTACGGCGTCCCCCACAGCATCATCACTGATAACGGCACAAACTTTACGGCCGACGAAGTTAAACTCTGGTGCAAAAACGTAGGCATTAAGCTCGACTATGCTTCAGTCTATCACCCACAAACCAACGGTCAAGTCGAGCGAGCGAACGGTCTCATCATGAGCGGCATCAAAACCAGACTAGTGCGATCCCTCAAGGAATCTAACACACACTGGGTAGAGGAGCTTGACTCCGTACTCTGGGGGCTGCGGACCATGCCGAATCGCACTACCAATTCACACCATTTTTTATGGTATACAGCGCAGAGGCGGTCCTGCCCTGCGACATAATTCATGACTCACCTCGCGTGCGCATGTATGAAGAAAGAGAAGTCGAGCTCGATCGGCAGGACAGCTTGGACGCATTGGAGGAGGAGCGCGACGTGGCAAAAGCCCGTTCCGCATTCTATCAACAGCAGGCTCGAAGATATCAAAGCAGAGAAGTACGGGCCAAAACTTATAACGTTGGTGAACTAGTTCTACGCCTGCCGGACAAGAAAAAGGACAAACTAAAGCCCAAATGGGAGGGTCCCTTCATAATCAACCAAGTCCTGACTGGTGGAGCGTACCGTCTGCGAAACGCATCGGACAACCGACTCGAGCCGAACCCATGGAACGCAGCACGCCTACGAAGATTATACGCCTAGAGCCGGACTCCGTGTTCGTCTCCTTCCTCTGTCCCCCTTTTTTTCAAATTAGCTGCCTGGTATTTCTCTCCTTCTCCCTACCTTTTTCTCCCAAGCCCTTAGGGGCTTGCCTGCGCGTTGTTCGCACATACTTGACGCGCCACCCGCGCTCATTATACCTGGGGGCTTCTTTATCAGAAGTTTATATAAACGGGCCTCATGCCCAAAACATGTGTGACACTTCCGCTTGAACCTTTTATACACCATTATATGCATCGATATGACTTAAGTTTTGGTCAAGGTGGGTTGCCTGGCTCCTGTGCTTACCCCTACGTTCCCGTTTGTTCGGCTAGGTGGTAAAGGGAGCACCTCTGCGATTGTTACTGTCGGGTCAGCCGGATGTGTACCTCAGACTGGGTGAAGCCGAAAGCTAGCGTTCTTAAGGGAATATTCGGTCGGTGAACTAAAAGATGATTTTTCTTGTTTATTTATCTGCCCCCAGATGCTTTTCTGCCATTTTCTCGCAGTTCGGACATGCACTTTAGGGCATGCCTCCCAGGGAAAGGAACCCCTAACGAAACTATTCTCCCTGGAAGATGTTTCTTACTAACCATGTAATATAACATAATTAGTTGGGCACTTGTCTGCTAAAGCACTTATGACCCCTACGCCTGGTCTCCATGCATGCCCCGGTTCTTACATAACCGAGAGGGTATTCGGACACACTCCGGACTATCGGGTCCAGAGGTTGAAGCGAAAAGGTCCGCAATGACAAACGATCTACAATCCGGCTAGAAGGCATTTTACATGTCATTTTAAATTACATAGTCAATTTGACTCGGTATATTCTTCTTCAATACCATCCAACAGGCTGTCTAATTTACAGTCCTGTTGAGAATACTTGGCAGCCAGTTCTACCTGTCCATACACTAAACTGACAGGGATCTCCTTTACGTCAGGCCCCATAGGGCCGACCTCGGCCATGTGGTTAGGGTCAGCCTTCGTGTACCGAGTCTTCACCATGGCCCAGGCCTCCCTAGCACCTTGACGGCAGGCCGATATCTTCCATAACCAGAAGCTCTACCGCACTCCCTCCAGCTTCTCGGCAAGCTCTCCAAGGCCTTCGGGCATGGAGAGGGATGGCCACATAGCCTGGACGACGCCTTGCATCGCCTGCCGAACTCGTTCGTGCAGTTGCAACAGCTTGGGAAGAAGGTCCCCCGCTGAACCGGGCATCTCCTTTGCAGGACGACCTGTCAGCACATCTGCAGACATAACTCTGTCAATCGACTTCCTCGCTGAACTCTTTTTTTGAAGATTCGTTTAAGCACTTACTAAAAATGCCGTGTCGAAGTCGTTGATTCTCTTTTATGGAATCAGACAGCTGAGCACGAACATCCTTTAGTTCCTCGCCCAGCTGGGTATTGGCGTCTTGAAGCTTGTTCTTCTCTTGCCTCACCCTCGTCAGCACGCTCTCGCCAGCCTTTAACTGGCGCAGGAGTTGCTGCTTGTCCGGATTCACTCCGGCCCCATCTGCATTGTTATTGTCAGAATTGCACACATGCCGCACTTCACAGCAGAATTGTCTTTTGAAGCATATATTACCTGAGGGGGTCCCCTTGTCATTCTCTGAAGCGGCCAGTGCGGCCTCGAGTTGGCCTTGCACTCTTCCATCTCCTGGGACAGTTGCGTGTTCTTCTTTGTAAGATCCTGCATAACATATGATCCTTAAATCAGTTATCTTAACTGTTTCAAGTCTCGGGGGCTACTGACATATATAACCATCAGATTTACTCACCCGTATGTCTTTCACATACTGCTTTGTGTCTCTGGCCAGACCATTTTGAGCGGCACGGAGATACGCATCTCCCGTATTAATGGCGTCCAATGCCTCTTGGGAAAAACATGCGTCACGAAGAACAGCCCGGTGACGCCTGTGGTTCACGGCACTCTCCACCTCTGAATTGGTGGCAGATAGCCCGTCCGCGTCCTCTATCGGAGGAGCGTCCGGTGTGCCCCCCGTGTTCGCCTCCGCTTCCGGACCCGGCCTTGAAGCCTGGCCGGTGGATATAGTCCGGCGGGCGCTCTTCCTCCTAAGGAGAGCATGGGCGTTAGTGTGACTTGAGGGCATAAACCCTAGGCGTTAAAATTGCACGCCGTACCGTTGCACCGGAATCTCGACCCGTTCTGCACTTCTTTTTAGCCCACCTGGCTTCAATGGCCCTTGTTGGCTACCCACCGCAGGCTCGGCCCTCTGCCTCAAGGATTTCCCCTGCAAAGCGAAACACTATTGGTTTATGGCAATCAAAATAAAGCATGGATGAATCCTCTTGAAAGTACTGGGACTTCGGTCTCGGTTACCTTTGAGGGCGGAAGTAGTCTGGGATAGTCGGCCGTAATGGCCGCTAAGGTGTTGTCCTTACTCAATTGATGAAACACCCCATCAATTAACTCCACACATAAGTCCGGGTCCTCTTGGGAGTCCAGATCGAGGGACCGTTCTGGGTCCTCGGGTTGCGGCGGAGGGATGTTTATCTCCTTCACAGTCTGGCGCAGCTCCTGCGTTAACATCGCTAGACTAAGTACTCAATTATGGGAATTTTGAAAGTGGGTAGACAAGTGAAAGTGTTCGCTCACCCAGCTTGGAGGACTGTACATAGAGAATCCGCCCCGTGGGTTGACACGGAGGAATTCCTCTTCTTCTCCCTTGTACAAAGCGGATAAGATCTTCGTTAGAGTGGCGGACGAATCCGGCCCCTTGCAACGGCACCGGGTGGCGTCGTCCTCCCCGTTGAAATCCCACATGGGGTGGCCTCTGTACTGAAGCGGCTGCACCCCTCGCGTAATGCATGTGGCCATGACCTCGATCATGGTTAATCCGGAATGAGCCAACAATCTTATCCGGCTCATCAGGTAAAGGACGTCCCTATCAGTTTCCCTCTGAGGGTTTCGTGGGCGCCAGCTCAGGCGTTTCTTCAATGGAGCGTTGTTAAACTCAGGGAGGCCGATCCGTACAGGGTCCAGCAGGGGGACGGCATCCATATAAAACCATTCCGAAGGCCAGTCCTCGGACGCCTTCTTTGGGGTACCGGATAGATATCCGGTCCCGGCGATGCGCCATAGTTCGGCTCCGCCCACTTGATAAATTGACCCCTCCTGACAGCGGGGCACAAGGCAGAACAACCTCTTCCACAGCGCGAAATGGGCCTCGATGCCCAAAAGCAGCTCGTAGAGGGCCACGAAGCCCGCAACATGCAGAATGGAGGCAGGTGTGAGGTTGTGTAGCTGGAGGCCGTAGAACTCCAGTAGCCCTCGGAGAAACGGATGAATTGGAAATCCGAGTCCTCTTATTAAATAAGGGACTAGGCATACCCGCTCTCCTTGAGAGGGATTGGGGACGCTCTCCGCCTGCTCTCCGCCGCTATAGGTGGCGATCCCGGCTCAAACTGGGACCATATATGCTGGGGGGAGGAGCCCCTTGGATTGAAGCACTACTAGCTTGCTATGCGGGACGGAACACCGCTCCCAATCTCCGGGCCGAGGGTTGGAGCGGTGAGAGGAGGAGCTGCTTCGACCGGCCATGGTGGAATGGATCTCTGTCGAAAGCGCTCTGATGAATACTCACGGAGGGAAGGTGGTGTGAATTGGATCTAAACCTCTGTCTCTTTTATGGGCGGCTCGTTTACGCGACTGGGGGGGTAAATGAAAAAAAACCTGTCTTTTCGCATTCGTTTGACACGTGGAAGATGGTCATTATTGGGCACAGAAGCTGAGGAGAGCAACACGCACCAGACGCCGGACACTATCCGACGGGTACATGGAATTTCGGAAAGAACCCGCCTTGCAATGCCGAAGACAAAATTGCGTGTCGGACTTATCGTCATTGAAGCTTGGTTCGGGGGCTACTGAGGGAGTCCTGGATTAGGGGGTGTCCGGATGGCTGGACTATGACCTTTGGCCGGACTCCCGGACTATGAAGATACAAGATTGAATACTTCGTCCCGTGTCCGGATAGGACTTTCCTTGGCGTGGAAGGCAAGCTTGGCGATATGATATGAAGATCTCCTCCCATTGTAACAGACTCTGTGTGACCCTAGCCCTCTCCGGTGTCTATATAAACCGGAGAGTTTTAGTCCGTAGGACGAAAAACAATCATACCATAGGCTAGCTTCTAGGGTTTAGCCTCTCTGATCTCGTGGTAGATCAACTCTTGTACTACCCATATCATCAATATTAATCAAGCAGGAGTAGGGTTTTACCTCCATCGAGAGGGCCCGAACATGGGTAAAAACATCGTGTCCCTTGTCTCCTGTTACCATCCGCCTAGACGCACAGTTCGGGACCCCCTACCCGAGATCCGCCGGTTTTGACACCGACAATCGTTTTCCAAAAATTAGCTTTCTTGCGGCCAAAGAAGGGCATCAACCGCCTTATGGGTGGCCCACAAGATAGGGGGCGCACCCCCCTGGAGTGGTGGCGTGGGCCACTCTCATGGCCATCTCGGGCACCGTTTCGCGTTGATTCTTCCTCCCAAAAATCACAAATATTCCAAAAGAATCTTCGTCCATTTTTATCCCATTTGGACTCCGTTTGATATTGGGTTTCTGCAAAACAAAAAACATGCAACAGACAGGAACTGGCACTGGGCACTGGATCAATATGTTAGTCCCAAAAAAATAGTAAAAAAAGTTGCCAAAAGTATAGGAAAGTTGAATAATATTGGCATGGAACAATAAAAAATTATAGATACGATGGAGACGTATCAGCATCCCCAAGCTTAATTCCTGCTCATCCTCGAGTAGGTAAATGATAAAAAAGATAATTTTTGATGTGGAATGCTACTTAGCATAATCTTGATCATATGTCTAATCATGGCATGAATATTAAGATACGAGTGATTCAAAGCAATAGTCTATCATTTGACATAAAAAACAATAATACTTCGAGCGTACCAATAAAGCAATCATGTCTTTTCAAAACAACAAGGCCAAAGCAAGCTTATCCCTACAAAATCATATAGTTTGGCCATGCTTCATTTTCGTCACACAAGAATGCTCCCATCATGCACAACCCCGATGACGAGCCGAGAAATTGGTTCATACTTTTTAACGCGCTTCGGCTTTTTCAACCCTCACGCAATACATGAGCGCAAGCCATGGATATAGCACTATAGGTGGAATAGAATATAATGATGGAGGTTATGTGGAGAAGACAAAAAGGGAGAAAGTCTCATATCGATGCGGCTAATCAACGGGCTATGGAGATGCCCATCAATTGATGTCAATGCGAGGAGTAGGGATTGCCATGCAACGGATGCACTAAGAGCTATAAATGTATGAAAGCTCAGCAAAAGAAACTAAGTGGGTGTGCATCCAACTTGCTTGCTAATGAAGACCTAGGGCATTTGAGGAAGCCCGTCGTTGGAATATACAAGCCAAGTTCTATAATGAAAATTCCCACTAGTATATGAAAGTGACAACATAGGAGACAATCTATATGAAGAACATGGTGCTACTTTGAAGCACAAGTGTGGAAAAAAGGATAGTAACATTGCCCCTTTTCTTTTCTTTTTTTTCTTTTTTTTTATTTTTTTCTTTTTTTTCTTTTTTTCTTTTTTCGGTGGGCTTCTTTGGCCCCCTTTTTTATTTAGGCTTCTTTGGCCTTTCCTTTTTTTTCCTTTTTTCATGGGGCAATGCTCTATAATGATGATCATCACACTTTTATTTACTTACAACTCAATATTACAACTCGATACTAGAACAAAGATATGACTCTATATGAATGCTTCCAGCGGTGTACTGGGATGTGCAATGATCTAGCGTAGCAATGACATCAAAACATCATGCTAGCTATCTTACGATCATGCAAAGCAATATGACAATAAATTCTCAAGTCATGAATATGATGATGATGAAAGTTGCATGGCAATATATCTCGGAATGGCTATGGAAATGCCATGATAGGTAGGTATGGTGGCTGTTTTGAGGAAGATATAATGAGGCTTAGGTGTGATAGAGTGTATCATATCACGGGGTTTGGATGCACCGGTGAAGTTTGCACCAACTCTTGAGGTGAGAAAGGGCAATGCACGGTACCGAAGAGGCTGGCAATGATGGAAAGGTAAAAGTGTGTATAATCCATGGACTCACATTAGTCATAAAGAACTCATATACTTATTGCAAAAGTTTATTAGCCCTCAAAGCAAAGTACTACTACGCATGCCCCTAGGGGGATAGATTGGTAGGAAAAGACCATCGCTCGTCCCCGACTGCCACTCATAAGGAAGACAATCAAAGAAACACCCCATGCTTCAAATTTGTCACACAACGGTTACCATACGTGCATGCTACGGGACTTGCAAACCTCAACACAAGTGTCTCTACAATCCACAACCACCCACTAGCATGACTCTAATATCACCATCTTTATATCACAAAACTATTGCAAGGAATCAAACATATCATATTCAGCGATCTACAAGTTTATGTAGGATTTATGACTAACCATGTGAATGACCAATTTATGTCATCTCTCTAAATTAATATAAGTGAAGCAAGAGGGTTTAATTCTTTCTACAAAAGATATGCCCCCGCTCTAACAAATATAAGTGAAGTAAAAGAGCATTCTATAAATGGCGGTTTTCTATGTGAAGAGAAACAGGCAATCCAAACTTCAAAAGATATAAGTGAAGCACATGAAGCATTCTATAAAGCCATACTCAAAAGATTTAGGTGAAGTGCAATGAGCATTCTATAAATCGACCAAGGACTATCTCATACCAGCATGGTGCATAAAAGAAAAGTGAAAACTAAATGCAAAAGACGCTCCAAGGTTGCACATAGCACATGAATGAAACGAAGCCAAAAACATACTGATACTTATTGAAGAAAGAGGGGATGCATTCCGGGGCATCCCCAAGATTAGATGCTTGAGTCTCCTTGAATATTTACTTGGGGTTCCTTGGGCATCCCCAAGCTTGAGCTCTTTCCTCTCTTCCTTTTCCTCATATCGAGACATCCTCGATTAGACACTTCATCCACACAAAACTTCAACAGAAAACTCGGTAAGATCCGTTAGTATAATAAAGCAAATCACCACTCTAAGTATTGTAGCAAACCAATTCATATCTTGTTTTTGCATTGTGTCTACTGTAATATAACTTTTTCATGGCTTAATCCACTAATATAAATTGATAGGTTCATCAAAACAATCAAACTATGCATCAAAAACAGAATCTGTCAAAAACAGAACAGTCTGTAGCAATCTGAACATTCACCATACTTATGGTACCCCAAAAATTCTACAGAAATTAGGAAAAATAAATAAGTTGTATAGAAAGACATTGCAAAAGGAATCAGAACCAATTAACGTTCCAGTTAAAAATGTAAAATCGCGCACTACAGCCAAAGTTTATGTCCTGCACCGTACAAACCAACAAGCATTGTAAACAAACCTAAAGGCAAACCTTGGCACATTATTTTTATAATACAATGGAATTGTACAAGGGGATAATTGTTTTTGATGAAAAGTTTCTGTAATCAAGATTCACAAAGTTTCCGTGAGCATGAACAAAGTTCAAGGAGCTCTCCCACTTCAACAATGCTTGTCTTTCTCACTTTCACTTTCCTTTTTGAAAAAAATTTAGGTTCCCTCTTTATTTTTTTGTTTTTTAAACTATATAAAAGCACACAACAGAAATAAATGAATCTCTAAAACTTCCGAGTTGTCTCCCTGGCAGCACTTTCTTTAAAGCCATTAAGCTAGGCATATAGTGCTCAAGTAATGGATCCACCCGGATCCCAAGGTATATCAAAGCCAATTTTAATTAACAATGATTTGTAATTTAGTAGTGAGAACAAAGTATTATATATCAAGCAACAATGAAGCCTAACTATCTTCCTATGCATCGGCATGTCATAAAAGAACAATTCATGCACACATAGTAAGGGCCAATGCATAGTATAAACAGATTCTTGCAATTCTATCGTATTGGAAACATAGAGAGGCGGAGATGTAGTTCCTATCTCATAATAATTGCAAGTAGGAGCAGCAAGCACATGCATATTACATTCATCAAAATCATCATGTGCAATGGTAAAAGGCAACCCATCAATATAATCCTTAATAAGCACAAACTTCTCCGATATAGTGTAGTAGGGAGAATTCAAAAAGATAATAGGACTATCATGCGTGGGTGCAATAGCAACAATTTCATGTTTAACACAAGGAACTATAGCAAGTTCATCTCCATAAGCATAATTCATAATGGCATCTTGGCCACAAGCATAGCAAGCATCATCAAAAAGGGATATTTCAAACAAATTCAAGGGATCATAGCAATCATCATAGCAATCATCCTTCGGTAAGCACGAAGGGGAATTAAATAATGTATGAGTTTGGAGGGTTACTCTCATTAGAAGGTGGGCACGGGTAGCTAATCCGCTCTTCATTCTTTTGTTCTTCGCTCTCCTCATCATCTTTTTCATCCAATGAGCTCACTGTTTCATCAATTTCTTCTTCCATAGCTTCCTGCAAAATATTAGTCTCTTCTTGGACAGCGGAGAATTTTTCAATATATGGTTTAACATAGGCATTAGAAGCATAATTATCATAACAATATTCAAGTATGGCAAAACTTTCAGATTTGTAAAGAGTAGCATCATACTCTTTAATCAAAGAAGCAATTTCAAAAGCACCCTTAAAAGCAACAAATTATTCAATTTGTTGAACATCATAGTAATTATAAACACCCTTAGCATACGAAGATACGATTCCATTATCAATAAACTCGCATTGGTAGGTGAGGTGTTTCTTAGGGTTTTCAGAACAACAAGTAACATCATATATTTCACATAAATTCCAAGCATAGCATTGCAAATGTTGAATTTGATCCCATAATAGTTTCCCTTTTTCAGATATACGGTGTCGCACATAGCAAGCATGCTCATCTAAAGATTTGCCCTCAACTAAGCTAGTTGGGGTTTCAGTACGAGCACAAAGGGATCGAAGATGATCCAAGTAAAAAAGCTTCAGTAGTGTGATAGATTTTGAGTGGTTCTTCAACCATTGGAGCAGTAGGTACAACTAATTTTTTTGGTATTTTGCGTTTCCTAGCCATAACTAAAGATAGAAAACAACTAAGAACAGCAAATAAAAATTACTTAGTGATAAAGCGAACAAGCACACACGAGAATATTCACCCCATGCTATGACTCCCTGGCAACGGCGCCAGAAAAAGGTCTTGATAACCCGCAAGTATACGGGATAGTTGTAGCCTCTTTCGATAAGTAAGAGTGTCGAACCCAATGAGGAGCTAAAGGTAGAACAAATACTCTCTCAAGTCCTAACGGCCACTGATACGACTCTATGCACGCTTGACGTTCGCTTTACCTAGAACAAGTATGAAACTAGAAGTACTTTGTAGGTGTGATAGGATAGGTTTGCAAGATAATAAAGAACACGTAAATAAAAAGTAGGGGTTGTTTAGATAAAGATGCAATAAAGTAAATATAGCGAGTGTGGAAAAGTGGTGGTAGGAGTTGTGGAATTGTCCCTAAGCAATTGACTATGTTACAAGACCGGTAATCACTATTGCAATTCTATTTGAGGGAGAGGCATAAGCTAACATACTTTCTCTTCTTGGATCATATGCACTTATGATTGGAACTCTAGCAAGCATCCGCAAATACTAAAGATTCATTAAGGTAAAACCCAACCATAGCATTAAATTATCAAGTCCCCTTTATCCCATCCGCAACAATCCCCTTACTCAGGTTTGTGTTTCAGTCACTCACGCAACCCACTATAAGGGAATCATGAACGCATTGTAACACCCTACAGCGGGAATCTCTCACGCTTGCGAGACACGGAGGGCACCATAGGATAGCACCAATAATAAAACATGCAACTCAAACCAATCATAGCAATTCATCAATCACCGATAGGACAATGGAAATCTACTCAGACATCATAGGATGGCAACACATCATTGGATAATAATATGAAGCATAAAGCACCATGTTCAAGTAGAGGGTACAGTGGGATGCGGGAGAGTGGAGCGCTGAATATAGAAGGGGGAAGGTGATGGAGATGTTGGTGAAGATGACGGTGGTGTTGGTGAAGATCGCGGTGATGATGATGGCCCCCGGCAGCGCTCCGGTGCCACCGGAAGCAAGGGGGAGAGAGGCACCCTTCTTCTTCTTCTTCCTTGACCTCCTCCCTAGATGGGAGAAGGGTTTCCCCTCTCGTCCTTGGATCCCATGGCTTGGGAGGGGCGAGAGCCCCTTCGAGATTGGATCTATCTCTTTGTTTCTACGTTTTCTGATTCTTCCCCTTCACCGTTTCCTTTATATCTGGAGATCCGTAACTCCGATTGGATTGAAACCTTTGCCCAGATTGTTTTCCAAAAATTAGCTTTCTTGCGGCCAAAGAAGGGCATCAACCGCCTTACGGGTGGCCCACGAGATAGGGGGCGCGCCCCCCTGGAGTGGTGGCGTGGGCCACTCTCGTGGCCACCTCGGGCACCGTTTCGCGTTGATTCTTCCTCCCAAAAATCAAAAATATTCCAAAACAATTCTCCGTCCATTTTTATCCCGTTTGGACTCCGTTTGATATTGGGTTCTGCGAAACAAAAAGCATGCAACAGACAGGAACTGGCACTGGTCACTGGATCAATATGTTAGTCCCAAAAAATAGTATAAAAAGTTGCCAAAAGTATATGAAAGTTGAATAATATTGGCATGGAACAATAAAAAATTATAGATACGACGGAGACGTATCACTCCTCACCGGTAAGAAACCCCATATTGGATACTTTTGAGTATTCGGCTCAAAGTGCTACATTCTTGATAAGCATCGTCGCTCTAAATTTGCTCCTAAGTCTCATGAAGGGTTCCTACTTGGTTATGGCTCAAACTCTCACACTTACCGTGTCTACAACAATTTCACCTGAAAGGTTGAAGAAACGGTAGATGTGAAGTTTGATGAATCTAACGGCTTGCAAGTAGAGCAATTGCCAATTGATGTAGGAGACAAAGACCCTTCAGAAGCAATCCAAGACTTGTCTATTGGCAAGATTCGTCCAACGGAGGTGAAGGAGAGTACCTCGTCCGTCCAAGTGGAAGCTTCTACCTCACGACAAGGTGAACCAAGAGTTGATACGGAAGCATCCACAAGTGGGACATACCAAGACGAAGAAAACGAGGAAGTACACCAAGATGAATGTCAACAACCTCCTCCACCACAGTGAGAGAACGACAACGTCAACAATGAATAAGGCCAAGAAGAAGAACAAGATGAAGAAGATGTTCCATCAAGATCCAAGCAAAAGCTTTCATGAGTTCGAGCAAGAATTTCTATAGACCATCCCATCAAGCAAATCTACAATGATATCCAAACCGGGAGAATCACTCGCTCTAAAACTTGTTTAGCTAACTTTTGTGAACACTATTCATTCATCTATAGCATTGAACCTATGAAGGTTGAAGAAGCTTTGGAAGACCCGGATTCGATAAATGCCATGCATGAAGAGCTACACAACTTTGAGAGAAATCAAGTGTGGACATTGGTCGAGAAGCCCGACAATAACCACAACATCATCAGTACCAAATGGGTGTTTCGCAACAAGCAAGATGAAGATGGACAAGTAGTTCACAACAAAGCACGTATCGTCGCTCAAGGCTATACTCAAGTCCAAGGTATGGACAATGGTGAGACTTATGCTCCTGTTGCTAGACTTGAGTCCATTCGCATTTTACTTGCCTATGCTAATCACCATGATATCACCTTGTACCAAATGGACATTAAAAGTGCTTTTCTAAATGGTGAAATAGAGGAGAAAGTTTATGTTAATCAACCTCCCGGCTTTGTTAATCCTAAGAAACCTGATCATGTTTACAAACTTCATAAAGCTCTTTATGGTCTTAAACAAGCTCCTAGAGCGTGGTATAAATGCTTGACCAAGTTCCTTATTGAAAAAGGCTTTGAAATTGGAAAAATTGATTCTACTCTTTTTACTAAAAGGGTTAATACAGAACTATTTGTATGCCAGATCTATGTTGATGATATTATATTTGGTTCTACTAACCCTCACTTTAGTGAGAAGTTTGGAAAGCTAATGTCAGAGAAGTTTGAGATGTCTATGATGAGTGAACTCAAATTCTTTCTCGGTTTGCAAATCAAGCAAACTAAGGAAGGTACCTTTATCTCTCAAACGAAGTACACCAAGGACTTATTCAAGAAATTCAGTATGCAAGAATGCAAAGGTATGACTACACCTAGGCCTACTAGTGGACATCTTGATTTAACCAAAGATGGTGAACCGGTTGATCAAAAAGTTTATCGCTCCATGATTGGTTCATTGTTATATCTATGTGCTTCACATCCTGATATTATGTTAAGTGTGTGCATGTGTGCACGATATCAAGCCGCTCCTAAAGAATGTCATCTTAAGGCCGTGAAAAGGATGGTGAGATACTTAATTCATACACCAAATTTTGGCATTTGGTATCCTAAGAGGGCCTCTTTTAATCTTGTTGGCTACTCCGACTCGGACTACGCCGGTGACAAGGTTGATAGAAAGTCCACTTCCGATACTTGTCAATTTCTTGGTAGATCTCTTGTGTCTTGGTCTTCCAAGAAACAAAACTCAGTATCCTTATCCACCGCCAAAGCGGAATACATTGCCGCTGGTTCATGTTGTGCTCAATTACTTTGGATGACCCAAACTCTTAAAGATTATGGGATATATGTGAAACATGTTCCATTACTTTGTGACAATGAAAGTGCTATCAAGATTGCTAACAATCCCATGCAACATTATCAAACTAAGCATATTGAAGTTCGTCATCATTTCATTAAAGATCATGTTGCCAAAGGGGATATTAATCTTAAGCATGTTCGCATCGAAAAACAATTAGCAGATATTTTCACTAAACCACTTGCTGAGAAAGTGTTTTGCAGGTTAAGAGGTGAATTGAACATCATTGATGCTTCAAACTTGGAGTAGGAACTCCATTTGATACATGCAAGACATGAGCCTATGACTAATCCTTGATATTTCTCTTATGATGATAATATTATGTCTTGGATATATTTGCACCTTGCATGTTATCTAACCCGTGTAGGTACTTGGATGAATCTAAATCTATGAGGTTACAACTCATTCACATCTTGAGCAATCTCTACATCACCAAGTCTCTACAAAATGGTGATTGAAGACAAGGAAGCATGAAACCATTCACACATATCCTTTGGCAAATTCTATGTTGAGTTTCATGATTGTCATTTTGGATACACAAGTGCTCTTCCTTGCAGAAACTAACCCATGTAGGTAGAGGAACTCAAATTCCAAAGTGATGCTCCCAACCCTTGATGAGCTACATCAACCTTGAGCAACCCACATAAGTTCAACTACATGATCACGATCAACACCAGCACCCAAGGTATGTCATTCCATCTTAGAGAAGCTTTACTCCAAGACATGAGTCAAAGCAACTCGACAAGATGTGAATACATCAAAATGCTTAAACGAAAAAATGGTAACCCCATTTTGAGCTTAAACAATGAGTATGACCTATGATCAAGTGATCTCACTTGACTCCTAAGTTAATATACTCTAACATAGGTGACTTTGTCGCTGACCAATTCTAGATGAAGTTCTCTCGTGTCTCTTTTCTGTGCTCTTGCATTTGTCTCATGCATATTTGTTTCCCCTTTCAAGAAAAACTTCATCTAGATTTCTTTTCTTTTCTTTTCTGTTCTGCATTCCCTGCATCCAATTCATTGCAAATCCTTCAGTTAATTCCTTGCAAATCCCTGTGAGATCTTGCATCTCTAGTGAGCTGAGGTGACAAGTGTTTTCTCTGTGATAAACTCGGTCACACCGGTGTCATTTTCGGTCTAACCGAATATTTTCGGTGCAACCGAAGCATAAAACTCGGTGTCACCGATTTCACTCCAGGAAAGATAGCTTGCCACTTGCTTCTGCATTCTTCTTAATCCATATCCACTCAAAGAATCTTGTCCTCTACCAGCATCACATCCAACTTACTACATTGTTGTGTGACTCAAGGACCAAACCCATTTGCAACGAATATCCAGAAGGACCCTTCTTGGAAATTGATGTCAAAGGGGGAGAGAGAGATCACATCAAAGCTTAATCATATCTATAGGGGGAGAGAATACTCAAGAGGAGAAAGAGTAATCATCAAGGACCCCATATGCTTGGTGTTAAAGAGGAGAGAAGTCACATGTCTTCAAGAGGGGAAAGACATGTTCATATGTGCTTATTTGCATTAGCTCTGTTCATTTATTTCTTTGATCTCTTATTTTGCTCTGATTTTCTGTTCCCTATCTTCTCCCAGTATCCCATGCTAGATTTAGGGGGAGCAAGACATCTAAGGGAAGGAAATCCTTGAATTCATTGCACATCTTTATCTTTGGGGACATGTACATATCAAATGGAGTACTCAATACTCACTCTCTACATGTCATCCCAGTCTTGGTACTCTTGGGTTTCTTTTGTTTGCTCTGGCTAGTAGGTGTATCTATGTTATCTAACCTTGTTTATGCAGGTTCATTCCATCCTAAGCCAACTCAAGACCACAAGGTAAGTATATGCATCATAGTCATGTGTATGAGGAATTCTTGCTGATGTACATACTGTTTGCAAGAAGGACTCATGAGCATGAAGGTACATTTTCCATATTCACATCTTTTGCTCTGATGCATATAGCCAAGATACATGTAACACATTGCTTACTCTGTCATGTTTATGCATTCACATGATCCTATATTTCATATTTACATGATTGCATACATGTAGGGGCAGCCTATGCATGTTACATGTTGTTCCAAAGCTTTACTTGTTATCCTCTATATCTTTATCTAAAGCTTTGATGTATGTTGTCATCAATTACCAAAAATGGAGAGATTGAAAGCACAAGTGCTCCCTGGGTGATTTTGGTAATTAATGTCAACATATCTCTTGTTGGACTAACACTTTTACCTAGTATGTTTCAGATAAGTTCAAAATGAAGTGGCATGGACTAGAGGATGTGGTACCCCTTCAAGATGCTAAGGACAAATGATTGGTTCAACATCCAAACTCAAGACTCTATGTTTTCTATTTTAGTGATACAAGATCACATTGAGTCTATAGGAAAAGCCAATACTATCAAGAGGGGATGAGGTGTTGTTTAATGGCTTGCTTGCTCAAAGTCTCTGTTCTAGAATTCACCCGATTAACCAGTTAACTTGTCGATTAATCCCTACTCGTAGGGTCACCGAGTAGCCTATAAACCGATAAATTGTCCTATTAATTGATTAAATGGCCGATTAACTTGCCGATTAGCCAATTAATCCCCTACCCACCATCCAACCGAGCAGCTACCAGTTAACGATTTCCTCAACATTGCTCAAACTGCTTAATGATATGCTCCAAAGCCCTCAACTACCTTCTCACATCCATATATGACCTAAACCAAAAAGTCCAACTCGGTCCTATCGATTCTTTCTATCCGACGCCACCGAGTTCAGATGTCATAGCCATTGCCACAAACCCTAGGCAAATCGGTATCACCGATAGGGATCTCGGTCTCACCGAGATGGGATTGTAATCTCTCTGTGTATGTCCATTACCAAAATTGGTCTCACTGAGTTTGAGTAATCGGTACTACCGAGATTACAATGCAAACTCTCTATTCCTCTTCGTAACATTTTGGTCTTACCGAGATGAGCGAATCGGTCCCACTGAGTTTGCCTGCCCAACTCTCTGGTTAGCTTATTACCAAAATTGGTCCCACCGAGTTTGTGTAATCGGTCTCACCGAGATTACATTATGCCCTAACCCTAACCATATTGGTCCTACCGAGTTGCATGTCGGTACCACCGAAAACCCTAGCGGTCACACGATTTGTTGAATCGGTCCGACCGAGTTTCTCAATTCGGTCCCACCGAGATTGGTAAGTTGTGTGTAACGGTTAGATTTTAGTGGAGGCTATATATACCCCTCCACCCACTCTTCATTCGTGGAGAGAGCCATCAGAACATGCCTACACTTCCAACATACATTTTCTGAGAGAGAACCACCTACACTTGTGTTGAGACCAAGATATTCCATTCCTACCATATGAATCTTGATCTCTAGCCTTCCCCAAGTTGCTTTCCACTCAAATCTTATTTCCACCAAATCCAAATCCTGTGAGAGAGAGTTGAGTGTTGGGGAGACTATCATTTGAAGCACAAGAGTAAGGAGTTCATCATCAACACACCATTTGTTACTTCTTGGAGAGTGGTGTCTCCTAGATTGGCTAGGTGTCACTTGGGAGCCTCCGACAAGATTGTGGAGTTGAACCAAGGAGTTTGTAAGGGCAAGGAGATCGCCTACTTCGTGAAGATCTACCCTAGTGAGGCAAGTCCTTCATGGGCGACGGCCATGGTGGGATAGACAAGGTTGCTTCTTCGCGGACCCTTCATGGGTGGAGCCCTCCGTGGACTCGCGCAGCCGTTATCCTTCGTGGGTTGAAGTCTCCATCACTATGGATGTACGATAGCACCACCTATCGGAACCACGTCTCGAAAATCTCTATGTCTCCAAATTGCATTTGCACACTCCAATCCCATCCCTTTACATTCTTGCAAGTTGCATGCTTTACTTTCCGCTGCTCATATACTCTTTGCATGCTTGCTTGATATGTATTGTGATTGTTAAACTTGTGCCAAAACTCCACTACAACTTAAAGAAATTAAAAATTGCACCTTTTCTCAAGAAGTGTCTAATCACCCCCCCTCTAGACACCTCATCTCGATCCTTTTAGTCCTCGACCCCATCATTGATAGATTCCATCTCACACAAGTCCTTATGGACGGTGGCAGCAGCCTGAACCTGCTCTATCAGGATACAGTGCGCACAATGGGCATCGACCCCTCAAGGATCAAGCCCACAAAAACCACCTTCAAAGGTGTCATACCAGGTGTAGAGGCTTGTTGCACGGTCTCAATCACACTGGAAGTGGTCTTCGGATCTCTGGACAACTTCTGAAGCGAGGAGTTAATCTTTGATATCGCCCCTTATTGCAGTGGCTATCATGCACTGCTCGGACGAACCGCATTTGCCAGATTCAATGTGGTACCGCACTATGCATACCTCAAGCTCAAGATGCCGGGACCTCGCGGGGTTATAATAGTAAATGGAAACATAGAGTGCTCGCTCCGTACGGAGGAGCACACTGTGGCCCTCACAACAGAAGTACAAATCAACCTTCTTAGGCAGACTGCCAATTCAGCGATAAAGAACCCGAACACTGTCAAGCGAGTCCGGAGTACCCTGCAACAGGATGGTCCGGCACATCCACAGCTCGCCTAGCAATTCGGCCTCCGTCCTAGTCCCAGTCAAGCGGCAAAATTTGTGACGTGCGTACATAATTATGCACTCAAAATACCATGGGCATAGGCGGAGGCACGGCTATGACATGGTCCGCAATGCGGCTCAACCGCCCCAGGATCCATACACCTTTAAACCTTTTTTCTTTTCAAGTCCCTATCTCTGGGAGAGCCTGATTATCGGACCCATAGCGGGACGGACACACCAAGGAGACAAGAAGCTTTGGCGTACAAAGGAATCCCCAGGTGGTCTCTGATAACGATCCTACTACCTGTTTTACATACCCACATGCAGCTTACCCTTGGCCAGGACATGTCAAATAGTCCTATTTTGCTTATCGCACTACTTGTATACATATGCTTTGACATATTATTTAAATAACAAGGGAAAAATAATGTATAGCATCAGCTTCCTATTACATTTCTTTATCCTTTTCCTTTACTGCTTATTTATTACAAATTGCACCCGTACATTTTGGTATGTCTGGCTCGCCAGGGGCTTTAGTGTACCCCGTAACACGGCAAGAAAAGTCCGAACACTTTCGACAGTGTGGCACCCTGAACTTATAGCATTATATGCATCAACTCCGAATCATGTCTTGGGTCAATTGTTGGGTTTGCCCGGCTCCCATGTTTTGGTACCTTATGTTCCGCTATATCGGCTAAGGTAGCATAGGGAGAACTACTATGATTGTGTCCCAGTTCTTCCGGATGAGCACCTCAGTAGAAAAAGCCGAAAACTGACTGTCATGATGAGGCGAGAGTTGGTCGTTGTTCGAGAGGTCTCAAATCCTTAAAGATTTTTTCCGCTTCGGGCGAGGAATTGGCCTTGTCCGATTTAGGCGTGCATAGCACCCCAAGTTCGGTCTTCTGAATACTAGGGGCTTCACCAAAATTTAAAATTGTAGACTTCTATGGCTAAGTGAGAGTGATAAAGCTATATAGTCTGATTGCCTTGTTTGCTGCGCTAAACACCTCCTTAAAAGGACCAAAATTTTGGATAAAGAGTGTTTATATCTATCCCGAACACCCCAGTACTAGTTACATGGGGGCAGAAGCTGATGACTGGCCAACTCTCAAGATTTTATAAACGGTCGCACAAAAGGTAATATTTTAAATCAACAAGCGCTATATAGCACACATGAACTCGATTTCATATTACAGGATGACATGAGTACATTCATTCAAATATTACAACCTTAGCACATTCATCCGCCACAAGGCGGGCACCCTTCAGGACATTGTCATAGTACTGTTCAGGGTGGCGATGCTCCTTGCCCTTCGGCGGCCCCTCCGTCACCAGCTTCTTGGCATCCATCTTCGCACAGTGCACTTTCGCATGGGCCAAGGCCCTGCGCGCACCCTCAATGGAGTCAGACCGCTTAATGACTTCAAGCCGCGGACATGCATTTACCATCCGCTTTACAAGGCCAAAGTAGCCGCCAGGCAGGGGCTCGCCAGGCCACAGCCAGACTATGAGGTCCTTCATGGCTAGTTCGACCACCTTGTGAAGTTCGACCAGTTGCTTCAACTGGTCGCTCCAGGGCATCGGATGTTCAGCCCCAATATACTGGGACCAGAACAACTTATCCATTAAGCTCCCTTCCTCAGCTCGGTAGAACTCTGTGGCATCAGAGATGCTGTGCGGCAGATCTACGAATGCTCCTGGAGAGCTTCAAATTCGGGTAAGTAAAAAGAAATTCTCCTTCACATGCTTGCTTTGCATATTGAATGCCTTACCCACCGCAATCTTCTTAGCCGCTTGAACCTCTTGGAGGGCCTTTTCAGCTTCATCTTGGCATCTTGTGCACTCTGGTGGGCCTTTGCAAGTTCGGACTCTTGTGTCTTAGAGTCACGCTCCAAGGACTCGTATTTTTTGACGAAATCCTGGAGCTCTTGCTGGACCTCGCCAACCCGAGCCTCCTGTTTCTCATGCTCGGTGCGCTCCTTGGCCGCTTTGTCCTCAGCCTCGGACAGCGTCTTCTTAAGGGCCGCCACTTCGGTCGTGGCCCCTATTAAAATTCATGATGCTTCTGTTAGCATCAACGTTTTTTCCTTTATATGACACACGGACGGGGTATCGCTTACCTTTGTTCTCCTCGAGCTGCCTCTTCACGAGGCTGAGCTCTTCCTCCAGGTCCCGCTTTAGTCTAGAGACCTCCGCAGTGCGGGCGGCAGTGACCAGCAGCGACACCTGCTTATTCATGTAGACATAATATGATTAGACTCCTGTGGATGTTATTTAACCCTCTATTTGGCCTTTCTTTCCGAACACCAAACAGAGCATCAGGGGCTACTGTCTATACTGTGATATTTTCTCATAATTTAATTACTTACCTCAAAGCTTGTTAGGAGGCTGGCGCAGGCTTCGGTTAATCCATTTTTGGCGGACCGAACCTTCTCAATCACCGTACTCATAAGAGTACAGTGTTCTTCATCAATGGAAGCGCCCTGAAGCGCTTCCAGCAAGTTCTCCGATGCCTCTGGATGGACAGAGGTCATCGGCACAGGTGGCTCGCCCCCCTTAGTGAGGGGTTGCCTGCCTGAATTCGGAACCGCTGGAGGTTCCGGCACAGTATCCGGCTGGGGGCCAAACTTACTGCGGCCCCCCTCATCAGAGTCCATGGGGGTCTTCCCCCCCCCATGTGATCGGCATCGGGGATTTCACCTTGGGGCGCCTCCAGAACTGTCTCCCTCTGGCCCGGTATCCTCTGAGACAACACCTTGGTGTCATCCGCGGGCCGGGGGGTGGTGGCCGTCGGGAGCGAATCGCTGTTCATCGCCGACGTGCTCAAAGACCCATCCGAGGAGGATAAGTCAATGCGGGCTTTGGACGGACTGCATGATCATATTTAACATGATAAGAAGCAATAAAGCAAAACATGCCAGAAGTATTATGGTATCCGCATACTTACGACTTCGCTAGGGGCTTGTCCTTGGGCAGCCACTCCTCGTCGCTGTAGGCGGCTGTTGTGGAGTGGTCCGGAGGGAGGGTCCTTCCCTTCTTGGACCCATCGGCCTCCCCAGACAGGAAGGCCTTCCTTTTCTTCTCCTCCTCAGTTTGGAGGGGAGGGTTTTCCTCTTCCTCCTCCTTGTTTTCATTGGAGGAGTGCGCCTCGGTGTCTTCGGACGATGAGTCCGATACAACCTTGCGCCGGAGACCTTTCCTGGTCCCGTTGGCCTTCTTCTTGGCCTTCTTCTCCGGAACCTCATAGGGCGCCGGAAACAGCATCTCCGTTAGGAGAGCCGTCGCTGGATCTTCAAGTAGTGGAGCTGGGCAGTCGATCCGCTTCACTGTTGCCACGTAGTCCTGTTAAATTAGTGTGGAGGCTTAGATTCCTTTCACGAATATACTGGGGAAAGGAGCATCTTGTAAAACATAGAGAACTTACCGTATTGGCAGGGCGCTTTGCACTGAGTCCGCAATCTTCGGTAACGGGAGGAGGTACCTCGATGGCCTTGAACAGCACCTTCCAGACGTCTTTGTGCGTCGTGTCGAAGAGATCTCGCAGCGTCTGGTGTTTGGCCGAATCGAACTCCCACATATTGAATGCCCGTCTTTGACACGGGAGAATCCGGCAGAAGAGCATGACCTGGACCATGTTGACAAGCTTGATTTTCTTGCTTATCATATTTTTGACACAGTTCTGGAGTCCGGTCAGCTCCTCTGGCTCACCCCAAGCTAAACCCTTCCTTTTCCAGGAGGTAAGTCGCATGGGGATGCCTGATCGAAATTCAGGGGCCGCCACCCAGTTGGAGTCGCATGGCTCGGTGATATAGAACCACCCTGATTGCCACCCCTTCACAATCTCCACATAGGAGCCTTCGAGCCAGGTGAGGTTGGGCATCTTTCCCACCATGGCGCCTCTGCACTCCACTTGCTGGCCGACCACTATCTTCGGCTTCACGTTGAAGATCTTCAGCCACAGGCCGAAGTGGGGCTTGATGCGGAGGAAGGCCTCGCACACGATGATAAACTAAGAGATGTTGAGGATGAAATTGGGGGCCAGATCATGGAAATGTAGCCCATAGTAAAACATGAGCCCGCGGACAAATGGGTGGAGAGGAAATCCCAGTCTGCGGACGAAGTGGGCAAGAAACACAACCCTCTCGTGGGGTTCCGGAGTAGGGACGATCTGCCCTGCATCCCGGAGCCGGTGCGCGATGTCTGCGGCCAAGTATCCGGCCTCCCGGAGCTTCGTGATGTACTCCTCCGTAACGGAGGAGGCCATCCACTTGCCTCCCGCTCTAGACATGTTTGCAATGGCTTTACGGAGAAGGAATATTGTCACGCTATGAAAAGTTGTCAGCAGATTAGATTTGTGGAATATTGTGCCCTCTACAGTGGTATGTGGAATTTGTTTTGCAGAGCCGGACACGATCCTTGTGTTCAAAATCTTCTATGGAGTATTCGGAGAAGGAACCCACCTTGCAATGCCGAAGACAATCTGCGTGCCGGACTCATCATCATTGAAGACTGGTTCAGGGGCTACTGAGCGAGTCCTGGATTAGGGAGTCCTCGGACAGCTGGACTATATGCTTTAGCCGGACTGTTGGACTATGAAGATACAAGATTGAAGACTTCGTACCGTGCCCGGGTGGGACTCTCCTTTGCGTGGAAAGCAAGCTTGGCAATTCGGATATGTAGATCTCCTTCTCTATAACCGACTCTGTGTAACCCTAGCCCCCTCCGGTGTCTATATAAACCGGAGGGTTTAGTCCGTAGGACGAGAACAATCATAATCATAGGCTAGCTTCTAGGGTTTAGCCTCTACGATCTCGTGGTAGATCAACTCTTGTAATACTCATATCATCAAGATCAATCAAGCAGGAAGTAGGGTATTACCTCCATCGAGAGGGCCCGAACCTGGGTAAACAACATGTCCCCCCCCCTCCTGTTACCATTAGCCTTAGACGCACAGTTCGGGACCCCCTACCCGAGATCCGTCGGTTTTGACACCGATAGTAGCCCCTAGGTATTTGATACTTGTTCGGTTGCTAAGATTAGTAACTCGAAACAGGAGTTACAGAATAAACAGAGACTAGTTGAGGGTGAAGTGATGATGTATGTTGGAAGTGGTTCCAAGATTGATATGATCATCATGGCACTCTCCCTATACTTTCGAGATTAGTGTTGAACCTAAATAAATGTTATTTGGTGTTTGCTTGAGCATAAAATATGATTAGATCATGTTTATTGCGATACGATTATTCATCTAAGACAGAGAATAAATTGTTATTCTGTTTACATGAATAAAACCTTCTATGGTCATACACCCAATGTTGATGGTTTATTGAATCTTGATCGTAGTGATACACATCTATAATACCTAAATAGTTCATCCCCACTACCTTATTTCTCTTGACATGCAGCCTATCCAACTCAGCAATCTTCCACGTCAGCAATATCGAATTATTTTCATTTTAACCAATATTTTTTGTTAACATTTAGTGTACCCTGTTCATCGCTTCATTTTTCAGGCTTAATAACGACCGAAGCTCAATGGTTTCGAGACTCACAGACAAAAAATAAGCCCTATTGTCAGCATCAGTTTCTCTTCCGTTCTAACTGGCATGTATTCAATCCCCCACCTCTCCCCACCGATGTCTGTCCTCCCGTACGTCTCCTCCCCACCCGTCCGCACATCTATCTGCTTTTTCCTCTGATGTCCTCCACCCCATCTGCTTCCCCCATCGCCGCCTCATCCGCGCTCGACGACCAGCATCAACGAGGCACGTGCTTCGCCTCCAGGTATGCAAGGCGAGGTGGAAGGAAAGAGGACATGGATGATTCGAGGCGCCTTGACAAGTGAGGGCACTACAAGTCACCAGAAGAAGCTCCTCCCACGACCCCTCGCCGTCGGGCTCGACCAGAAGGGGCTCTCTAAACACATGGAAATTGACCACCAAGTGTTGGCTATGGTTATCCCATCTCAAACCCCTAAATTTATGCAGTTTCCTTTCTTCATGTGCATGTCAAGAAAAAAGTATCAGTATAGAATTCTCATGTACAGATTCAATTATTTTCCTCAAAGTTGTTAGGATTTACTAGGAGGAAGCGAACAGTTTTTCCCTTCCCCACCTAATTGACTACAATTTCGAATTAATTTTTGTTTTTGCACCAATTTTAAACTGCAGGACGCATGTTCATCTTCCTCCAACTTAAACAGTGAATGATATTAGTTTTCATGATGATGCATGAGCCAATACATCCCTCATCTTGATCTTTTATTTGGATAACTACATTTTCAGTGGAATTCTACTTCTCTCCATGTTGTTTGCAGGCTAGCTACTGTTGTAGATCCTACCAGGATAACTACACTTTCATGGAACTGTACTTCTCTCCATGTTGGTTGCAGGCAAGACATTGTTGCAGATCCAATAGAAATTAAATTAACATCTTTGTTCTACACATGTTCCCTATGGAATGCCTTTTGGTTGTACGTGGTATGGGCAAAATTTGAATTCTGTAATTAATTGAATATATAAATGTTTACGGCACATGTAATTTCTGCACACAAGGGTCAGCTGCAGATAAGAATGATGGAAGTATGAGGTATGTTCTCCCATTTTAAAAAATATATATAGGTTCTATTGGGACAGCTAGAGCGATGTCATTTTTGTTTACAATGTTTGACACGCTATCATGACTTGTCACTGTATGCTCATCTAATATTTGGTGCATTTACCTACGATTAGTAAGATGTTGAGTCTTCCTAAAATAATCTCAGATGTACCTTTCCAGGTTCTTCTTTACGATCCAAATGAGAGATTCGACAAGAACTGATATGTTCCAATTCGAGAGGTTTCTTCATCGGTTTTTTGAAAAATACAGTATTTAATATCTGTTTGTCTTGGTTATGATTTCAACCAATTTATCATCTATCAATCTCTGTTCCAAAAGCTACCACACTTTCCCTTGAAAAAGAACAATTGTACTTGATGACAACAATGGACGTACTAGCATCGAACAAATGTTATTTTCTGTTCACTTTTGTCAAATATCTTTAGAATTGCACACTCCACGGCGATCTCCACCACCGCCGGCGATCTCCACCCCTAGCCACCAACGTTTAGTTTCTCTCCGATAGATCTCTCCGGTGTCTTGAGATCTACACGTTCATACCCATCTTTCATCGGTTCCAATGATGGTTCCACCCTTGGCTTGGACTTCTCCAAGGGTTTGGTTTTTGCTGAGAAGGTTTTTCAATCTACGGGCTTTTCGATGCATCCCATGGATGACTCGGAGATCTTCACCATGGTGGTCTCTTTTGGACGCCACTCTTTCCGTTTGAATGAAGATTCGGTGGCTGCAGCTCTGGAGGCAGCAATTGGCGGCTCGGGCATTGATCTCATGGTTTTCTTGATCAAGGATAAGGTATTTGGCTTTCAGGTATCTTGCAAGGCTGTCGCCATGATCATTATTAGTCTTAGATCTTTTGCTTGTGATCATTTCAAATGTTACTTTCATCTTTGGAGTAACGGTGGCCCGAATTGGAGTCGTGAGTTTAGGATTTGGAAATTAGAATGTGATGCCGAGTGGATCCTAGTTAGTCCTTTTAAGCGGCGTGCAGCTCTTGGGGTTCTAGCCATGCATTCTAGGCCATCAAAATCCTCATTCAAATCTTCAAGCTCTGTTGGCAAGAAATTATCGTTTGCGGTCTTTCAAAATTATAATGCTTGTCGAGGTTATAGGTATCTGGCTACGGAAAATTGCATTCAAACTACTGAAGATGCTGGTTATTCTATCCCTCCGCATGAGAGAGTTGTCATCCACCCCGTGCCGCCGGTGAGCCTGCAGTGGACGTCGACGAGGCCATCTATCTTGTTTGGTACGGTTCAGGATCTCCTGTCGTTAGCTGATCGCTTGCCGACTATCTCGGGCGGGATTTCGGGTGCTTTGAATGTGGACGTGCCAACACGTGCCACGGGCCATGGGCTGCTCTCTGTTGGGTCCGACTGGGCTGTCCCGGCTTCTTCTGCGGATAATTTGGACATTCCTTCTTCTCAGCAAGCCAGGGATGATTTTGAGGATTTAATTTCAAATATGGTTGATGAGGTTCTCACGTGTCAAAAGTGTTTAAGGATGGGACACTTTGCGGCTGCATGCACGTCCAAGTTGTGGTGCATCTCTTGCCTCCGGTCGGGTCATGTCAGGAAGGATTGCAACAAATTTGCACAGGTTTTGGGGCTTGTTTGGCAACCCAAATCCACTAACGCTACGGCTTCCGAGGCGCGCTGCGGGAATATCTCTCTGACAACACTTTTACCAAACTTGGACCTCCCTTCCACTTCTGCATTAACTCCCTCGTCTAGTTCCATCAGCCCTGGCCCCAAGACTCCCTCTGCCTTGCTGCCTGAAACCCCTCCTCCACCATTGCACTCGCCGTTGTTGGAGGCTGAGCCTTCAGCTCCGATGGCGAACTTTCATCTGGATCCTCAGCTCTACGTCCCCGCTGGCCACCATGTCATCGACGGTGGAGAAGGTCGCCTTCCAAGAACCTTTGTCTCGCCGCATACCCCAATTGTGCGCCGCCATGAGGAGTTTATGCTTGCTGAGGTAATGCCTATCCCCCAGCCAGATGAGATTGGCGCTGCTAGAGAGGCTGTAGTTCATTGGTTGCAAGAGCATGGAGTTCTAGTCAGATCGGCTCAGCCTTGGATTCGCGTTGTGGGGCTTTTTGAGCTTCGCGACGCTGGTGTTCGTTTTCATCTGATGCAGCTCCCGCCGCAGCCCCTGGGTAATGATCACTTTGTGCGTTTTATGAAGCATGATGAGGGTGAGTCCTTTCGCGGCCTTCAGGGTTTCCGTCAGGGCCTCCTCATGTTCCTTGGCATTCCCTTGGATCTTCGCAATACATAGTGTATCAGAGCGGCTGTCAACACTTTCGGCAAATTCCATCATTGGGTTAGCTAGGATCCTTACTTGGTCAGGTCTCTGGTGTTTGCCTCTTTCCCTGAAGACATTCTGGTGCCACGTGATGTGGTGTTCATGGATTTTGCTCCCTATGGAGGTGCAAGAGTTTCTTGGACTGCTCCCCTGTTTATCTTGGGTGCAAACTTTGCTGAGCAGATGCCCCAAGATGAGGATTGGATGCCCATCAATGGCAATCCACACCCGGTGCCTGGAGTCACATTCCCTGAGATGCCTCCTTTCAATTTACCTGCTTTTCCTGCTTTGAGATGGAACGCAGTGCCCCATCCTCCACCTGCACCTTTGGTCAATGAGGTGGCTGATGACAATTGGGGAAATTGGGATGACGATGTAGCCCCTGATCCTGTGCAGGACCAAGAATCCATGGTGGTTGATTTGTCTGCACAGCCAAGCTCTGATGCTGATGCCCAGGTGCTACATGTTGGTGTTTTAATTCTTGATGATGATCAGCCTGAAGACCCTGTTCCTCCTCCATTCAATGAGGAGATTGCTCCTAATCATTGGGCCATTGTGGTCTATCAGCCTCCTGTGATCAGAGAGGATTTTGTTCTGCCTGCTGTGCCCTATGGGCCTCCTCTACCTCCTGACATGATTTGGAGAAGATCTTTTGAAAGTCTGCTACAAGCTCCTATGGTCTTCTCTGTTCCCAAGCCCATTTCAATGCAGCCTCTGTCGCCTGTTGTTCTGTCAAAGAGAAGCTGGGACTTCGCTTTCTCTGATTTGGATTTGCCCCGTCTCACTTGGAAGGACCAGGAAGTGGCCAGGCCAGTCGCTAGAGCTCTGTTTGTTGATTCTGCTCCTGATCAGGCGATTCCTCCTGCGATCGTGGTCAAAGCAAGGAGGCACGGCAACCTTTGGCGCCAACTCCAATTGTTGATACTTCCGTCAGACGTTGCACTAGGAGTTCTGTCCAGCGGGATGGTTTCAAGCCCGTCTTTCATGAGCTTGCTATTCAGCCCAAGAGGAAGAAGCCCAGAGCGAAGCCTTTCACGGCCCAGGAGACTGAAGAGCAGGCTTCTGAAGAAATCCCACCGGCGACACCTATTGCGCGGCTTCAGGAAATTGGGAGAGAGTTGGAAATTGATGCCACTCTCCTCTCTGTGGATGCACTTATGGTGGACCCACTTGCTTCTGCCTCCATCGTCCCTGATGTTTAGTCTGCTCATGGTCTATTGGGTGTGGCAGGCACTTAAGCTTGCCTCTATCCTATTTTATGCCTGTCAGTTATGTCTTGAACTTTCTTATATCTGTGTGGTGGGTCAGACTTTGTTCTGCTCTTTTGGACATGTGACATTGTGTGTCATATGGTTTATGTTTCCCAGTGTATGCTTTAATGAGTAACTTATGTAGAAATTGGAATGTGCTGTGCTGGAATGTTAGAGGCCTGAACTCTGAAGCTAGGCAGAGAGCTGCCAGACAGAAAATTGAGGAAAGTAAATGCTCTATAGCCTGCTTGCAAGAAACTAAATGCTCGTCCTTTGATTCAAGATCAATCAAGAGTTTCTGCCCTAAGAGATTTGACTCTTTTGCCTGCTCCCCTTCAATAGGGGCTTCTGGTGGTATCCTTGTGGTTTGGAATTCATCTATTTTTATTGGAACTCTAATTGAAGTCCAGTAGTTTGCTGTTGTAATTCAGTTTACCTCCAGGCAAAATAATGAAAGTTGGACATTGGTTGTTGTATATGGCCCTTGTCAGGGTGAAGCTAGGGACAACTTTATCAATTGGTTATATAACCTCTGTATCCCCATTGATGAGCACTGGTTATTGCTTGGTGACTTTAATTTCCTTAGGTCAGTGGACAATAGAAACATACCTGGTGGAGACATAAATGATATGTTCATCTTCAATGAGGTTATTGGGCATTTGGGACTTCTTGAATTACCAATTAAAGGTAGATCTTACACTTGGTCCAATATGCAGGACATCCCTCTTCTGGAGCAGTTAGATTGGTTCTTCACCTCAGTAGATTGGATTACTGACTATCCAATGACTGAGGTTTTGCCCCTGGCTAGGACTGCCTCTGATCATATCCCTGGCTTGGTCTCAATCAAGACAAACATACCTAAGTCAAACCTTTTTAGGTTTGAAAACTATTGGTTGGAACTGGAGGGCTTTATGGACTGTTTTGAATCCACTTGGCTAGTTCCATCTAGGAAAGCTCACATTACTGCTAAGATTGCAGACAAGTTTAAGCATCTAAGAATGTGCCTTAAGAGATGGCAAATGCATGTTTCCAAGCTGAAATTACTGATTAGCAAGTGTAATCATGTTATCTTCCTTCTAGATGAGCTGGAGGAATGGAGGCCCCTGTTTAGACAGGAGTTCAATTTCAGGAAAATTGTGAAGGTCCACCTGGAAAAGCTTTTGCACTTGCACTGCTTGTACTGGAAAAAGAGATGCACTATCAGGTATATTAAGGTTGGGGGTGTGAACACCAAAAAATTTCATGCAATGGCCACTGATAGGCACAGGAGAAATTCAATTGCTAGTCTTAAATTATCTGATGGCTCTGTGGTCTCTGATCATGACCAAATGGCTGGAATTATTTGGAGCTGTTTCAAGAACAGAATGGGCACTTCTAGAGGGATTGTAATGGGTTTTGATTTATCATCTCTAATAACTCCAGTAGATGACCTGGATGTGCTTACTAAACCTTTTGAAAAGGAGGAAATGGATGATGTGGTCAAGCATATGCCTGTGGATAAAGCACCTGGACCTGATGGCTTTAATGGTCTATTTTTCAAGAGGTGCTGGCACATAATTTCAAATGACTTCTATGATCTGGCTCATGCTTTTCATGAGGGGACTGCAGTACTGGAGAACATTAATAGTTCTTTCATTACTCTGATTCCCAAGAAGTTATCACCTGAGGAAGTGGGAGACTATAGGCCTATTTCACTCACAAGCATGGGTCTGAAATTCCTTTCTAAGATGGCTGCCAATAGGTTTCAGAAGATAATCATGAAATGCATCCATAAGAATCAGTATGGTTTCATTAAGAGCAGAACAATCCAGGAATGCATTGGTTGGACCTTTGAGTATCTGCATCAGTGCCATCAGTCAAAGAGGCCAATTGTGATTCTCAAATTGGACTTTGAGAAGGCCTTTGTCTCTATTGAGCATGAAGCTATCTTTCAAATTCTCAGGCACAAAGGTTTTAATGAAAAGTGGATCCTATGGATGAAGCAGCTACTTGCCACTGGTACTTCTTCTGTCCTCCTAAATGGTGTCCCTGGGAGGAAATTTATTTGCAAAAAAGGAGTAAGACAGGGGGACCCTGTTTCTCCTCTACTCTTTGTGATAGCTGCTGATCTTCTGCAAACAGTGATCAATGATATGTTCATCAAGGGTATCCTAAAGCTACCTATTCCCTGTCATGATCAAGACTACCCTGTCATTCAATATGCTGATGATACTCTGATCATCCTTCCTGCTGACAGGCAACAACTTCTTGCTTTGAAGAATATGTTGTTGGTGTTCTCTCAATCCACAGGTCTTGATGTCAACTACCATAAATCTTTCATCATTCCTATAAATGTTGAAAATGCAGTCATGACAGATCTTGCTGCTGCTTTTGGATGCCAAATTGGAAAGATGCCTTTTACTTATCTTGGTTTGCCTGTGGGTACTACAAGGCCGAAGATGGTAGACTTTATGCCTCTTGTGGATTGTATGGAGAGGAGAATGACTGCCAGCTCTTCCTTCCTTAATCAAGGTGAAAGGCTGCAGTTCTTAAACTCTGCTTTGTCCTCCATGCCAATTTTCTTTATGGGAAGCCTGGTTGTTCCTGCTGGAATCCTCAAGCAGCTAGAAAGAATTCAAAGGCAATGTCTATGGAGAAAAAATAGGGAGGAGCCTGCACCATCTCTTGCTGCTTGGGATCTGATTTCTAGACCAAAAAACAAGGGTGGTCTTGGTATTTTGAACCTGGGTGTTCAAAATGTGGCTTTGCTTCTCAAGCATGCTAGTAATTTTCTCAACAGGAAAGACCTTCCTTGGGTGTCCTTAATTTGGGATTCATATTATTATGATGGAATGCCCCAGGGAACAACTTCTTGTGGCTCTTTTTGGTGGAAGGATATTTGCAAGGTCTTGCAGAATTTTCGGGATTGCTCCTGGGTGCATGTCAATGCTTGTGACACTGCTCTTTTTTGGTCTGGCAATTGGAATCTTGGCAATGAAGTTTCTAACTTGCAGTCTAGATTCCCAAGATTATTCTCTTTTGCCAAGGATCCATGGATCTCTATTAAGGATATCTTCAATTCAATGGACGTGTACCAGCACTTCCACCTACCTTTGTCGGCTCAAGCTTTTGATGAGTTAAACTTAATAAGAAATATGTTAGCCTCCCATAGAAGAGATGATACTTGTAAGGATTTATGGTTATGGCAGGGCTCTTCAAAGATTTACAAACCCAAGCTGTTCTATGGTCATGCTTTTCAGAATGAAACTTTCAACCACTTGCTGTGCTGGATCTGGAAATCCTCTTGCACTATTAAGATCAAGGTTTTTGCTTGGATGCTCATCATGGACAGACTCAACACTAAGGATATGGTTGATAGGAGGCACTAGCACATGGATGATGGTGTTACTTGTAGGCTCTGCCCCCTTCAAGTAAGAGAAACCAGAGACCATCTCTTTTTCAACTGCAATTTCAGTGTCAGAGTTTGGAATTATCTGCAGATTGATTGGTCGGCTGGAAACTCTATGTCTGATTTGATCATCTAGGCAAGGAGAAGTTTTGACAAGCCCTTTTTCACTAAAGTAGTGTTTATTGCCTGTTGGAATATCTGGATCATCAGAAATGCCAAGGTCTTCAGAGGTGAGAGGGCAAGTTTCAACAAATGGAGAGGAGCTTTCAGGCATGACTTAACTCTGATGCAGCACAGAATTAAATCTGTTTACAAGGATGACTTGCTTAAGTGGATTTCTTTCCTGCCACCTTAAGTTTTAGCCTTCTCTTTTTTTGTTTTCTCTTTACTTTTGGTTACCTCTTGTAATCATGTTGTTGTAACTGTTGCCTGGTTTTAATAAAGTTTTGAAATGCTGTGGGGGTTTTGCCCCACGGTTCACAGTAAAAAAAACATTGTTGTCCTATGAGTTTTGAGTGAATATTTGGGGTTCTATTTAGTTCCTATGATACTTTTAAAGCCAACAAATAGATTCCATAGCAAAGCGCGGGTAATCATCTACTATTCATAATATTGATGCCAAAAGATGCAAAGTTAATAATGATAGTGCAACATATTTGTGGCACTGCCGTTTGGGTCATATCAGTGTAAAGCGCATGAAGAAACTCCATAAAGATGGACTTTTGGAATCACTTAATTATGAATCATTTGATGCTTGCGAACTGTGCCTTATGGGCAAGATGACTAAAACTCCGTTCTCCGGAACAATGGAACGAGCTAATAACTTATTGGAAATAATACATACCGATGTATGCGGTACGATGAGTGTTGATGCTCGTGGCGGATATCGTTATTTTCTGACCTTCACAGATGATTTGAGCAGATATGGGTATATCTACTTAATGAAGCACAAGTCTAAAACATTTGAAAAGTTCAAAGAATTTTAGAGTGAAGTGGAGAATCATCATAACAAGAAAATAAAGTTTCTACGATCTGATCGTGGAAGAGAATATTTGAGCTACGAGTTTGGACTTCATTTAAAACAATGTGGAATAGTTTCACAGCTCACACCACCTGGAACACCACAGCGTTATGGTGTGTATGAACATCGTAACCGCACTTTATTGAATATGGTGCGATCTATGATGTCTCTTACTAGGTTACCACTATCGTTTTGGGGTTATGCATTAGAGACAGCTGCATTCACTTTAATAGGGCAGCATCAAAAACTGTTGAGACGACGCCTTATGAACTGTGGTTTGGCAAGAAACCAAAGTTGTCGTTTCTTAAAGTTTGGGGTTGCGATGCTTATGTGAAAAAGCTTCAACCTGATAAGCTTGAACCCAAATCGGAGAAGTGCGTCTTCATAGAATACCCAAAGGAAACTGTTGGGTACACCTTCTATCATAGATCCGAAGGCAAGATATTCGTTGCTAATAATGGATCCTTTCTAGAGAAGGAGTTTCTCTCGAAAGAAGTGAGTGGGAGGAAAGTAGAACTTGATGCGGTAAATGTACCTTCTCCCGAATTGGAAAGTAGTTCATCACAAGAATCAGTTCCAGTGATTCCTACACCAATTAGTGAGGAAGCTAATGATGATGATCATGAAACTTCAGATCAAGTTATTACCGAACCTCGTAGGTCTTCTAGAGTACAATCCGCACCAGAGTGGTACGGTAATCCTATTCTGGAAGTCATGTTACTAGACCATGATGAACCTACGAACTATGAGGAAGCGATGATGAGCCCAGATTCCACAAAATGGCTTGAGGCCATGAAATCTGAGATGGGATCCATGTATGAGAACAAAGTGTGGACTTTGGTTGACTTTCCCGATGATCGGCAAGCCATAGAATATAAATGGATCTTCAAGATGAAGACGGACGCTGATAGTAGTGTTACTATCTACAAAGCTCTAATTGTCGCAAAAGGTTTTTGACAAGTTCAAGGTGTTGAATACGATGAGTTTTTCTCACTCGTATCACTACAAAAAAAAAGACACATCCGTGACATTTTGGGCCGAACGAAAAAAATTTCTGTCATACATATGACACTTCTATGACAATAATTGTGACAAAACCAGGTATCATCATAGATGTGGTGGGCTCCTACTTCTATGACAAAAAATCATGACAGAAAATGGGCTTTTCGTCCTGGGCGGGCCGGAGACGCAGCTGCATGACATTCTTTGGGCCGTCCATGACGGAAAAAATCATGGTAGAAGCGAGGGGGAGGAAAATTTCGGGGAGTTTCCGGTTACGGTGGGAGGTCGGGGGCCGAGCAATGCGCGTTTCTCTCATACACGTGCGAGGCATTGGCTCTAACTGAACCCGAGCGAGGCATTGGGCTCTAATTGAACCCGAGCGATTGCACCGCACGCTACGTGTTACTAAACCCAAGCGACCGATCGATGGCTGTTAACTAAACCCGATGGAGCGATTCCTTCGCTACTGCTGCTAACTGAAGCCGATTGATTGGATGAACAGTGAGCGTTGCGGGGGGGTTGG
>NC_041381.1:556850549-556882854 GCF_002162155.2 Triticum dicoccoides
AGGGCTGGATGAACAGTAGACGGTGGAGGGGTGGCCGTGGAGAGGTGGTTGAACAGGACCCCGTGGTGTGGAGAGCTGGATGAACAGTAGACGGTGGAGGGATGGATGAACAGTAGACGGTGGAGGGGTGGTTGAACAGTAGCCGGTGGAATAGCGCGCGGTGGAGGCTGGATGAACAGGAGCCCGTGGAGGCTGGAGGAGGTCGACAGTAGCCCGTGGAGGCTGGAGGAGGTCGACGGTGGAGATGAACAGTATCCCGTGGAGTCCCGTTTTGCGGTACGCCACACCCCTCCCGATGAACAGGACCCCCGTTTCGACCGTAGGAGGTCCGTTTCCTATATTTTGTGGTACGCCACACCCCTCCCGATGAACAGGACCCCCGTTTCGACCGTAGGAGGTCCGTTTCCTCTGTTTTGCGGTACGCCACACTCCTCCCGATCAACAGTACTCCCATTTCGACCGTAGGAGGTCCGTTTCCTCTGTTTTGTGGCACGCCACACCCCTCCCGATCAACAGGACCCCGTTCCGAACGTAGGAGGTCCGTTTCCTCCGTTGTGCGGTACGCCAGGCCTTGTTTCCATCGCCTGTTCCGTCCAAGCCCTCCCGATGAACACGACAAAGCATTCCGTTCCGACCCAGCCGGTTGGCTCCCCATGAACACGACAACGACGCTGTTTCTCCGTTCCGACCCAGCCATGTACGTATGCGCGAGTAGGTGTTCGAGACCCTATCCGTATGTACGTACGTGGCCGTATTTTCTTTCTTGCACCCTCGCCGATGTATGTACGTGTACATGCTACGTGCGTGCCTCTACTACGACACGTGCGCGCCTCTACATCCACCAGTATAGATGTACGTACACGTTCGCGACCATAATAAAAACGCTACGTACGCTTCGACCAGGTGAGTCCCGACTGTCAGGCACTTCCTTATGTGCGAAGATGTAGCTGGTGGGTCCCAGCAGTAAGGGGGGAGAATGGTTTGTTTTTTTTGCGCGGACGCACTTCCTTGCGTGCGAAGATGTAGCTAGTGGGTCCCAGCAGTCAGGGGGGCGAATCGTTTTTTTTTCGGACGCACTTCCTTGCGTGCGAAGGTGTAGCTGGTGGGTCCCAGCAGTCAGGGGGCAAACGTTTTTTTCACGAAATATGGTGGCCCGTCCGGTGGGTCCTAGTTGTCAGGTGGAGGAATAATTATTTTCCGCATAATAAGGAGGCACTTCCTTGCTGCGGCCATGGACCCAGCTATCAGCCTCTCCACGTACAGTCCACGTCCGATGGAAGCCGTTCCTTGACCACGTTGACCATGCCGCGCTGAGAGCACCAGGGCGGCGGACGACGGCGAGGCCTAGGAAGGGGATGACGCAGAGCCGAGGAAGACGTGGCAGTGTATGCCCACGCGTAGAGGAGTACGAGGGTTCACTGGTTCGCTGCGGTGTGAGGCTGCCATCGCTGCAGAATAACAGGGGGTGTGGGTGAGTAGAGGGATGGCCTGGCCAGCGGTGGGAGTAGTAGGGGGCAGTGAGGCCTTCGCCGCATCATAGCCGGCCACGGGAGGCAGGAGCACGAGGCACGACCGGCGCTGGTTTGGGCAGCTGGAGCAAGAAGACCAGAGGTTGAAGAAGCACTACGGCCGTTGGATGGACATCATATGGTCACTGGAGCTAGAATCGTGCATATTTACTAAGTTGACAAAGCCCTCCGTCCTCGTCAACTTAGTAGGCCCACAAGTCAGCCTGCCACTATACTGGGTCCCAGCTAACAGGGGGAGTATTCATTTTTTTTGTGCGTAATAAGGAGGCACTTCCTTGCGTACAAAGATATAGCTGGTGGGTCCAAGCTGTCAGAGCCGGCCGCGGGGAGAAGGGAGCAGGCAGTCCCGCCGGCGCTTGTTTGAGCGGCTGAAGCAGGAAGAGCAGAGATTGAAGAAGCACGACGGCCGTTGGATGGCCATCCAACAGTCACTGCTTGTGCATCAACCTTTTTTTAGGAAAGCCTCAAATCTGTGGAAAACAGCATACAACCCATCTGCCATTATTTTTAATAATTTAAAGCCCATTTGCTAATTCTTAAGGTTTTTTTTGGAGCCCATATTCTTTTTGTTAGCATTACAGCCCATATTGTGGCCACGGTTAAAAACTTATACGAAATTTTGCATATTTTGGTGCGGTCCGAACTGTTTTTAATCCCGAAATTTCGACTCACATTCAAATTGATTTTAAAAATAAATATATATCAATATAAAATCCAACAAATTCTCCATGCATAAAAATTAATGTAATTTAAAATCTCGAAATGAAAAAAAAGATATTTGAAACTAATTGACGGTTTGATGTGTTTTAAAAATGTACAACCCATTTCTCATTACTGATGGGCCATTTTCTCGGCCAGCCGAATGAAAGCTCTCCTCATCTTGAAAGATTTGCAGCCCAACAGGCCTGACAAAGCGACTTACTTGGCAAATCAAAAAAACTGGGTTGTGGTCGTGGACCCAGCTGTCAGCCTCTCCACGTACAGTACTCTTCCGATTGAATGTCGTTGACCACATTGACCACGTCGCGCCGAGAGCACCAAGGCGGTGGACGACGGCGAGGCCTTGGAAGGGGATGACGCGGAGCCGGGGAAGACGCGGCAGTGGATGCCCACACGGAGAGGAGTACGAGGGTTCACTGGTTCGGCTGCGGTGTGAGGCTGCCGTCGCCGCAGGGCCTGGCTAGCGGTGGGAGTAGTAGGGGGCGATGAGGCCTCAACGGCAGCACAGCCGGCCACTGGAGGCAGGAGCAGGCGGTCTCCCCGGCGCTGGTTTGGGCGGCTGGTGCAAGAAGAGCAGCGATTGAAGAAGCAGCAGGACCGTTCGATTCAAATCCAACGGTTACTGCTGCTAGAATCGTTTGTTGACTAAGTTGACAAGCCCTGTGTACGCGTCAACGTAGTAGGCCCACAGGTCAGCCTCCCAACCAGTGTGCCCCCGATGTCAATGGGAGGAATCATTTTTTTCGCGTAATAAGGAGGCAGTTGATTGCGTGTGGCCAGGCCAGTGGAGGGAGTAGGGTGGGCTGGGGAAGCCTGCGCGGCATCACAGCGGGCCACAAGAGGAGGGAGCAGGCAGTCCCGCCAGCGCTAGTTTAGGCGGCTGGAGCAGGAAGATCAGAGATTGAAGAAGCACGGCGGCTAGAATCGTGTGTTCACTGACAAAGCCTTGCGTAAACAAGTCAGTCGCCCATTTTCCATTTTTAGAATTGCCCACCATTTTCTGGTCAGTACCAGGGTCAAAAAATTAACTAAATATGTAGGAACTTTTTGCTGGGGAACAAAATATTCTTAATCCAAAAATAAACAGCCATACTAAAATGTCATGTTAAATCCAATGAAATACGTATAAGATATCAGTGAAGAACAAAATTCAAAAAAACTAATATCCCATTTGCTATAATTTTTTTGGAATTTTCAACCCCTTTTGATATTACTTTTAACAGACATTGACCATACTCTTTGGCCAGGACGGAATGCATCCCTCCTCGTCTTGAAAGATTTGCAGCCCAGTAATTCGGAGAAAACAAATAGGCCTAGCTTGGGTATTCTTCAAAAAGAAATACTGGGCTACCTATTCTCCCAAAGAACTGGTGCATGAGCATTTAGCTTTATTTATTTATTTACTTATTTATGTTTAGGGGACCATGAGCATGTACCTGGGCCGGATTCATGTGAGAGCCTCCCTTCCAGTTAATTATGGGCTTCTCTATTGGGCCTTCATCAGTGGGCTGCATGTTATCAACAAGTGGAAAATGTGTTCCATACGAAAAATAGTATGAGCTACGTATGGTACGGGGCACTAAAGGATTGAACCGTGCAACGACTTCCAAAACATTGTGTTTGTCGTTCTAACAACACATTTATTCAATGAACAGACGAAATATACTACTGATTGTACATTGAAAATAGCAGCAGCAACAACCAGGGCTGGGGGTGCAACAAAAACAGTAAGCAGGCCAGAAGAGTGAAAACACAACTCTCTCTTCCAAACCAAACATCAGCCATCATTACAAAAGGGCTACCAAAAAAGAACAAGTGTATGCATCAAACTAAATAAAGATCCTACTACACCAAGTGTACGCATCTAACTGGCTCAGTTAGATGTTACTATTTATTAAGCTGTGGAGATTGGCTGATGGCTTGAACCAGATGGGTGCCTGACGGGGGAAACTCTAGCCAGCAGGTCGAAGTCTGATACTTGCGACCCTCTCTCCTACTTTGGGCTGCAGAGCGTGGCGGCACATATCAGGGTATGGTGCATGTAGAGACGCATGGTACGCTGTGTACACACAGTTTTGCCTGATGAACGAAACCGCGCTGCCATCATGATCCTTGCCATCGGTTATCTCCTGGTTAATCGGATAATTCAGTCCGACAAACAAAGAGCGTGCACCAAGGCTACTTACCAGCCTCCAGTCAAAAATTCCTGAAGGCCCAGAGAAGCTGGGATCCTGCTCAAAGACCTTGCAGTGACTGTGATTGTATTCCGCGAAACAACACATCCGGTACGTGCGAACGATCATCAATCTTTCGCCGCCGTCTGATCGAGCCAGGAACCACCTGCAACTGCCATGCCGCTTTTCTTTGAAAGGTTCTAGGATTAGGAAGGGTAGGGACACTAGGCGGCCTACAACATCATATCAAGTTGGAGTCAGATAAAAAAGGGCTCTTGATTTAGTCAATCTTAAGAATAGCATGTTATGAGCATGAATATTTTTTCTGTAAATGTTGATAGTAATATAAACAAGCCATCATGATATCATAGGAAAGTAACATACTGCTGTAACAGCCATTTGTAGCGATGACTGGAGTAGGCCAGCAATACGTCCAGCCATAGAAGGAGTCGACAGCTATATGAAGCCCTTGTGTTCAATGGCATCAGAGAACCATGGAGGATGTATGATCCTGCGATGGACGTGCAGATTTATCCACTTACCGCAGTGACCTGTCAGATAGGCGAGACCGCGGTTGAAGAACGCAATTAGCCTGAAATCTTTATAATTCGCAGATCTTGTGGGCACTTGGCAGATTACAACCTTGAGCAAATCAAACTTGGTATCATGTTGGCTACTGTAAGATTCCGAGTATTCTGGGCCGTGGTGCCAAAGCAGTGCAGTGTTAATCGAAGGAAGGGGGATCAATCGCCGGGTGTAGACCTCCACGAGCATCCAGCTGCCGCGACCGTCGACGAGCACCATCCAAGACGTGTTCATGCCGACCCAGTACATACCGTTAATGTAGCTGAGGCTGAGGGGGGTCGGATTGCAGTGAAGGGGGTTGATGCTCGCCACCCTACGATCGTTATGCTGCGTGACATGTCGTTTCTGAAGATCAGGCGGCATCAGCAAGCAAGGAGCTGGCTTAAAAAGCTCCGTCCTGAGGGCTTTGAGTAAACGGTACAGCCCCGACGAGCACGTGGCGAGCGGCATGGTACTGAGATTGTCCACACGCGAAACAATGAGCTTGATTACCTCTGTGGGGAGCGAATTCCAGCCACTCTTTCGGCGGACGCTGCTCGGTTCTGCCATTGTTAGCGCTTGGTTTTCGGACAAGGGGGGGGAGGCGCCTTAGCGGGGATGGAAGCTTGGACGAGATTATGTGCGGACAAAGATGGAGAAGCGAATATGTGTTGCGGGAAGTGGACAGGTGATGATGACTATAGCACGCCGCTTGACTTACGAGACATATACCAGCTGCGTAGGGTCATATCGATGCCAGACAACTTGCTTGAGTGATCACAGTACTGGTACTCCCTACAGTACCTACTACAGTACTATGCCCTAGCTTGCTAGAGTAGAGTAGTAGAGTAGGACTCTGCTCTACTACTAGCACCGGAGGAGTAGTATATTCTAATCTAAAATAGTTACAGACTTCAATGCCCGATCGTGGAACGACTACGAACCATGCTCAAAGACCGTGTCTACGTGGTGTTTGGACTTATATGCAAAAAAAATAGCAAGATGCACGTGCATTGCACGGCACATCATCATCACCAACTCAGTTTTTTCTCTACTCCTACTCCTATAAAAGATTCACTTGGTGATGATGGAGGCCAGGAGGCGTGTTCAGCCGGGCGTGCAGTGGACAGCGCAGCATTATTCGATTTGTTATTAAAAAAAGTAGTAGAGATAGAGACATAGGGAGGAGCACGAGGTAAGGCCTTATCTGTAAATGTGGAGAGAGGTGCGAGTATCTTTTGTAAAATTGTCATAGTTGGCTTTCTATCCGTCAGATATAGATCGAACGATCTATATTACAAGATGGCAGGCATACCATCATCACCAACTCGGTTTTCTATAAGAGTAGATATATATAGATATAGATAGATAGAGACTAGGGAGTACTAGTAAGGACACCATCTACTGCTTCGTGTGCTACTCCTGCGCTCCATTCGGCGGCCGCAACGTCCCCTACAGCCACTCCCTCCTGCGCTCCATTCGGCGGGCGCTGTTGAAATCTAGGGAGCACACTCTCGCGACTGCTGGCAGCCATGACTTCACTGGCGACGACTTCTTCCCCGACCTCGGCAACCTCTTCCTCAACGACATGGGCGACAACCTCAACGCCAACGGTGCTGCTCCCGTTGCACCGTATGTGTTTCTGTCCTTCCTGTTCGAGATCGTGGTAGAATTCATGTTTCTACTCTGTATCCTACTACTATGCTATTCCACATGATTAATTTCATCTCTGTTATAGCCGTCATGATTTATTGTGTGCTTATTCGGATTAAATCTCGTAGTAACTTGCTCATATATTCAACTGGCGCAACGTCCCCTACAGCCACTCCCGTTTCATGGACGGCCTGGTCGATGCCTCCAAGGAGCCCTTCGTCCACTGCTATGAGTGCCTGATGCCGTTTTGTGGCTCGCCGACGGACATGGTGCATCACCTCACGGATGCGTGTAGCGGTCACTGTTGGGCCTTGCCGGAGAACATCAAGTACGACACGTGCTACCGGTTCACCATGCCGGAGTCGCTGGAGGATCACCGCCGCCTGCTAGTCTCGGAGGAGGACGGCAGCATCTTCCTCTTGATCGTGGGCACCGGCGAGGCCCGCGCAGGCCGCCGCCCCGTCTCTGTAATGTGCGTCAGGGGGGTCGCCGCTGACGCTTACACTGACATGAGGTAGATGTACGGGTGCGTGGTCAATGTTACTACCCCTCTGAGTCACGTGGGCGGCAACACCAGCCTCATCGGACAGACTTGGACTCTGGGGAGCTGGGACTATCCTACCAATGTGGACTTGGAAAACCCATGGCATCCGTTCCATCCTTTACCCGCCGACTCGGTGCACGGGGACTCCAATGAGGTTCACCTGGACATACGCATTATCAAGTGCACTTATAAAACATGTAGTGTGTGTGTGGGCGCTTATGGCCCGTGTCTTTGCCGCTTTTGATTATGTAAGCTTGTCGTTAAACTTGAGTGGCTTTCGCCGCAGTCCTTCCTTTGAACTGCTCCTCTCAGTGAGCTAATGTAAGACACTTTGGGTTTCATATCACAAAATGGAACCGAGGAGGAGCCCCTGTTCTAAAAGAAATACGCATTATCAACTTAAATGTTGATCATTAGTCTTCGCTCAATGTAATCCGCTGTCTAAGCATGTGGAGACTTCCATGCATGATCTTGCTCTATTGGAGTATCGCGCATGAATAAAAGTGTATCCGTTTATGGTTTAGTCTAGAATCTTCCATGTATGAATTTTTACTACAATACTAGTGAAAGACTTACGATGAACCATTACATCTCCTCTGCCCCCTTGCAAGTCATCCTGATTTAATCCCTCTGTCTAGGTGTATAAGGGCATGGTTAATATTACTTAGTAGTATAGCCAACTGTTGACTATAAGAAAGTACCATGTCATATGTAGCCAACATGTATAACAATCGATACTCAAAAACTAATTCTTAAAGATCATTTCTTGCAAAGCACAATAAGTGTTATTTCTTCACAAGTTTTGGATGCAGGTTGAACAGTTGAACGCTTTTGTTTGCAAAAGATACCTTTTTATCTATTTCACCCGGATGTTTGTGAGCTCTAGAGATGAGATAATATCCAAAGAAACCTATCGATACCCGTTACACATGAGATGACCCCCACATCCTTTGTCAAATTAAACAACTCCCCAATCAATGCATTTCACTCTTCGGTGCAATGCACGGGCACCTTACTACTATAGACTAGTACGACCAAAAATTGAACTAACATTATATATAGTACGATAAATACTGATGCATGTCACCTAAAATTATATCATTCAAAACTATGTTCAAATACGAATCCAACGATATGGTTTTTGTTGACATACACTAACATTTTGTCAGTTAAATCTTCAGTCAAATTCAATGGGGGACTAATAAACCACGACCGATGTAGTACAAGTGTAGAGGGCGGCGCTGCACGGGAGTCTCACCTCTCACCCCGCTCGTGGCGCGGCAGTAAAGTCGTCATATCACAAAACCCAACCACTCCCAGTAATAAATGGCCTGGTAAAATAAACGGACAAGCAACCATCACATCCCTCCGTCTTTTTTGCATTTCATCTCTCTGCATTTACTTTCTCCGGTTCATCTCCCACACTCGATCCCTAGCTACTACTCCTAGGGCCAGTTCTTTTGGCGGCTTCCCCAGCTTTTCCCACAAGACTAGTCACAGTGGAGAGTAACAATAAGGCGCCTCACTCACTTATTTGGGCTTCTAAACTACTACTCCGTCCTGGTTTATTCCTCACCATTGTAATTTGTGCTAAATTTTGACCAAAGATTTAACTGATAAAATGTTACTCAAAACACTTAGGCGCGGTGCATCTAGGTGTGTAAGTCATCTTACGAAAACCAAATAATCCCAAAACACTTAGGCACGGTGCATTAACTTCTACCTCGTTTCTTGTTTCTTGACACATCAACCAATAAGAGATAAAGAGTGTGCATGCTTTTAATGACTTGAGATATCAAACACGACATGCAGTGGTTAGTTCATTGCATGCAATACTATTAACTAGCAAATAAACATTAATGTTTCTCGTTTTCTCCTCCTCCTTGGTCACGATGCACAGCCTAACTTACTCACCTAGATGGATGGAGTAGTGCATGTGACATGCACTAACATTTCATTAGTTAAATTTATGATCAAAATTTGACACGGATTACAATGGGGACCAATAAACCAAGACAGAGGTAGTAGTTATGGGATTACTAATCTAGAAGCCTAAAAGAACTGGCCCCTGGTACTCCTACTAGTAGTAGTACTCAAGTTGGAATTCCAATTGCACGTCACAACTTGTTAGGCAAAGAATTCGATACAGGGTGTAGGAAGCGGTTTGGGAATTTGCATGCCTTTCCAACCAGTGAGATGCTCCGTACAAAGTACGACAGAGAAATAACCACAGAGAAGGAAGCTAAAAGTAAACAATCAAATGAACATTTTTGCATTTGTTTTGCATTGAATCGTTTCACAAGCTTGACTAGTGCTATTTTTCTACTTTTACAAAAACCGCATCGTAATGTTAAAACGTGCATTTGCACGTACATAAGTAATAGTAGTACTCCCTCCGTCTAGGTGTACAAGTTTTCCCTCCTTCTTGGTCACCGTGCACAACAAAAGATGACTTATTGACCTGGACGGAGGGAGTAGCACAGTCTGCAAGCATATATCGAGAGAGACGTGTAGTCCGATAGTATATAGTAAAGTTTGTGCTATATGCACGTACTTGCAAAATGCGTAATAATACACAACGTTTCCAAACTTTCCCTTTTACATACTTAATTAAGGACACTAAACATTCCTGAACCTTCGGGATTTATCATTTGCGTCCCAAAACTAATGAGATCGCCTTACGAAACAAAAATTATACTCCTCCTAAAAGCCACAGCGCTCGCAGGAGCGCTTGCGGCGCGCCACGAGTGCCCTGGTGCGCGGCCGTTTCCCAGCACGCTGACACAACGCCTCTTCCTCAGCCTCGCAACTCGGGAGGTGCTGATTGGCGGCTTGCCGGTAGGCGAGCGTGATCTCACCGGTGTGGTGATCCGGCACCAACAGGTACTCCTTCTTGCTGGAAGCGTGCACCTGGTCCACGTACCGCCAAGCGTAGATGAGGCGCTTGGGCCCGACTGCACTCAGGGCGTCGGCACGGGCGTCCTCCGCCACCCTCACGGCCCTCGCACGAGCCTTCTGCCAAAGAACCAATTGCTTGACTCTCTCGGACGCGACATCGATCTCCCAGAAAGCTTGTTGCGCGGTGCGCTTCTCTTCCTCGGCCTTCTTCCCCGCCTCTATTTTGGCGCGCTCTACTGGAGGCAAAGCCTCCCACAAGGCGACATCCATTTCTTTCCAAAGCTCCTCAAGGCTGGGGGGCTCGGCGGGCGGTGCGGCGTTCTCCTCGTAGCAGGGAGCCGACGCGTCCTCCGACGCGCGTGCTGGCGAGATTGGGAACGCCGACGCGTCCACCTTGATGCGTCGCGGTGAGGAGCGGAACGCCGACGCGTCCTCCTCGGCTAGTGGCGGCGAGGAACAGAACAGCGGCACGTCGTGTCGCGGTGAGGAGCGGAACACCGACGCGTCCTCCTCGACTAGTGGCGGCGAGGAACGAAACAGCAACGCGTCGCGTAGCAACGAGGAGCGGAACACCGACGTGTCCTCCTCGACTAGTGGCGGCGAGGAACGGAACAGTGACGCGTGACCGTCCGCACGGTGCAGCGAGGGGCTCCTAGGGCTTGGGAGGGGCGATGCCATGGTGGTCGACGTGAGAGGGAGGAGGAGGAGATAGTGATGAACGTGAACGTGAGGGGGAGGAGATAGCGATGTCGTGGGAGGCGCAGTATTTATAGCAAGCAATGGCACACCTACGTAAGATATGGACTGAGTTGCACTGACTTAACTGCAGGTCCAGTTGCGTCACTGACATGTGGGCCAGTACACTGCTGGGCCCTTATGTCAGTGACCCAATGCACCTGAAGTTAAGTAAAAGCTACGTGGGCATATTTGTTGGAGTAAATTACGGGGGAGCGAAGGGGTGGAAATATTGCTGGTCACAACGGATTGGACGAGCGTGGGGGGAGGAGAGTCATGCATGCAGATTTTTTCACACGGGGTGGAGTGGTGGGACCGCCGGAGGGGGGAGGAGAGTTTGGCAGGCATATTGTTTCCACACATGGAGAGGAAAAGATTTGGAGACGAACGGGCTTCCTACAGGTATGGGGAACGGTGCATAATAAGTCATCTTGCATGCTAGGCTAGGTATAGTCTCAAGTCATTAAAAACATACACACCCCACACATGTTCATATTTCAAGGTGCACTAAATTATTGCATGCGATGATTAAGGCTGGCCATCTTGGTGGTATCTTAGCTGGTATCATGCACACGGGAATAGCAAACATGCTGATGTGGCAAAGAATTAAAGAAGAGAGGGGGGTTAGAGTAACTAGTGTTCATGCATGCATTGGTAAACACATTTTTTTTGTGAAGAACGACAGCATTAGTTGAGTACTTTTGCAGACTTCAAAAACTACTCCACCGCCTCTACTATCTTGCTAAGAGTAGGTGAAATTTTTGAGTCGAGCCCTTTAAACTAGAAGGGAGGTAGTGGTACTCTAATAGCTAGGTGTGTAAGTCATCTTACGAAAACCAAATAATCCCAAAACACATAGGCATGGTGCATTAACTTCTACCTCGTTTCTTGTTTCTTGACATATCAACCAATAAGAGATGAGGGTGTGCATGCTTTTAATGACCTGAGACTATCAAACATGACATGCAGTGGTTAGTTCATTGCATGCAATACTATTTAATTAGCAAATAAACATTAATGTCTCTCATTTTCCCCTCCTCCTTGGTCATGGTGCACAGCCTAAGATGACTTACTCACCTAGACAGAGGGAGTATCAACATTCACAATGTCAAATCAATTTTTTTACACTCATTATAAAACGTAGTTCTTATACTCATTATAATCAGTATTGTAGATATTGATATTTTTAGTATAAATTTGGTCGTGGGATTTCATTGATGCCTGTCAAAGCGTGGAGGAAGCGGAGCTTAGGGCTTGCATTGCCAGTCTCTACATAGGTATTTCTCTTCATAATCCTGTAATTTTAGAGACTGGTTGCGCTTTTGTGGTAGCGTCTCTTGCATCGGGGGACTATGACAGGTCTGCTATGCGTGACCTGAAGATGAAAGTGTTGAGCATCTCGAAGTTGATCAACAATCTTCAATTGTCAAAGATTAGTCGTTTGGCCAATAAGGTGGCACACTTAATCGCTAAGTATAGCTTTGACAATAGATTAGATGGTATTCTTGTAAATAACATACCGCCCAGTGTGGTGAATATTGTATCGAATGAGTGTACTGGTGTGGCTGGTTAATTAATATAAGGTGGTGTTCAAAAAAAAGTATATATTTGGTCAAACACTTTGCAAACGGTTGACGGGAGTAAAAAGGACCGGAGGGAGTATCATGCATGCGGAGTAGGCAAAAAAATTGCTCATTTATAGCCGATCGAAGTCTCAAAGGGCGCGACCACGCGAGGGAGCCGAAGGTCGTGGGAGGCACGACGGTTGACGGAATTAAGTGAAGTTACATCCACGTGCCGGCATGGTGTGCGAACAGGCAGAAGCTATACCGTCAGGCCTACGATATGGGTCTAGTAGACATGACATCTAGTGGGTCCCGCATAGTTCTCGAGAACTCTTTGGGGGCTCGCAGCCGTTTATCCACCGGGCAAGCCAGCAACCCCACGCCGTTCGCACACCCTACTCGTCCCTGTCTTCTACCTCACAATAGTTCGCTCCCAGTCATCCCGTCCTTTCACATTAGTTCGCTCCCAGTTTTTGCGGGGTACAACAGTTCAACTTCTCTTAACCCTCCTCCAAAATCCATGGCCTCCCAAATCTCCATGGTCGCCGCTGAGTACCAGGTTAGAGCCATCACCGGCGATCAGTTCATCGTCATCTACACACGTGGATCCGTGATGGTGAAAGCATGGCTTGCTCGCTTCCTACGCATGTTCAACAGTTCAACGGATGAGTGGGTCGCTGGGATAGATGTTTAGTACACCACAGTCCTGGGACGAGAGAAGCATCTAAAGGAAGAAGAGAGGAAGAAGCCCCCCGTGATCCAGGTTTGTGTACATAACGTTTGCTTGGTCTACCACATATGCCATGCCGACGTTGAGTGCTAGGATTTTAAGAACTTCCTCAAGGACAAAAGAGTGAAATTCATTACTGTAGGCTTTAAGAACGACAGGGATGTCCTGCGTCGGATAGGTCTCGTTGTAGGCCAGCCCTTCGATCTCCAGAAGGCAAGCCTAGTGTCCTCCTCTCAACCTTCAATGCTGACCCTGGCAGCAGCCATGATTGATCCTTCATACGCTAAACTGAAGAAACCTCATCACGAGTTTCATCATGCATGGGAGTCGAAGACATTAGATGAAGATCACATCCTGTACGCAGCAATGGATGCCTACCTTTGTTTAAATATCTACATGGGTTGGATGAAGAAGCAGAGCCCAGTGTCTGGTTCAAGCAAAGAAGCGTCGGCGAAGAGGAAGAGGAAGAGGGACGAGGACGAAGTCGAGGACGTGGACTCGGACTCCGAGTAGGTGGCAGTGCCATCGCTCATGCTGGTTCTACTGTAGTGTCAAGCGGACTAGTTTCTTAGTTTATTTTCAAGGGTGTGTTGTGCTGAGGCCCCAGCAGAACTATGTTTATGTTCTTTCTCGTTATTTGAACTCTTTAGTACGTAGAGTAGTACTAGTACTATGTCTTACTACTGTTCTTCTTGCAGTTGGTACTACTGCTCGTACCTTCGTGTTCCTACTGTACTTAATATGTTCGTACTAGTAGTATAATTTGGGTCAGCCGATTTGTGAAAGAAGTTCGACGGAGCGAAGGAAGAAGACGGCAGAAGAGGTGGAAGAAGCCCTTCTAGCCATCCATGTTGCATCAAACGGCTCACATGAGTCGACTGACCCAAATTGCTCCTTCAAATTGTAGGATCCACGTGGCATTCAAGGTCTCAAAGGTAGATTTCGCGTCCGCACCCGGTTTGCGGGCTCGATGCACGAGCGACCGGCTTCCGCTGCGACAGCCACCATGCGCGCCTCCTCCGCGCGGGCGGAGACGACAATGACACGCTAGTTCCTCCTCGTCGGCGTGCTGGAGCACGCGCTCGTCCTCCTCTTCGTACGCCGCATGCATAGATGCGGCTCCACCAGCTGCTCGCATGCTTGGCAGTGCGGCGGCATGGCGAGGAGGGACTGCAGACGACGTGAGCGGGCGAGCCTTCGGCTTCATGGCACAGGGATGGCGGTGACACGGCAGTGATGGGCGAGAAATTGTTGTCTGGAGCAGGCGGGCGCCGGCATGCGCAACACCGGCGGTGGCATATTGATGAGTGCGCGTATGGGAGCTTACTTTAGTTTTATATGAGGTTGGTCAAATTTAAAAGAAAACCGTACTAGTACACGTAAACATTAGACTTAGGCAGCGCTTTTATTAATATATTTTTTGAAGTTAGTACCACAGCCATGATACAGAATCCTGTGCAAGCGTGTGAACCGCAGCCGCGCGATCGATCGAACGGTGCGTCACCATGTCGCGCTCGAAGGACATCCACCGAACCTTTTTGTGTGTGTGAAAACAATCCTCCAATATTACTCAACTTTTTTTTCCTGGGAAAGTTCTTGATGCTGCAATATTTCCATATATTTGAATTTAGCTCCAGTTTGTGTTTATTTGGATTTGGACGTTTTAGGTGCGCCCTAGTTTTTTTTAATACTTATTTTGTGTGTGTGACTGTGAGAGAACGTGTGTATGTGTCCATATGTGTGTTGTGGCGGAAGGTCAATGTGGAGACGGTGTGCGTGTGATACAGACATAGAGAGGTGTGAATGTGCAAATGATCATGCATGAGTGAGACATAGACAGATGCCGATACGTTGTGTATACATGAGAGAACGGTCTTCTAGTTTACTTGTGTGTGTGTGTGTGAGAGAGAGAGAGCGAGAGGAGCATCCGTAACACAACAACCATCTCTCTCGATTCGTCCGTCCCTCGCACGATCGCATGCAACATATGCATCAACGCGCACATTTTGACACCCTCACTCGGCCCCTGCCCACCTCAAGGCCCGCACAATCTCTTCGTGAATACCCATTTCTCTCCTTAGGTTTGTTTTTGCTCAATATCTGACACACACACACACACACACGCAGCACAACACACACACACACTCCCCCGAGCACACAATTCATCCCCATCCAAGGTTATACGGTAACCACTCTCGCTTGTGCTTCTTTGCACCCCAACATGCACCACACCTCAATCTTCAAAGAGGGCATCGAGCAGATCGAAGATGGTGACCACACTGCGCTAGAGAATGCGGGGTCATTTGGAAGCAGGGTGATGTGACGACAGCTGACTGACTCCTCCCCCCACCCTCTCTCTCTCTTGCACAAAATTACCAATCCCTCTCTCCCCCGCACAAAATTGTCAATCCCTCAAACCATGAGATCCTTCCCCTCTCGTCCATGTTTTTCCAGCTCTCTCATCAAACATGTTGTCTCTTCTCCTTCCATGTATACAGAATCACGTATATTACATGTCTCCATCTTTCTCACAGACCTAACTTCTTCCTCTCTCTTTCTCTTTCTCTCTCTGTGTGTCTCGTTAGGTTTGTCTCCTACTCTCTCGTCCACATACATACAATCTTTCCCGCCCTATCTGCTCCATCTTCAAAAGCACTCTCTGCACGTTTCATTCACACAATGGGATATGTCAAAATGTTGCTTCTATAATGGTTGATGTAGAGTTTTGGTTGTTTTTGTTGCATCCTACAAAGTAATAACTATGAAATGCATTTAGATTCTCATTTGACTAGGATTATGTGAGTTTGAGCATGTTGTGAAGTACTATAGACCTTGTATACATCTTGGGATTCGACAATGATTGTAACTATTGAATTGTATAGACCATTACATTCGAAGTCAATGGCCTAATATATTTATTTCACAATTTCAACAAATGATTAGTTCACTACAAACTAAGAAAACAAATGTGTACTCCCTCTGTTTTTATTTTAGTCCGCGTATTAGCATTGGTCAAAGTCAAGTTTTGTAAACTCTCGGAAAGCTTATAACAAAAAATATTAACATATACAATAACAAATAAATACCATTAGATTCATTATTGAATGTACTTCCACATCATACATATTTGTTATGGTAAATGTTTATATTTTTATATAAACTTGGTCAAACTTTAGGAAGTTTGACTTTGATCAAACCTAATATGCAGAGTTTACTACTACTACTCGCTAGTTGCTTAGCCGAATCACTCAACACGCCACACGGGGAGTCCAGTGTCACAAAATTTTGAGGTCGGCAGGAAAATCTCCCGCGACCCTGATTCGAGCAGTGGGAAGTTACCATCATAGCCTTCGGAACAGGCCTACGGACGACGCTTGGTAGGGGGCTGTTTTCGTAACTTCAGGTTCACCCTACCCAGCCAGCCCCACCCAGGCACCCAGAGTAGTACACCTGAATACTCCCCATTTTCTATCCCCACCGCAAAATAGACTTCTCCATGGCACCGCAACCTTCGTGCTCCTCCCCTTTACATCGGCGCACTCGTCCACCGCAGCGCATCTGCCTCATCGACGACCTCGTACGCCGCACTGGAGCCGGTCCACCGTCGTCATTGTAGATGGAGCCTCTTCCCCGGCATCATCTTCCACGGTCTCGGATCTGCTTCCCAGAAGCCGACACCAAGCGCAGAAGTACCACCGTTGTGGACAATGAACTGACTCCCGTTGCCGACCATGACTCATAGAGGCCGCCGCGACCATCGTTCTCCTCCTCGATTGGTAATGTGTGTATTGAATCACTTAGCAGTACATGTGTAGTTCCAATTTTGTTCATACCTACCCTTTAATTTTCCTGGGTGCTATTGTTCCCGTAAAAGTAATTGGTTATAGCCTCCATTGTCCAACAGAATATCAGCTTGTAATTGTGCGTCGCTCCAGTATTGCGCTGTGCTTCGGTAGGTTTTTCATCTGCAACCAGCAGTGTGGCAAATGATGGAAAGGTTTTTAGAACTAGCAAGATGCCCATGCGTTGCACGTATCAAGATGCATTTGTATGAGTAGTTTATCTTGTGGGAGAAAAGGATGAACGAGGGAAGGCCTTATTTGCAAATCTGGAGAGGGGTATGGGTATCTTTTTTTATCTATCTATGCTGAGAACTATCCTCTACTCTCTAGTATCTACTTCTCGATCTCAGCACTATAAACGCTTTTTTAAAGCGCCACGCGTTGCGATTTTGTTGGAGATGCTCTAACATGGCAGACAAGTGCTTTAATGTTGCCCACAAGATGAGAGAGTATTACTAGTAGTATTTTTCTTGCCATGTTGAGATTTTAAAACCACAAGTGTGAACATGCAGAGGAGCAATGAAGACCAAACACGGGATATTCGGGACATCTTCAAGGAGCGTGGCAAGTTAAAGAGGAGCTGCACCGAACCTGTAAAACAAGCTTTGGTAAGTAACACCCTTTCAATTACTTTCGTTTAGCCTCATGTTCTTCGATGTGTATATGTTGTAGTTTCTGTTTCTCTTAAGCGTGGTGTTCTTCGATGTGTAATAAGAAGAGTCTTAATCGTCCTAATGCTTTCGTTTTTAACTTGATGTAGGAAGTGGGTGTTCTCACCCTGTAGTCTGTTTTTATATTTCATTTCCTTTTGAATTCACTTCTCCGAGTTCTGTTTATCTGGCTTCTACTAAATGGATCTAGGTTTCTCTGAGTATTGATCTAAAAAAGAAGTAACTTCGTGTCAGGATGCAGTTCCTGCGAGGAGGGAAGTATGGTCAACCTCGAGATCATGTTTCCAAAATGAGGCTGGATTACACACAAGGTGCCAGTTCCCTAATGATGCTGGATTAGACACAAGGTGCAAATTCCCAGATGATGCTGGATTACACACAAGCCAGGTGGAGTCATTAGCTGTTCGTGTCCTCGTGGCATTAGTAAAGGCTGAAAGAAAGCATGCAGCAGCCCTTGAGAATGTAGTTGAGTTCCTGAAGAAGCGAAAAGAGCAATCAGATGCTCTCTTCACCCAAGCCAAAGAAGAGATGGAAGAAGCCAGAAATAAGCTAGCTGAGGCAGAGCAGGCTAGGTGTCTCCTGCTATCTAAAACTGTTGTCAATACAAAATTTCCTTCATAATAGCTAGGTTCAAATGTTTATCCAGTCAGCATGCCTGTTGTGATGTCTGTGCATCTACTGATGTGGCACAAAATGTTTTTTTTGGGTCATGTAATAACAGCAATTACTTTCCAAACAATAACAGACGAAGCATTGGACATGGTATAGTTCACGCGCAAGCCCGACATTCCAAGTTCAACTTCCACATCAAACTCATGTTCACAAATATCTGCACACTCATACATAATGTCCACAACCATGATTCACTTCAAAGCCAAAAAAATGTGAGGGGAGTTATAAATAAAGAAAAACCTCTACTAGTTCCTGCTACTAGTGCGAGCACAACAAGTCAAGACCATGCGTAAATTAATTATATTTTAGTCATTCTTTGTGTTCTAAAATGCCTGTCGGCTCACGGAAGGACGTGTTGCCGGCACACGCGCGGATTCAATGAAGGCAGATGGGGCAGTCTTAAGCTGGTTGCACGCAGCGAGGAGGCGTGCTCAGCCGGGCCTGCAGCGAGTGCGGCCCTCTTGGCCGTGCACCGGTTCAATGCCTGCGCTATGAGAGGTCACGTCCATGTCAGAGCAATCACTCCCTCCAGTCCTTTTTTGTTTGGGTATAACAAAATCTCGTTTTCCATTCACATTTTACAAGTAAAATTCGTGGACAAACTTTGACCCAAAGTACGATGGGGACTAGTAAACCAGAATGGAGGTAGTAGTTTTTTTAATCAAACAAGGGTTTCCCCTTCCGATTACTGAAAACCAGCATCTAAATCTAAACCATAGTATTTGCCCTAGAACTACTAGGTTCAACATCTCATAACATAAACCCATACAACCATACGCCAAGGAGGTACGTAGTACTATGAATTCCATTTTCGCTCCATACCAATCGTTCTAAAAACTACTTACTACTTATAACGTGCCATTGAAAATTGGAACTCTTAACCCCGTTAAAAACGATATTTTAAACGTGGCTACTCGATCTGTGGCAACTGGCGAGCCACCGCGCTCCAAGTCGTTCACCTGTGGTCCCAACCATCAACTCCTACAAAGGTGCTCCACCACGTGCCCGGTAGCCGCGAATGCAGCAATCGTGCACCTAGGGTTTTAGGGTTTATTTGTTAACGTCGCCTTTACGTAACACTCATGTGTGCGAGATAGCGAGAGGCCGACTGCGTGCGTGCGCCTCTTCTCTTCGTATATGTACTCCACCATTTGCCTGGTGTCCAAAAAATTATAATAACTACTAGCAATGTGCCAATGCGTTGCCACACGATCAAAGTAGATTAATACATATTCACCGATTTGATAGAAAAAAAGTCTAGTTTTGAAATATGTATATCACTAAAAATATGTTATGTTTCACTCAAAATATATTCCTTTGGCGGTTTTGATGAGATAAGGGAGGAATGTTGTTGGTTTCAAGATTCGAGAAGTGGTATATGTCTAATTTCTACTCTTACTAGCAAGATGCCCGTGCGTTGCACGGAACATCAAGATCTTGTTGGAGAAAAGGATGAACGAGGGAAGGCCTTATCTACAAATGTGGTGAAGAGTGTGGGTAAATTGCCATATTTTCCTTCCTATCCGTCAGATATAAATCGGACGACCTACATTGCAGGATGGCAGGCCCACCATCATCACCAACTCTATTTTTTATCCCTACTCTTATAAAAAGCATTGTCGGCGATGATCGTGTGGCCGTCCGATCTATATCTGACGGATAGGAAGGAACTATGGCAATTTTGCAAAAAGATACCCACACCCCTCTCCACATTTGCAAATAAGGTCTTCCCTCGTTCATCCTTTTCCCCCACAAGATAAACTACTCATAAAAATGCATCTTGATGTTCCATGCAACGCATGGGCATCTTGCTAGTTGTTGCAAAAAGCCCATGTGTGTGTGAGAGAGAGGGAGAGTGGAGGAGGACGGAGTGCATGTGTGACAAAGACACAAGTAGTGTGTGTGCGATAGGTATCAGCTTAAAATGAGGTGATAGTGTGTGTGTGCATGATCGAGAGGGCATGTCTCAAGAAGGGAAGAAAAAGCTACATAGATACAAGGAGCGGGAGAGAGACATGTATGCGATGGTGGAAGCATGAGTGTGCGGGTGTATAAACCTATCTAGAGGCTAGCTAGTCGATAAATGTTTGTGAGAGAAATATGAGTCGGGGTGCGAAAGCAAGAGTTTTGTGTGTGAGAGAGAGAGACGGTAGTCGGGAAGGGGAGTGGAAGCAGGAGTTGTGTGTGTGTGTCTGTGAGAGAGAGAGAGAGGAGACGGTGGTCGGGGTTGTCTGATCGGTGTCAGTCTGGGATGGAGACGAAAAGGAGACCGCAACAAATGTTGTGTCTACAGGAGAGAGAGAGAGAGAGAGAGAGAGAGAGAGAGAGAGTAATTTTAGTGGTATGAGTCATATGTAGAGACATATAGGGTGTGTGAGAGAATCCCATAGAGAGAAAGATAAAGTGAAAGATGAGTGGAGACTATGTGTGTGGTGGTGAAAAAGAAAGCTTAGGTACCGAGTGATACCAGAGAACAGTAGAGACGTGAGAGATAATGAAAACCATGTAATGTATAATGATACGGAGAGTGTGACACTTCTCAAGGGAGACGTCGAGAGACCATGTTTGCGAGGATAGGAGAAACATGAAGTGAGCGTGCGGGTGAGCTGGAGAAAAGAGAGTGATAGCCACCTGAAGGAGCATGCATGCGAGAGAGATGGGCGTGAAAGGAGTGAACAAAAAAGGGATTCAAATATTTGAATTCAAGATGATGATACATGTAATCCATACTCGAACCAAAATTGATCTATCAAACATGCATACTCATATGAATTCATGCACATCTATGTTATTTAATATGTAGATATTACTGATCCATACATTTTAGTAGAACATAATTTGGTTAAATTTTTTCGAATTCAACCTTAAGATTTCGAGATCGTTGTATTTGTAAATCATATTATACATATAAAGGAGCATAATTCTTTGTTGTGCTTTTGAAAGTATATATAAAAAAATGATGTATATAGAATGTAATTCCAATTGAAAATGGATCCCGCCCGAAAAAAAATAGTAGAATACAAACGGGATTCGAATTGAGTTGGCACGGTAAACGTGCATTGTGCAAAATTTGAACGAAGCGGGGAAAGTCGCAGTAACCGCCCGAAACCAAAATCTGTGAGATGGAAATCACTACTGCCTATCCCTGCCAAGCAAAGCCTATCTGCTGGATATCTATAGGTTTCGATAGGGGTAGGTTTGTAATTTCACCCAAACGTGACGTAACCGCCTCTCGCCCGGATTCATACACGGTGGGCGCCAAAACACAGTGTGCCCTCGGCCGAAATCGACTCCCTCCCCGATTCATATTCATACACGGTGGGCGCCAAAAACAAACTCTCGTCGGCAAATATTCGGTGTATGCGAGATTACCGTCCTATCCCCAACCGACTAATGTTGCTGTGATGTAGTAGAAATTTGAAACGGGGGCTAAGTTTGTAAATTTCCTCGCATTTGAGACAAGCGCGCCCTGAATACATGGTTCCCCCCTTCCTATCCTCGTGATGTCCGGGATCTCATCCGGGACTCCGAACAACATTCGGTAACCACATACAAACTTCCTTTATAACCCTAGCGTCATCGAACCTTAAGTGTGTAGACCCTACGGGTTCGGGAACCATGCAGACATGACCGAGACGTTCTTCGGTCAATAACCAACAGCGGGATCTGAATACCCATGTTGGCTCCCACATGTTCCACGATGATCTCATCGGATGAACCACGATGTCAAGGACTCAATCGATCCCGTATACAATTCCCTTTGTCTAACGGTATTATACTTGCCCGAGATTCGATCGTCGGTATACCGGTACCTTGTTCAATCTCGTTACCGGCAAGTCTCTTTACTCGTTCCGTAGCACATCATCCCGTGATCAACCCCTTGGTCACATTGTGCACATTATTATGATGTCCTACCGAGTGGGCCCAGAGATACCTCTCCGTCACACGGAGTGACAAATCCCAGTCTCGATTCGTGCCAATCCAATAGACACTTTCGGAGATACCTGTAGTGCACCTTTATAGCCACCCAGTTACGTTGTGATGTTTGGTACACCCAAAGCATTCCTACGGTATCCGGGAGCTTCACAATCTCATGGTCTAAGGAAATGATACTTGACATAAGAAAAGCTTTAGCAAATGAACTATGATCTTTGTGCTAGGCTTAGGATTGGGTCTTGTCCATCACATCATTCTGCTAATGATGTGATCCCGTTATCAACGACATCCAATGTTCATGGTCAGGAAACCATAACCATCTATTGATCAATGAGCTAGTCAACTAGAGGCTTACTAGGGACATGGTGTTGTCTATGTACCCACACATGTATCTGAGTTTCCTATCAATACAATTATAGCATGGATAATAAACGATTATCATGAACAAGGAAAGATAATAATAACAACTAATTTATCATTGCCTCTAGGGCATGTTTCCAACAAAAAAAGCGCGGTAGCCCTTATCCACTTGTTCCAGGGCCCACTTTGGCGCCTCAGCAACCATGAGGTGGGGCGTAGGCCTCGCTCTCATGACCTGATTCACCAGGATAAGCCGTCCAGGCCTAGTGACAAGCCCACGCTGCCAGCCAGGCATGATATGGAGCGCCGCATCAACAATCGGTTGCCATTCATTGCGTTTGAGTTGCTTGATGCTTAACTGTAGACCCAAGTATTTGCACGGGAAGGAATCAATCTTCCAAGGTAGAGCACTCCTGACCAGCTCCACATCCTCCTCTTCGGATCTTATGAGAGTTGCAACTGACTTAGCATAGTTTACTTTCAAACCCGATGCCACTCCAAAGATGCCCAGAAGCTCCTTCACAAGATGCAGCTCCGGCCTAGTCGGCCTAATGTAAAGAACCACGTCATCCGCGTATAGGGAGAGCCTCTGCATCGGGGTAGAACTGGCAATGGGCTTGAGGATCCCTTGCTCATGCGCTTTGATGACCAGAGAGGTGAGAACGTCCATTGCCATGATGAAGAGCAGAGGGGAGGCCGGATCCCCCTGTCGAAGCCCTTTGGCATGCATGAACTTTGGACCGGCACAGCCGTTAACCAAAACTCTCGAGCTTGCAGTCATAAGCAAGATGCTAATCCAGGAAATCCATCGATTCAAGAACCCTTTTGCCCTGAGCACCTCAAAGAGGAAGGGCCACGAAAGGGAGTCAAAAGCTTTAGAGATATCAAGCTTGAGCATCACGCCTTTGGCCTTCCGTTGATGTAATCGCCGCGCCATTTGCCTAACGAGCAGGAAGTTGTCATGGATGCTTCTACCCTTGATGAATGCTGATTGGTTTATGTGAACTAACTCTCCCATCCGAGGACTTAGCCTATTTGCCAAGAGCTTTGAAGCGATCTTCGGTAGGCTATGCTCCAGGCTTATGGGGCGGTAGTCAAGAGTGGTTGAGGCCTCCGGGGTTTTAGGTATTAAGGTGATCAACGTTTGATTCAGCCTGCCAAACCCATGTCCGTTTCCGATGAATAGCTTGTGCAAAGCCGCGATAACGTCCACTTTTATTATCGCCCAGGCCATCTGGAAGAAGAGGCCGATAAAACCATCCGGCCACGGGGCTCGATCCGCCGGCATGCTCCTGATCATAGCCCAAATCTCCTCGTCATTGAAATGAAGATCCTGGACCGAGAGGTCAAATCTTTGAATGCCAAGCTCGTCCAGATCCAGGGTGTACTCACGAGCGACGTCCTTCCCAAGCAACTCCTTGTAAGTGTCGTAGAACGCAGTCATCTGCAGATACATACCAGCACCATTCTGCTCAATCGATCGGTTGTTCATTCCTCAACGGCATTGCAACAAATTCATTCATTCACATGCACGTTGGCAGCCAGGGCCACGTGGTCCTTTTCCTCACGGGCTACCCAGGTGGTTCTCCACTTCAGAGAAAAGGCTCGGCCAAGCCCCGGTAGGGCTTGGACCTAACCTGGCTTTGCATTAACAAAGTCATCAACCGGCCATAATACAAACAGCAGCAGCATACAAGCATAACAGAACAAAAAAAAGGAAAATGGGGATGCAACGCCAAACGGCAGATACAAAGTGAGGAAGGTGAGCAAATGCTCATCATAACAGACAATTAAAAATTATATTCTGTGTTATTATATTTTTATTTTTATTTCTGAAATGAAAAGTACTGTATTTACATATTTCAAAATGCTCTTCATACGTTTAATGTTAATGCCTCTTTTAAATAATATGGGTAGCATTTGAATAAATGTTCATGGCATTCAAAAAATGTTCGCGTGTTTCAAAAATATGTTATTGACATATGTAATATGCAGGCACCATTTCCCATATTTTCCAACTTTTTAGCACATGAATATAATGTTTTGTACCCTCAAATGAAAGAATATAATGTTTTAATATGTTAGTTGTCTATAGATGGGGCTTTGGGCCGCCCAACCCTACTCAAGCCCAGCTGAGTGCTAATGATTGTCCAAAGAAGTCCGACGGCCAGAGCTATATCTCGCTTAAAACGAGACCAAGCGTGCTCTCGCGTAAAGCACCTTCCTAACTGGGCCGGCCATGCGTGCGGGAGCCCAGTGCTACTTTTTACATTTTTTATATTTTCGTTTTCGTTTTCTTTCCTTTTCTTTACTTTCATTTATACTTCCAATTTCCAGATATTATGAATAAATATATTACAAAGAACAAATTCCATAAAAACATTTCAAAAAATGTAAACCAAGCATTTGAAAAAAATTAAATATGTATAAAGAAAATGTTTCTCATAAATACAGAAAATGTATACACGAAATATACAATGTGTGTGTGCAAAGGTTGATCATGTGTGGAAAAAATGTAAATCAAGCATTCGAAAAGTTAAATATGTACAGAAGAAATGTTGGTCATGTATTAAAAAATGTTTAACATGTATTTACAAATTTAAACCTGTATTTAAATTTTTTGACTATGTATTCAAATAAGTTTATCTTGTATACTGTATTAAAAAATAATTAAACAATGTTAATCAAGCATTTAAAAAATGTATATAGAAAAAATGTTGACCATGTATCAAAAATAGTATATTTGGCAATCAAAAAAGTGCTCATCAAAAATTTGAAAATGTTGACCATGCATTAAAAAAATGTTAATCAAGTATTTGAAATTTTTTAATCAGGCATTTGAAAACATTAAAAATGTGTATAAAAATGTTGACTATGTATTTAAAAAGGACGCCACTATGTAGCAGCGCCGCATAGCTAGAAAAAAATTATTAATCTTATATTTTAAAATTGTTAATCAAGCATTTGAAAAATATTTAAAACGTGTACATGAAGTTGACCATGTATTCAAAAACTGAGAAAGAAACAAAGAAACCCGGTGAAAACAAAATATATGGCTAAAGAAAACTATTGAAAAACTAGAGAAATCAAAAAAAGGAAAAGAAAAGAAGAAAGATAAACCCGGATGAAACGAGTACATCAACTACCATGAGGAATCTTCTTGGTCCGAAATAGCTAACAGGAAAAACAGATGGAAAACGGGCTGGCCCAGTGCTGTAGCGGTGTTGACTAGGCTTTAGATGAGACCGATGGAACACTCCTATATGCGAGATAGAGCATTTGTGATGCATCGAATAGGGATTACCGTTTATTATAGCTTTATTTATATTTCTAAAATGGAAAATATTTAATTTACATATTTCAAGATGTCATCATACTTTATTTTTTTAACATAGTGAAAGAAAAATATCCGTGCCTCTTTTAAATCATATTGGTAGCATTAAAAAATCATCATATTCAGAAAATGTCCACGTGTTTCGAAAATATGTTATTGACATATATAATATGTAGGCAATATTTCCCATTTTTTTGCACATGAATATAATGTTTTGTACCCTCAAAAGAAAGAAAATACTGTTTTAATATATTAGTTGTGTGCAGACGGGCATTTGGGCCGCACATCCCTACTAAAGGCTTGATAGGTCCAGCTGAATGTTGATCATTGTCGAAAGAATCCAGAGGGACAGTCCTGTGTCTCGGTTGTAGCGAGGCAAATCCTATTTGGCGCTGCAGGCGCCCGTTAATGTGTATTCTGCAAACGGGCGCCTGCAGCGCCCCGCAATGGGCCGGCCCATATCACCATGTTTCCTTTCCGTTTGGTAGACTCAAAAAATAGAAGCGACCCGCGACGGGTATGGAACTCCAGACCTCCCCGTCGAGTTTACATGCAGCTACCACCGTGCCATGCAGCTAGACATGGTCACTAACATGCTTTCACGTCTTTTCTTATTTCATCTATCCTATTACTTTTCCCTTCCTTTTTGCTTTTTGCTTTATCTTTTTCGTTTTCATTTTTTCTTTTTTCTTTTTATTCTTCCTGCCTCGATGATTTCTCTTTATTATTCTTGAACCTTTTCTTCAAATTGGTAAATTTGTTTCAAATCCGCTGAACTTTTTTCAATTTCAATGAACTTTTTTCAAATTCGATGAACTTTTTTCAATTTCACTGAATTTGTAGATTTTTGTTTAAATTCATGATTTTTTTTTCATTTTCTATGAACCTTTTTAAAAATTGATGAACTTATTTTCAAAATCCATGAACCTTTTCTAGCCACAATTTTTTTTGTTCTCAAAAAATTGATGCGATTTTTATGTGCAACAAATAGCGTCATGACAATGTTATTTTTCTGTTTCGCGCTATTTCTAAGCACTCACGGCCGGTAGGTCGAGTGGTTAGCGAGGTTTGGACGTGTAACGAACTGCCTGAGTTCGAATCCTGAGGTATCCACTTTTTTGGGGGGGTTTCTGCGTACGAAGCGTTTCCTGGGCCGGCCCAACTTGGAGGCCGCGTGGGCGCCGGTTTTGCTAGCCGGCGCTTAAGGCGCCGACTAGGAGCTCCCTGTAGCGAGACCTAACGCGCTCTGGCTCAAGGCGCGTCCCTATATGGGTCCGCTACGCTCGAGGGAGGCCAGGGCCTCTTTTTAGTTGTTTTCATGTTTTCTTTTTTGTTTATTTTTAATTTACTTTCATTTATACTTCCAAATATTCTTGATAAGTACTTCCTCTGTCCCAAAATAAGTGTCTCAATTTTGTACTAACTTTAGATAATTTGTACTAAAGTTAGTATCTAAATTTGAGACACTTATATTAGGACAGAGGGACTATATTAGAAAAATGCTTCCGTAAAGTATTTGAAAATAGTCTTAACAAAGCATCTGAAAAATGTTAAATGCATGTAAAGAAAATGTTTCTCGTGTATCAAGAATTTGAAAGATATTAAATGCGTATAGAAAAAATGTTGGCCATGTATTAGAAAAATGTTGAGCAAGTATTTGGAAATTTTGAATCAAGCATTTCAAAAATGTTAAATGTGTATCGAAAAATGTTGACTATGTATTAAAAATGTTAGTCTTGTATTGTATTCAGACAAATTAAACTTGCAATTTAAAAATGTTGCTAGCAAGTGGCAAACCAGCACGAGCTTACACCCTTCACCCACGCGGCCTTTTCTGCCAGTCCATATGCGGGCCGATTTTTGAATTTCATTTTCATCGCCTTTTTATGTTTGAAAAATGTTCACGAATTTGAAAATATGTTTACAAAATGAAAAAGGAAATTAAAATATAAATAATAGAAAATTTGAAATAAAAATAAGAGAAAACATATATTAATAAACAAAAAAAGTGAAATGAAAATGAAATGAAAGGAGATAGAAAAGAATGAAAATATAAGAAAATTTATAAAGGAAAAGTTTGGTCTGCAACCTTCCTATAACCAAAAAAGAGGTAGTTGGGCCGGCCTAATGGATACATAGCGGGAAGTGAGGGGTATGCGCTAGGTCGCTATTTTGCAACCTACACAGACAATTTCTATTTGGCGCCTGTTACAGTGCAATTTGCAAACGGACACCTGCAGCCGCATTAGCTGGGCTTGGCCCGTTTTGCTTTTTTCTTCTTTTGGTTTTAGAGAAACATGAAGAAAGTGCAAGAACGAGGGATCGGACCCAGAACGACGTCGCTGCGAGCGTTAGGCTCTAGCCACCAGGCCAGGACCGCTTCTATGAATATATACTTCAGTCCTCTCATTTATTGTCAACGTCAGTTCACTTTTTCTTTTTCTTTTTTCCTCGTCCTTTTTCAAATTCTATGAAGTTTTCTAAAAATCAATGAATTCCTTTCAATTTTGATGAGATTTTTTTTTTGAAATCCGATGAACTTTTTAAAATGCGATGAACTTTTTTCAAAATTGATGACTTTTTTCAAATCCAATGAACTTTTTTCAGATTCATTGAACTTTTTTCGAAATCAAGGAACTATTTTTAAAATAAATGAACCTTTTCAAATCCAATGTACTTTTTTTAAATACAATGAACTTTTTTTAAAATCTGATGAACTTTTTTCAAAATTGATGACCTTTTTTCAAATCTAATGAACTTTTTTCAGATTCAGTGAACTATTTTCGAAATCGATGAACTATTTTCGAAATTAATGAACCTTTTTCAAATCTGATGAACTTTTCTTTAATATTGCATGAACTTTTTTCATATATGATGTTTTTTTTAAATTGCGCGAACTTTTTATAAAAAACATGAATTGTTCAAAATCCGTTAACATTTTTTAATTCACAAACGTTTTCATTTTTACATATTATGAATGTTATGCTTTCGTTTTTCATAATAGTATATGGTACTCACGAAAGGAAAAGGGTTAATATATTAACTAAAGTAAGGTTCAAATAACGCTACTTCCAGATGTTAGACAACGAAATGAGGACGATCTAGTGGTTACCGTCTACGGCTTCCATGGTCCCGTCTGCGGTTTGAAACCTGCTTCTCCTTGATAAGCTATCAGGCTTTTTTCTTTTCTTTTGCGTTTTGCTGTGTTTCAGTGCAAGTTAATGGGTCGGCCCGCTACAGGTCCCCTGCAAGCGCCAACTAATTTAAGCGGCGCTGAGGGCGTCAAACAGGAGCTCCCCGTCAAATAGGATCGTCCTGCCTAAGTGCCCTAGTAGGCTATGGGGCCTTATTTTCTTACTCTTTGGTGGCTCGGTCAAGTTAAGCAAATAAATACTGGGCTCCATAATTACACACATATGCAATACGATATAAACCACATCTTTTTATCCTCGATGGCAATAATACAATACGTGCCTTGCTGCCCTGCTGTCATTGGGAAAGGACTGCGCAAGATTGAACCTAAAGCTAAGCACTTCTCCCATTGCAAGAAAGATCAATCTAGTAGGCCAAACCAGACTGATAATTCGAAGAGACTTGCAAATATAACTTAATCACACATAAAAGAATTCAGAGGAGATTCAAAAATTTCTCATAGATAAACTTGATCATAAACCCACAATTCATCGGATCTCGACAAACACACCGCAAAAAGAGTTACATCGAATAGATCTCCAAGAAGATCGAGGAGAACTTTGTATTGAGATTCAAAGAGAGAGAAGAAGTCATCTAGCTAATAACTATGGACCCGAATGTCTGTGGTAAACTACTCACAACTCATCGAAAGGGCCTTGGAGATGACGTAGAGGCCCTTCCCCTCCGGCGGAGCGCCGACGAAGGCTCCAAGATGGGATCTCGCGGATACAGAAGGTTGCGATGGTGGAATTAGGTTTTCGTGGTCTGTTCTGATGTTCTTGGGGTACGTGAGTATATATAGGAGGAAGAAGTAGGTCGGTGGACGCTCGAGGGGCCCACAAGGGTGGGGGGCGCACCCACCTGTAGGGGGCGCGTCGGGCACCCTCGTGGTTACCTCGGTTGTTGCGTGACTTCCACTCCAAGTCTCCAGGTTTGCATTTGTTCCAAAAAGATCGCTCCCGAAGGTTTCATTATGTTTGGACTCTGTTTGATATTCCTTTTCTTCAAAACACTGAAATAGGCAAAAAACAGCAATTCAGGCCGGGCCTCCGGTTAGTAGGTCAGTCCCAAAAATGATATAAAAGTGTAAAGTAAAGCCCATAAACATCCAAAACGGGTAATATAATAGCATGGAACAATAAAAAATTATAGATACATTGGAGACGTATCAGCCGGCATCGACGACGAAGCTCGGTTCCGCCGCGTAGATCGCGTTGGAGCCGATGTGAATTCTCATCGCACCGCAGCGATTTGCCGCTCGAACCTGTATGGGCCACCAATGTCGGTGCTAAATCTAGCATAACTCAAGGTTGGGGTCCTAAGCTAGATGTCTTGGAGCGATGGTAACATGGACACATGATTTTATCCAGGTTCGGGCTCTCTCGAAGATATAATACCCCACGTCTTGCTTTTCATTGTATTGATATGGGGTACAATACAAAGTACATGTATCTACCACGGGGTTGTTCTAATGAATATGAGATTCGAGCGAACCAACCTGTGGTTGGATGGTTAGAGGGACAGTGTTATCCCAGCCCACCAGGGTTCAAGTCCTGGTGCTCGCATTATTCCTGGATTTATTTCAGGATTTTCGGTGATACACTTTCAGTGTGAGGAGATGTTACCGTCGATGACGTGACGCCTATGGCGACTTCGTAAATCTCAAGATGATATGCCGGCTTAGTCTGTCGAAGGTGCTCATAGGGGGCAGGGTGTGTGCGCGCGCGTTCATGCGTCTGTACCGTGTTAAAAAAGAATATGAGATTCAATGATCTATTGACTAGCCCAGCCTCGGCTTATATAATGTACCGAAGGCCTAGGATTTAGAGGAGTCCTAGTCAGCCACGTCGGTGGAGAGGACTCATTGTCTTTGATCACCAAGTCTTGTGGAATTTTCCTCGTATATGTCATGGGCTGTCTGAAGTGGTCCATTAGCTAACCGTCATGGGGTCCTAGGCCCGACCCACCTTGTCGGGAGACAACATGGCGAGTCCCCCTAATCCAGGACACCGTCAGATATGTCAGCAGATATCAACTTATCCAAGTTAAGTTTCTTACAAAGAGAAAAAGGAATAATACCAACACATGCACCTAAAACGCATAAAGCAAGCTTCACATAGCTATTTTAAAGGTTAAAAGTGCATGTAATCCCCTTGGTTGATTTTGGTAACTAATGCCAACATATCTCAAAGAACTAATGCTTTATCTTAGTTATCTCAGGAAAGTTCCTTGCGTGTGCAGCAAAAAGGAATGAAGGTGCCCCCTACAAATTTACATGTGGACAAGTGTTGGCCAAGCCCAAGGATTCTCTTTTCGTTTTAGTGACCCGATATCACATTGAGTCCATAAGCATTGCCAATACTATCAAAAGGGGACGAGGATGGTGTGATGACTTTCTTTATCCACGTGCTTAAGGATCAAACTCCAATGCTCTCAAAAGCCTCCACAATTCCTCCACTATATCTACCTTAGTTCCATACTTCAGAGTTGTCGAGCTTTTCCAAATGGAACCGCCAGGTACTTCAGAGTTGCCCTTGTTGTTTGGCCTTCCGTTCTCATTCTCTCGTTACAAATAAGCAATATGGGCATGCACTCCCATACTCTCTCTCACATGAACAAACTCAATGGTTGTGACCTAGTAAGGCTTGTGGCTGGTTATAACATTAGGAGGAGAGTTTCGAAAGCGGGTATGTCCTTGACGCCTCACGAGCCAAGTACTTCTCTCACCTCTCCTAACACAAGGGTTGTGTGTGCTCCACCAAACGTTCATGTGTCCACTTTGTCGGTGTACACCAACTTTCGCTATAGGCCCCCCTATACACCCCTAGCCCCCCATATACACACCCATGCTAAATTTGGTTTGTTTGCTAACGACCCAATACCCCTTATTGTATTATTTCCACAACAACACAATTAATCTAAACTTTTTCAGAAGCTTGAACGCAATAAACACCTACAATATATGGGTTCAACGGGAATAGAAGAATCCGTTGAAATTGTCAATTCACCTCTGATGTATTTGCTAGCTCGCTATTTTCAGTCAAAAGTGACATGTTTACTCCATACCATCCTTGAATACAATATTTAATATAAAGAATATGCCAATTCGAATTTCAATCATAATGGAAGCCCAATTGACCCACAAGAGGAGCGCGCGAAAAAGGGAATTGGCGCCTTGGCGCGGCG
>NC_041381.1:556883016-556951718 GCF_002162155.2 Triticum dicoccoides
ACAGGCAACAAGGTGCGCGGGAAGCAAAGCGCGCGAAACAGGAACAAGCCGCCAAACTGGAAAATGCACCTGGCAGAATTCAAACCGCGCGCGGCCCCTCACCCCCGCGCGCATCCGCTCGCGCGCCGTGAAGCGAAATCCTATGAGATTTAAAAACCTGGCACAAGGACTGCAAGTCGCAAACTGGGAAACCAAACGCCCATGTACGCCTTTCGCTGGTGGCAGAAACCAAATTTCAAGCCTGGGCGCTCCATTTCAAATTTCGAACTCGGAAGCCAACCAAACCAAACCATTCCAAAAAGAGGCAGACCCCACACAGTCCACACCAGCCGCTCTATTACTTTCCATTTCGAAATCTACCAGCCGCTCCCAGCTCACCACGTGACATAAACAACTTCCTTCCCAGACCCCCGGTCCTTACAGACCTGGTACATGTTTCACTGACAGGTGGGCGAGGACACCACACTGGCCCACCTGTCGGTGGGACTCCAGGTGGGAAGGGCGGGTCCTGTGCGTTCGGACACGACCCCGAAAAATTTCAAACCAGCGGTAACCCACCGTTTCGATCCCGCCCGCGCACCGCCCCGGTCTCTCTGGCGCGTGGGGCCCGCGCGTCAGGCCTTCACCCCGGGCAGCCTCATCTTTTAACGCCCGTCTAATTCTCTCCGACCGTCTCATTCTCTCTCCCCCTCCCCTCCCTCGTGTGCCACCCCAAATCTCCGAGCCGAGCTCCCAAACCCTAGCCTCCGGCGCCGGCGATGGCCCTCGTCGCGTCGGCGTGAGACGGGATCTGTTGCGCGCGGCGGCGGGGAGTTGCGGCGGGAGGGAGTCGGGCTGGCGGGGATGGAGGCGAGGCGGATCTCGGCCACCCCACGGCCGTGCAACGGCCGGCGCGTGGTGGCGAGGAAGAGGCCGAGGCAGGAGGCGGTCATCAGCAGCGTCAGGAAGCTGCAGCGCCGGGAGATCAGCTCCCGCCGGGAACGCTCCTTCGCCATGAACTCCGCGAAGGAGCGCTTCCGCAACATACAGCTGCAGGTTCGCTTTCCCTGCTCGCCCCCCGGTCCCGTGTCCAACTTTCTTTAACCTTTCGTTCGCGTGCATCTGCGGAGAGGTTATGTTTGCTTCGTGTGGGGGAATCGCGTCCCTCGGATGTTCTGGACCTCACAATTATAGCCGGGACTAAAGTAGCCGATTCGTGGACGGGGTGTGGGGGTTAGGGTTTGGTAGGCAGGGAAAAGTGAGATCTTGTTAGGTTTCGGTGAACTGTCGGTGGTATTTGGGATCCTAGTGTGCTGGTGAAGGCTTCGCCACGCTTCATTTGCTTGATGTAATGGAGAGTTTGTGCATAGGCGCTTAAACAGTAATGAGGATTTGTGGTAGTCGCCGGTCTGTAGTCCAATTTCTTGTTCTTTTTGATGAGGATCCGGTCTGTAGTCCAGTTGAGCAGATGTGTGCCAGATGGGCTGTCCTGTGCATCTTGCACCATTCTGTCTGGCCTGTCCTGCAACTTCTGATGAAATTTTAGGCATTGTTGATGGATATGTAATCATATTAGTATTTACTTCCTTTCTCATGAATGTGCAAGACCCATGATATTTGTATTCCTGTCAATTTGTGAATTGCTGCAATCAGCAAAGAAGATGACAGTTGTTACTTATCTGTCGCATATGGCCTTTGAGTTAAGCTGTTTGTTCATTTTATTTAATCATTGTTTGATTCCAAGTTGGGGCTATGAATGCTGGGAATCAGTTGCCTGTCTATTAGTACATGAGTGTTGCTGATGGGTGTATTTGTCCTGGACTTCTGGTTATTCACTGCTTTGGTCACATTACAGTGCTCAGATAACCGATCTATTGCTGTTCTTCCTGCACTGAACAAAGGGCATGAGGGCACCTTGTTTTCAACAAAACCAAGACATCAGAACTTGGGGTGCTCCACAACCTACTTTGTGGCCAGAAGTCACACCTATTAGAACTGTTAACCTTGGGAGTTTTTTTCTCATATCCCTTGTCTGCTGAAATAATTGGTTTTACTCCCCTCCTGTTTTTTTAGTATCATTGTTTGTTCTTGCCTCTAACAGTGCCCATTTGCTATCATTTTAGGAGGAGTTTGACACTCATGATCCTAAGGAGAACAATGCGCTACTACCTTACATTAGGAAGAGGTCAAAAATTATTGAGATAGTTGCAGCACGTGATATAGTTTTTGCTTTATCACAATCAGGAGTATGTGCTGCTTTTAGTAGAGGTATGCTTGTTTTCTTGCCGTGCGCCCATGCTTCATATGGTGATACTGAGATGCTCTTCTTATATTTCCAGTGACAAATAAGAGAATATGCTTTCTAAATGGGAGTCCAGATGAAGTTGTTCGTAGTTTATTCTACAACAAGAACAATGATTCCCTCATTACTGTGTCAGTATATGGTTCTGAAAATTTTAGTGCCTTGCGATGCAAGACAACTCGAATAGAGTAAGCTATCAGTCCTTGTCTTTCAACAGTGAATATCTGTTTCTTTCATCTTGATTAAGACCCCTTTCAACTGTTTCAAGGTATATACGTCGTGGAACACCAGATGCTGGTTTCCCTCTTTTTGAGACAGAGTCCTTGAAATGGCCTGGATTCGTTGAGTTTGACGATGTCAATGGAAAGGTTTTAACTTATTCTGCTCAAGACAGGTACTTTAACTTATGTAATGACTTGTTTTTGAAAATGGATGAATTTTAACTTCTGCAATGGTGGTATGCACTTTCTGGAACTGTGCTGATTGTATCTCATTCTGCAAACAGCACTTACAAGGTTTTCGACTTGAAAAACTACACCCTACTGTATTCCATATCTGACAAGAATGTTCAAGAAATAAAGATCAGGTAACTGTATTCTCACTTCTCCTTGTCACTTTGCTGTTCAACAAATTCTTCTGTTATCGTTGGAATGCCTCTTCTCTTACTTGCAACAAAAAGGGCAGCCCCAGTGCATGTAGCTCCTGCTTGCGCAGGGTCTGGGGAAGGGTCAACAAAACTGAGAAAAATGTTCGTTTCAATAGGCAAAACTGATTAAAGCTAGAAATTATTCATCCAATGCACATACAAAGGGCAGCAGTAATCTTATATCGCTGGTGTTGTCAATTTGTTGTGCATCCTAGTTGAACCTGATTTATGTACTTCAAGCTTAAAATGATCGATTTGTTTCAGTAGGAATGCATGTTTATATATTTGTCTAATACCTGTTAACTTGTGACAGTCCTGGTATAATGCTTTTGATTTATACAAGAACAAGCAGCTCCATTCCTCTGAAGATTCTTAATATTGAGGATGGCACAGTTTTGAAATTCTTCAACCACCTCCTCCATCGAAATAAGAAGGTGGATTTCATTGAACAGTTTAATGAAAAGCTCTTGGTCAAGCAGGATGGAGAGAATCTTCAAATACTTGATGTAAGTATTTTCCTTGAGTGCTTAGGGAAATCAATAAAAAATGACTGTTGTTTCTTGCTTATTCTTTATCTCATTTTGTTGCAGGTACGGAACTTCCAGTTGACTGAAGTGAGCAGTACTGAGTTCATGACTCCATCTGCCTTTATCTTTCTGTATGAACTCCAGTTGTTTTTGACATTCCGGAATCGATCTGTAGCAGTTTGGAATTTCCGAGGTGAACTAGTAACATCATTTGAGGATCACCTGCTGTGGCACCCTGACTGCAATACCAATAACATATACATAACCAGTGATCAAGATCTTATTATTTCTTACTGCAAGGCTGATTCCACTGATTCATCTTCAGAAGAAAATGGTAAGATTTGGTTTCCTTTGCTGTTTGTTGTAGGCTAAATTGTGTAATTGTTATACATTTGGATCACTGTGTGTTGCGTCTTGCTAGTTATCATTGTTTTGGTTTCCTTTGACATTCTTTGGTTCTGCATTCATGCTCCATACACTTCTGGCATTGAGCAAATTTAATTAAACATGCTGTTGCATCATATCATACTTGGCCCTCCTTTAATGAATGGTACCCGTGGCCAGTTAGGCATCCATAGTGACATCTTTCCACCAGTCAGCAGATAACGGGACTTACCTTATGGTCGTGGATAACATGACTCATCTCATGTTTGCTCATGTGCAGCTGGCTCTATAAACATCAGCAACATACTGACAGGGAAATGCTTGGCTAAAATAAAGGCTGGCAATTTCAACGAGCAAAAGAAGACATGGAAGTTCCAGAATACAATCACTGAGGCTCTTGAGGACATCACAGCTCTGTACTACGATGAAGAGCGTGATGAGATCTACACTGGCAACCGCCATGGCCTTGTTCATGTGTGGGCGAACTGAGAGCAGAGAAAGCAAATTTCAGGGACAAACAAGGTGTTCGTTTGCAGGCGGACCAATTTAACAACCAAGCCTCAGGTGGTGCTGGCCGCGAAGAGGTCTTGGGTCTCCAGCCGTTAGCAATTTGTTGGTGTGGATTATTGTGGTGTCGAGCTGCTCTTTACCGACAGAAGATTTGTTGTAGAGTTAGTGCTTGTCATGTGCTTTACCATAGCCTGTAGTAGCCTTGGAGATGTCTTGAGGCGAGCTCTTAAACTGTACCTCATGTAATGTGCCTTCCTGGTAGTTAACTCTGCTACCTGAAATAGTGATACCTCATTCTGTCTGTCATGTGTCTGGTTGTTGTTGAGTTTGGGATCTTGTAAACATAAACAATTGGAATATGTGGCATAGAAAACGCCTTCTACTCTGAAGAGAGATGGTTGACGGCAAAAACAACATTTCTTTTGAGGAACACATGGTTACTTTATTGCTCAATGATAAGGGATACAATTGTAGCATCTGATGGTTGTAGCGACCATGGTCTAGAGATAACACAGTCTTTGCAAAATTATGCGCCTCATGATTTGATGTTCTTCCCTCATGTATGAGACAAACTGAAACAAAAGCTTGTGCATGCTGTTTGATCTCCAGCAAAACTGAGCTGTATGTAACATGCTTCCTTCGTTGATAGTTGACGGCAAAAAAACACTTAAGAAGTGCCAAGACCATGCGGTGTAGGTGCCAGATGTCCAGGCCTGAATGTGGGAGCCTTTTAAGACAAATTTTGGCATATTTGTCTCACGATTGCCTGTTTGAAAATTTCTCTGACCACTAGCTTCATCTCACTTTTGTGTTTTATGTTTTCTATTTCAACAACCGTAGACGAGTAGATTTACATCTAATATTCTTTGACCACTAGCTTCATCTCACTTTTATGTTTTATGTTTTCTGTTTCAACAATCGTAGACGAGTAGATTTACATCTTCCTATTAGACTGTACAAATGCTACCTAGCTTTGCATGTGGTTTGTTTTATTCACTCCTTACTCTCGTTTACCTGGTCCCTTCTAATCTATACAACCGTGCTTTCGAGACAAATGTGGTGATCATCCTGGCCGTGCTCTTCCTCGTGCTGCTTGCTTCCTCTCAACTAGGAAGGTGTTGGGCCCCAAGTGCAAGGGTTTCTAGCAAGCATTTCCCCCCTCAAAGTGGATGACCTTAAGTTTTATCGAACTAGTAGGAGTTTGTCATGCAACCAATTATAAATATATGCACACAAAAAATACAAAACAGCCTTAGCCCCCAATGAAACTAGTAAGATTGCCCTTCTTATTAGCCTTGCTATTTACAAGGATTAAACACGAGTATGTATGGAAGATTGTATTTGCAAAGAAAAGAAATAAAAGCAAATAATTGTAAAGAACGTTTGATCGAGGTTAAAAGCAATGGAAGAAGAACGGATTGGCATCCATAGGTTCACTAGTGGATTTTCTCCAAAAGAAATAGCAAGGTGTGATGAATAAATTACAGCTGCATATCGATTAAATCGCAATTTTTGTGAGTATGAGTATATATGGCGCAATTGCCTATGAACATCACATCCAAACATCTATATACCATTATCCAATTGCATCTATAGCTAATTCTTCACCCAAGATCGCTATCCAGCATGCATTTCAAAGTATTAAGTAAAGAAATAGAGTATTGCATGAAGTAGATGGTATATTGTCTTGACCCTGCGTTCAAAGGACAACTACACAATCATCTTTTTATCCCTAGTGGTAACAATACAATACAAGCCTTCTCCACTTTCTGTCACTACGGTAGATTATTTGCAAGATTGAACCCAACTAACATACACAACTCCCTCTTGGAGATCATCCATCAAACTTGGCCAAAGAAAGACAAATACACCAGAGAGCATATACGTATAAGAATTGCGCAACAAATAGACCAAATTTATCTCAAAGAATTCATGGATAGTTCTGATCGTAAAGTGACAATTTATCACACCACAACAAATACACCAACAGATTACATCAGATGTATCACAATCATGTAGGGAAGATCATGTGATCTTTGTAATGAGAAGCAAGGTAAAGAAAAACATCTAGGCACTAAGTTGATACCTTAGTCCATAAAAATGTTAAAAGATGGTGCCAAAACTTTACCAAAGTGATATAAACATAACATGGAACAATAAAAAATTACAGATACTTTTGAGACATATAGCATCCCCAAGCATAATCCCTACTCGTCCTCGAGAAGGTAGATGACAACAATATATTTTTTGATTGTAAATGCTACTAACATGAATCATGATCAATCTAATGTAATGTAGGTACTATTTTAAAGAATAGCGATGCAATGCAATCATCTATAGTTGATAAAAAGCAAGTAGAATCAAAAAGTCCAAGTAAGATACCTCTTGCTTTCATATCAAGTTCACCAATGCCTTTAGGTTTAGAGAGTGTCGTATCATGAAAGCATAATATGCAAGTCTTCCTTGTATCAAAAACAATTTTGTCATAAACCGGCTAGAGTGTCGTTCAAGCACATCAACTACATAACCTCCTATTTCAACCAATCAACACTTATGCAATACTTGAGTGCGAGACTTGATCTTTGCACTTAAGTGGAAAACGGAGAATAATGATGGAGATTTATAAGAAGTAAAAAAGTGAAAGACAGTCTTGCATCAACGTGACTGATCATTAGGCAATGGGGAGTATGTCAATTTTAATACAAGGAGTACGGACTGTCATGCAACAGATGCACTAGAGCTATGAATATATGAAACTTGTCCAAATGAATTAATGGAGTCTGCATCCAGCTTTGCTTGTTCATGAATGAAAGGGCTAGTTATCAACTAGAGGGGGGGGGGGCGGTGAATAGGCGATTTTTATGAAAGTCTTCAAAACATGGGAGTTTCAAAGACAAACAATAGAAATGACACTATTCGTATGCAGCGGAAGGTAGACTACAACAGACAAGCCATAGTCAAGTATTCAATGAAGTGAAAGCACAATGACTATTAGCAGCTAGGTAGTAAAGATCAGGATGGAAGATAGTATGAAGCCAATCAGGACAAGAGTCACACAGTGAAGTCAAACAGATAATGCAAGCAGACAATGACTTCACGAAGACAAACTATAAGTAAAGAGAAGCGAGAGATAGAACCAGTAGCTTCAGGAGGACAGGGGTTTGTTCGACCAGTTCCAGTTGCTGTGACAACTGTACGTCTAGTTAGGGAGGCTGAGATTTAACTCAGAAGACCGTGTCTTCATCTTATTCCCCTTGAGCTAAGGACTCTCAGTCCCCGCCCAATCACTCTGGTAAGTCTTCAAGGTAGACTCCCAAACCTTCACAGACTTCGTTCACCGGCAATCCACAATGACTTTTGGATGCTCAGAACGTGACGCCTAACCGGCTGGAGGATTCACAGTCCTCAAGTGAAATAAGTCTTCAGATCACGCGGACAGAAAGACTTCAGTGATGCCAAACACTCTTTGGGCTCTGGGTGGTTTGGGCTTTGTCCTTGCAAGGATTCTCTCCCAAAAGCTTCGGAGGTGGGTTGCTTTCAAACGATAAAAGCCGTGTACTAACTCTGAGCAGCCACCAATTTATGGTGTAGGGGGTGGGCTATTTATAGCCACTGGGCAACCCGACCTGATTTGTCCTAAATGACCCTGGGTCACTAAGGAACTGACACATGTCTCAACGGTCAGATTTCAAACACACGCGACAGCTTGACTTGGGATACAAGTAAAGCTGACTCATTCGACTCTGGATAAGATTTGCTCTCATTGTCTTCGCTCAAAGACATAGGATTTGGTTGAGCATCACTTCAGTCACTTTGACTTTGTTCACTTGGACCCCACTTAACAGTACGGTGGTTCCTATGACTCAACAAAGAAGAAAAGGAAACAACGACACTACCAAGTCTTCGTGCTCCATAGTCTTCATGCAATGTCTTCCCATGTCATAGTCTTCCATGTGAATAGCTTCACAGATCACCATTGTCTTCAATGTCTTCACACATTTTTAGGGGTAATCTCCGGTAGGTAAACCGAATCAATGAGGGACTACTACCTGTGTTATCCTGCAATTCTCACAAACACATTAGTCCCTCAACCAGGTTTGTCGTCAGTACTCCAAAACCAACTAGGGGTGGCACTAGACGCACTTACAATCTCCCCCTTTTTGGTGATTGATGACAAACTTGTTGAATTTTTCAACGGGGATAAAAGTATGTGAAATTGTAAAGGATTAAGATATTGTCTTCATAGATGGAAACACATGTTGGGGAACATAGTAATTTCAAAAAAATTTCCTACGCACACACAGGATCCTGGTGATGTATAGCAACGAGAGGCGAGAGGGTGTCCACATACCCTTGTAGACCGAAAGCGGAAGCGTTAGCACAATGCGGTTGATGTAGTCATACGTCTTCAAGATCCGACCTGTCCAAGTACCGAACGCACGACACCTCCGAGTTCAGCACACGTTCAACTCGATGACGTCCCTCGAACTCCGATCCAGCCGAGCTTTGAGGGAGAGTTCCGTCAGCATGACGGCGTGGTGACGACGATGATGTTCTATCGACGCAGTGCTTCGTCTAAGCACCGCTACGATATTATCGAGGTGGATTATGGTGGAGGGGGGCACCGCACACGGCTAAGAGATCCAAGGGATCAATTGTTGTGTCTCCATGGGATGCCCCCTCCCCCGTATATAAAAGAGTAGAGGAGGAGAGGGCCGGCCCTCTCTTGGGCGCGCCATAGGGGAGTCCTACTCCCATCGGGAGTAGGATTCCCCCCTTCCAAGTTGGAGTGGGAGAAAGGAAAGGGAGAAGGAGAAGGAAGGAAGGGGGCGCCCCCCTCCCTAGTCCAATTTGGACCAGTCCATGGGGAGGGGTGCGACCACCCTTTGAGTCCTTTCTCTCCTTTCCCGTATGGCCCATTAAGGCCCACTACGAATTCCCGTAGCACTCCGGTACTCCAAAAAATACATGAATCACTCGGAACCTTTCCGAAGTCCGAATATAGTCGTCCAATATATCGATCTTTACGTCTCGACCATTTCGAGACTCCTCGTCATGTCCCCGATCTCATCTGGGACTCTGAACTACCTTCGGTACATCAAAACACATAAACTCATAATATAACTGTCATCGAACTTTAAGCGTGCGGACCCTACGGGTTCGAGAACTATGTAGACATGACCGAGACACGTCTCCGGTCAATAACCAATAGCGGAACCTGGATGCTCATATTGGCTCCCACATATTCTACGAAGATCTTTATCGGTCAAAACCGCATAACAACATACGTTGTTCCCTTTGTCATCGGTATGTTACTTGCCCGAGATTCGATCGTCGGTATCTCAATACCTAGTTCAATCTCATTACCCACAAGTCTCTTTACTCATTCCGTAATACATCATCCTGCAACTAACTCATTAGTTGCAATGCTTGCAAGGCTTATATTGATGTGCATTACCGAGTGGGCCCAGAGATACCTCTCCGACAACCGGAGTGACAAATCCTAATATCGAAATACGCCAACCCAACAAGTACCTTTGGAGACACCTGTAGAGCACCTTTATAATCACCCAGTTACGTTGTGATGTTTGGTAGCACACAAAGTGTTCCTCCGGTAAACGGGAGTTGCATAATCTCATAGTCATAGGAACATGTATAAGTCATGAAGAAAGCAATAGCAACATACTAAACGATCAAGTGCTAAGCTAACGGAATGGGTCAAGTCAATCACATCATTCTCCTAATGATGTGATCCCATTAATCAAATGACAACTCTTTGTCCATGGCTAGGAAACATAACCATCTTTGATTAATGAGCTAGTCAAGTAGAGGCATACTAGTGACACTCAGTTTGTCTATGTATTCACACATGTATCATGTTTCCGGTTAATACAATTCTAGCATGAATAATAAACATTTATCATGAAATAAGGAAATAAATAATAACTTTATTATTGCCTCTAGGGCATATTTCCTTCAGTCTCCCACCTGTACTAGAGTCAATAATCTAGTTCACATCATCATGTGATTCAACACCAATATTCACATCTGTATGTGATTAACACCCATAGTTCACATCGTCATGTGACCAACACCCAAAGGGTTTACTAGAGTCAATAATATAGTTCACATGCTATGTTATTAACACCCAAAGAGTACTAAGGTATGATCATGTTTTGCTCGTGAGAGAAGTTTAGTCAATGGGTCTGTCACATTCAGAACCGTATGTATTTTGCAAATATTCTATGTCTACAATGCTCTGCATGGAGCTATTCTAGCTAATTGCTCCCACTTTCAATATGTATCCAGATTTAGACTTAGAGTCATCTGGATCGGTGTAAAAGCTTGCATCGATGTAACTCTTTACGACGAACTATTTTATCACCTCCATAATCGAGAAACATCTCCTTAGTCCTCACTAAGGATATTCTTGACCGCTGTCCAGTGATCTACTCTTAGATCAAAATTGTACTCCCTCGCCAAACTCAGAGCAAGGTATACAATAGGTCTGGTAGCATAGCATACTTATAGAACCTATGACTAAGGCATAGGGAATGATTTTTCATTCTCTTTCTGTTTTCTGCCATGGTCGGGTTTTGAGTCTTACTCAACTTCACACCTTGCAACATAGGCAAGAACTCCTTCTTTGACTATTCCATTTTGAACTACTTCAAAATCTTGTCAAGGTATGTACTAATTGAAAATCTTATCAAGCGTCTTGATCTATCTCAATAGATCTTGATGCTCAATATGTAAGTAGCTTGACTGAGGTATTTCTTTAAAAAACTCCTTTCAAACACTCCTTTATGCTTTCCAGAAAATTCTACATCATTTCCGATCAACAATATGTCATTCACATATACTTATCAGAAAGGCTGTAGTGCTCCCACTCACTTTCTTGTAAATACAGGCCTTTCCAAAAGTCTACATAAAACCATATGCTTTGATCAACTCATCAAAGCGTATATTCCAACTCCGAGATGCTTGCACCAGTCCATTGATGGATTGCTGGAGCTTGCACACTTTGTTAGCACCTTTAGGATTGATAAAACCTTCTGGTTGCATCATATACAACTCTTTAATAAATCCATTAAGGAATGCAGTTTTGACATCCATTTGCCAGATTTCATAAAATGTGGCAATTGCTAACATGATTCGGACAGACTTAAGCATAGATATGAGTGAGAAAATCTCATCGTATTCAACACCTTGAAATTGTCGATTTTTTTTGCGACAAGTTGAGCTTCGTAGATAGTAACACTACTATCAGCATCCGTATTCCTCTTGAACATTTATTTTCTATGGCTTGCTGATCATCGGGCAAGACAACCAAAGTCCACACTTTGTTCTCATACATGGATCCCATCTCAGATTTCATGGCCTCAAGCCATTTCGCGGAATCTGGGCTCATCATCGCTTCCTCATAGTTCGTAGGTTCATCATGGTCTAGTAACATGACTTCCAGAACAGGATTACCGTACCACTCTGGTGCGGATCTCACTCTGGAAGACCTATGAGGTTCGGTAGTAACTTGATCTAATGCTTCATGATCATCATCATTAGCTTCCTCACAAATTGGTGTAGGAATCACTGGAACTGATTTCTGTGATGAACTACTTTCCAATAATGGAGAAGGTACAATTACCTCATCAAGTTCTACTTTCCTCCCACTCACTTGTTTCGAGAGAAACTCCTTCTCTAGAAATGATCCATCTTAGCAACAAATATCTTGCCTTTGGATTTGTGATAGAAGGTGTACCCAACAGTTTCCTTTGGGTATTCTATGAAGACGCACTTCTCCGATTTGGGTTCGAGCTTATCAGGTTGAAACTTTTTCACATAAGCATCGTAGCCCCAAACTTTAAGAAACGACAACTTTGGTTTCTTGCCAAACCACAGTTCATAAGGTGTCATCTCAACGGATTTTGATGGTGCCCTATTTAAAGTGAATGCTGCTGTCTCTAATGCATAACCCCAAAATGATAGTGGTAAATCGGTAAGATACATCATAGATCGCACCATATCCAATAAAGTGTGGTTACGACGTTCGGACACACCATAACATTGTGGTGTTCCAGGTGGCGTGAACTATGAAACTATTCCACATTGTTTTATATGAAGGCCAAACTCGTAACTCAAATATTCTCCTCCATGATCAGATCGTAGAAACTTTATTTTCTTGTTACGATGATTCTCCACTTCACTCTGAAATTCTTTGAACTTTTCAAATGCCAGACTTGTGTTTCATTAAGAAGATATACTCTGTAACGCCCCGGATACAACTTTCCATATTCGTAACTCCAACTCTTGCCTTTTCCGGAGATGCGATATGATATTTCCTTCGTGGTTGGGTTTTTGTCTTTTGTTTTGCTTTTTGTGCATGTCTTGCATTTCATATCATAGCATCATGCGCATTGCATCCGCATGTTTTCATAAAACCTCGTAGCCGTTCGTAGTTACCGCTTCTATCTTTGTCTTCGTTTCCCTCTTGTCAGACCGCTTGTTCTTCTCTCAGACCAATTGGACCCTCTCTTCTCTCTTTCTCCAAGACCAACAAACCCCCCTTGTCCCCGTGGCCTTTCGTCAGACCCCATTGTCTTTGTTTTCCCCTCTCGTCTAAATGCGCAACCTCTCTGCACAACCACCGACCTCCTCTTGCATGCGTCCGAAAACTGCCCCGAACCCGAACCGCTCAGTCATCACCGTGGCATTCAGATCATCTCCTAACATCTATAAAACATCTGCGTTTATTTGTTGGACTCCCATAAGCCATTTATCTTCGACCGTCCGATTACGATCGGAGGGACCAAATACCCCTAAACCTCCCCCACTTGCTATATAAATAGATCAACCCTAAAATCTAGGGAGATGTCCCATCCATCCCGCCTCGGCCGCCGCCACTTTCTTCATCGGGATCCCCTCACCAATCTCCCTCAATCCCCTCGCCCAATTCCACCAACCGAAGCCGCTTCCTCCTTCCTCGTTTTCCCCATCGGGCCAACCATCTCCTCTCCCTCGATCCACCCATTCCCGCAGCTCCTCCCCACGGCTTCCAGATCGAGCGAGCTCGATCTCCAGCAGCAGCGCCTTGGTTGCCCGCAGCTCCGTCGCCGCCGGGAACGAGTCCCTCCGCCCCGTCAAGTCCCAGTGCCACAGATGAGCCCCGCGCCACCCCTTCCTCCCTTTCCTGCTTCTCTCTTCTCCCTCTCACATCTCTCGCTCTCTGCAACAGGAACGCCATGGAGCCCCGCAGCAGACGCTCACGTTGCCGCTGCTCGCCCCGCTGTCCAATCGCCGGGTCTTGCTTCACCGCCTGCCGGAGTCACCCGAGCGCCTCCGCGCCCAAGCTCCATCGTCCAAGTCCGCCGCCCCGTGTCCATGTCACCACTGCCGTTGACCTGCTCTGTCCGGTGGTCTCCGAGCAGCACCACCTGTCAGATCTGCTCGAGCTTGCCGCCCCCTACGCTTCAAGTCCCTCCCGCCGGAGCCCCAAGTCCAGCGCCGCCTCGCCCTGCCTTGCAGTGAGCCCCTGCTCGCGTTGACCACCTGCAGCTCATCTCGAGGACCCGCGCCAAGTCGCCCGCGCGAGGCCTCCTCCTCTGCTCCCGCACCTGAGGCCCAGAGCTCCTTCAGCTCGACCCCGTCCGCCGAGCTCCCTGCCGCGCCGGAGTCCCGCCACGCCTCTGCTTCCCCTGCATCGCCCCTGCCTTCTGCCTCGTCCTCCTCCGAGCAGAGAACGAGCGCATGTTGCCGCCGCGTGTTGACCCGTGCCTGGGTCGCATCCAGCACGCCAAGGCCCAGCGCCTCTACATCCCCTAGCCGGTCCATGAGGCCCAATGTGAGCCGCTCCCCTAGCCCCTCCAGTTTCGGCCCATAACCTGTTTTTTTTCTGTCCAGCGATTTTGCCATTTATCCAGTGAATTACCTGTTTTGCAGAAAAACCCTCTAACTTCATGCATATAATTACTCATGAACTATGCATCTTATGTAAATAAGTTATACATGTAAAATGCTTAGAATTTTGTGTAGATTAATAATATGCCACTTTCATCCATGTTTAAAATGTTTAAAATGCTGTTTGTTTAAATTTGCTAATATGCCATGTTAAAATGTTTTATTTCATAACTAAATAACCGTTGCTCGGTTTTAAATAAACTTTATATGTATTTGGGGTGGAAAAATGCATAGCTTAACATGGTGGACTTTATTTTCCTGTTTAACAACAATAAAATAAGTTTTAGGGCAGAACAGTACCAAATTCATAAATATGGACATGAGGATTTTTCGAAATTGTTGCTTGTTGTTTCGGCCTCATTTAAACTTGCCTAGATAGGTAGCTTAATTATGCTTCACCTCTTGCTATGTTTAACAACATTTAATATTGTTTGGTAGCTTAAACGAGATTAAACTAAATATGTCCATGTAGTGTTTTGTCAATATGCAACTCGTTGCATATCGAGCTCCACTTAACTTGTAGTATTGTTTGTTGCACTTTGCCATGCCATGCCTCATTTAAACCGGACATGCATCATACTTGTTTGTGCATCATGCCATGTTTATGCTTGTGCATTTACCATGTTGTTTGTTTATTTCCGGTGTTGCTTCTTAGTTCCGGTAATGTTTCGATTGTGAGGATTCGTTCGACTACTCCCGTTCGTCTTCTTCATGGACTCGTTCTTCTTCCTAGCGGGATTTCAGGCAAGATGATCGCTACCCTGGATCTCACTACTATCATTGCTATGCTAGTTGCTTCGTTCTATCGCTTTGCTGCGCTACCTATCGCTTGCTCTTCAAGCCTCCCTATTTGCCATGCCAGCCTCTAACCTTTGTCACCCTTCCTAGCAAACCATTGCTTGGCTATGTTACCGCTTTGCTCAGCCCCTCTTATAGCGTTAGTTGCAGGTGAAGTTGAAGATTGCTCCATGATGGACAGGATTATGTTGGGATATCACAATATCTCTTATTTAATTAATGCATCTATATACTTGGTAAAGGGTGGAAGGCTTGGCCTTATGCCTGGTGTTTTGTTCCACTCTTGCCGCCCTAGTTTCCGTCATACCGGTGTTATGTTCCCGAATTTTGCGTTCCTTACGCGGTTGGGTGATTATGGGACCCCCTTGACAGTTCGATTTGAATAAAACTCCTCCAGCAAGGCCCAACCTTGGTTTTACCATTTGCCTCACCTAGCCCTTTTTCCCTTGGGTTTCCGGAGCCCGAGGGTCATCTTTATTTACCCCCCGGGCTAGTGCTCATCGTGAGTGTTGGTCCAACCTGTCAGCCGCCGGTGGCCACCAGGGGCAACTCTGGGATGGCCTACCGGAAGTTTGGACAATCCGGTGTGCCCTAAGAACGAGATATGTGCAGCTCCTATCAGGATTTGTCGGCACATTTGGGCGGCTTTGCTGGTCTTGTTTTACCATTGTCGAAATGTCTTGTAAACCGGGATTCCGAGACTGATCGGGTCTTCCTGGGAGAAGGTATATCCTTCGTTGATCGCAAGAGCTTATCATGGGCTAAGTTGGGACACCCCTACAGGGTATAAACTTTTGAAAGCCGTGCCCGTGGTTATGGGCAGATGGGAATTTGTTAATGTCCGGTTGTAGATAACTTGACACCAGATCCGAATTAAAATGCATCAACCGTGTGTGTAGCCGTGATGGTCTCTTTTTGGCGGAGTCCGGGAAGTGAACATGGTTTTGGGTCATGTTTGACGTAAGTAGGAGTTCAGGATCACCTCTTGATCATTGCTAGCTTCATGACCGTTCCTGTTGCTTCTCTTCTCGCTCTCATTTGCGTATGTTAGCCACCATATATGCTTAGTCGCTGCTGCTACCTCACCATTTTACCCCTTCCTTTCCCATTAAGCTTTGCTAGTCTTGATACCCATGGTAATGGGATTGCTGAGTCCTCGTGGCTCACAGATTACTACAACAACAGTTGCAGGTACAGGTTATGCGATGATCATGACGCGAGAGCGATGTTTGCTTGTTTTTGAGTTCTTCTTCTGCTTCTTCTTCGATCAGGGGATAGGTTCCAGGTCGGCAACCTGGGCTAGCAGGGTGGATGTCATTTGAGTTTCTGTTTGTGTTTCCTCCGTAGTCGGATGATGCTCTTATGTATGATGATGTTGTATTCTTGTGGCATTGTATGCCTTTTGTATGTATCCCCATCTATTATGTAATGTTGATGTAATGATATCCACCTTGCAAAGCGTATAAATATGCGGTTCTATCCTTGGTGGGACCTTCGAGTCTCTTTAGGATAGTATCGCATATTGGGCGTGACATACTCATATCTGCTCAAATCATCTGTGAAGGTCAGAGAATAACGATACCCATCATGAGCATCAACACTCATTGGACCGCATACATCGATATGTATTATTTCCAATAAGTCACTAGCTCATTCCATTGTTTAGGAGAACGGAGTTTTAGTCATCTTGCCCAAAAGGCACGGTTCGCAAGCATCAAATGATTCAAAAAATCCATCTTTATGGAGTTTCTTCATGCACTTTACATCGATATGACCCAAACAGTAGTGCCACAAATAAGTTGCACTATCATTATCAACTTTGCATATTTTGACAACAATATTATGAATATGTGTATCACTACGATCGAGATCCAACAAACTATTTTCATTGGGTGTATGACCATCGAAGGTTTTATTCATATAAACAGAACAACGATTATTCTCTGACTTTAAATGAATAACCATATTGCAATAAACATGATCACATCATATTTATGCTCAACGCAAACGCCAAATAACATTTATTTAGGTTTAACACTAATCTCGAAAGTATTGGGAGTGTGTGATGATGATCATATCAATCTTGGAACCACTTCCAACACACATCATCACTTCACCCTCAACTAGCCTATGTTTATTCTGTAACTCCTGTTTCGAGTTACTAATTTTTAGCAACCGAACAAGTATCAAATACCCAGGGGCTACTATAAACACTAGTAAGGTACACATCAATAACCTGTATATCAAATATACCCTTGTTCATTTTGCCATCCTACTTATCCACCAAATATTCAGGTTATTTCCGCTTACAGTGACCATTTCCTTTGCAGTAGAAGCACTTAGTTTCAGGCTTTGGTCCAGCTTTGGGCTTCTTCACGGGAGTGACAACTTGCTTACCATTCTACTTGAAGTTCCCTTTCTTTTCCTTTGCCCTTTTCTTGAAACTACTGGTCTTATCAATCATCAACACTTGATGCTCTTTTCTTGATTTCTACCTTCGTCGATTTCAGCATCATGAAGAGCTCGGGAATCATTTTTGTCATCCCTTGCATTATAGTTCATCATGAAGTTCCAATAACTTGGTGATGGTGACTAGAGAACTCTGCCAATCACTATCTTATCTAGAAGATTAACTCCCACTTGATTCAAGCGATTGTAGTACTTAGACAATCTAAGCACTTGCTCACTAGTTGAGCAATTCTCCTCCATCTTTTAGCTATAGAACTTGTTGGAGACTTCATATCTCCCAACTCGGGTATTTGATTGAAATATTAACTTCAACTCCTGGAACATCTCATATGGTCCATGACGTTCAAAACGTCTTTGAAGTCCCGATTCTAAGCCATTAAGCATGGTGCACTAAACTATCAAGTAGTCATCATATTGAGCTAGCCAAACGTTCATAACGTCTGCATCTACTCTTGCAATAGGTGTTTCACCTAGCGGTGCATCAAGGACATAATTCTTCTGTGCAGCAATGAGGATACACCTCAGATCACGGACCTAGTCCGTGTCATTGCTACTATCATCTTTCAACATAGTTTTCTCTAGGAACATATATAAAAACATAGGGAAGCAACAACGCAAGATATTGATCTACAACAACATAGACATGCAAAATACTATCAGGACTAAGTTCATGATAAATTAAAGTTCAATTAATCATATTACTTTAAGAACTCCCACTTAGATAGACATTCCTCTAATCATCTAAGTGATCACGTGATCCAAATTAACTAAACCATAACCGATCATCACGTGAAATGGAGTAGTTTTGAATGGTGAACATCACTATGTTGATCATATCTACTATATGATTCACGCTCGACCTTTCGGTCTCAGTGTTCCGAGGCCATATCTGCATATGCTAGGCTCGTCAAGTTTAACCCGAGTATTCTGCGTGTGCAAAACTGGCTTGCACCCGTTGTAGGCATGGTTCGCAAGCATCAAGTGATTCATAATCAAGTGATTCCAAAATCCCATCAGCATGGAGTTTCTTCATGTGCTTTACACCAATATGACCTAAACTGCAGTGCCACAAATAAGTTGCACTATCATTATTAACTTTTCATCTTTTGGCATCAATATTATGAATATGTGTATCACTATGACCGGGATCCAACAAACTATGTTCATTGGGTGTATGACCATCGAAGGTCTTATTCATGTAAACAGAATAACAATTTATTCTCTAACTTTTAAATGAATAACCGTATCGCAATACACATGATCAAATCATATTCATGCTCAACGCAAACGCCAAATAACATTTATTTAGCTTTAACACTAATCCCGAAAGTATAGGGAGTGTGCGATGATGATCATATTAATCTTGGAACTACTTCCAACACTCATCGTCACTTCCCCTTCAACTAGTCTCTGTTTATTCTGTACTCCTGTTTCGAGTTACTAATCTTAGCAACTGAACAAGTATCAAATACTCAGGGGCTACTATAAACACTAGTAAGGCACACATCAAACACATGTATATCAAATATACCCTTGTTTAGTTTGCCATCCTTCTTACTCACCAAATATTCAGGGCTTTTCCGCTTCCAGTGACCATTTCCTTTGCAGTGTAAGCACTCAGTTTCAGGCTTTGGTCCAGCTTTGGTCTTCTTCATGGGAGTGACAACTTGTTTGCCATTCTACTTGAAGTTTCCCTTTCTTTCCCTTTGCCCTTTTCTTGAAACTAGTGGTCTTGTCAATCATCAACACTTGATGCTCTTTCTTGATTTCTACCTTCGTCGATTTCAACATCACGAAGAGCTCGGGAATCGTTTTCGTCATACTATAGTTCATCACGAGGTTCTACTAACTTAGTGATGGTGACTAGAGAATTCTGTCAATCACTATCTTATCTGGAAGATTAACTCCCACTTGATTCAAGCAATTGAAGTACTCAGACAATCTGAGCATATGCTCACTAGTTGAGCGATTCTCCTCCATCTTTTAGCTATACAACTTGTTGGAGACTTCATATCTCTCAACTCGGGTATTTGCTTGAAATATTAACTTCAATTCCTGGAACATCTTATATGGTCCATGACGTTCAAAACATCTTTGAAGTCCCGATTCCAAGCCGTTAAGCATGGTGCACTAAACTATCAAGTAGTCATCATATTGAGCTAGCCAAACGTTCATAACGTTTGCATCTGCTCCTGCAATAGGTTTGTCACCTAGCGGTGCATTAAGGACATAATTCTTCTGTGCAGCAATGAGGATAAACCTCAGATCACGGATCCAATCCGCATCATTGCTACTAACATCTTTCAACACAGTTTTTCTCTAGGAACATATAAAAATAAACATATGAAAGCAACAATGCAAGCTATTGATCTACAACATAATTTGCAAAATACTACCAGGACTAAGTTCATGATAAATTTAAGTTCAATTAATCATATTACTTAAGAACTCCCACTTAGATAGACATCCCTCTAATCCTCTAAGTGATTACGTGATCCATATCAACTACACCATGACCGATCATCACGTGAGATGGAGTAGTTTCAACAGTGAACATCAATATGTTGATCATATCTACTATACGATTCACGCTCGACCTTTCGGTCTTCGTGTTCCGAGGCCATATCTGCATATGCTAGGCTCGTCAAGTTTAACCTGAATATTCTACGTGTGCAAAACTGGCTTGCACCCGTTGTAGATGGACGTAGAGCTTATCACACCCGATCATCACGTGGTGTCTGGGCACGACGAACTTTGGCAACGGTGCATATTCAGGGAGAACACTTCTTGATAATTTTTAGTGAGAGATCATCTTAAAATGCTACCGTCAATCACAGCAAGATAAGATGCATAAAGGATAAATATCACATGCAATCAATATAAGTGATATGATATGGCCATCATCATCTTGTGCTTGTGATCTCCATCTTCGAAGCACCGTCGTGATCACCATCGTCACCGGCGCGACACCTTGATCTCCATCGTAGCATCGTTGTCGTCTCGCCAACTATTGCTTCTACGACTATCGCTACCGCTTAGTGATAAAGTAAAGCAATTACAGGGCGTGTGCATTGCATACAATAAAGCGACAACCATATGACTCCTGCCAGTTGCCGATAACTTGGTTACAAAACATGATCATCTCATACAATAAAATATAGCATCATGTCTTGACCATATCACATCACAACATGCCCTGCAAAAACAAGTTAGACGTCCTCTACTTTGTTGTTGCAAGTTTTACGTGGCTGCTACGGGCTGAGCAAGAACCGTTCTTACCTACGCATCAAAACCACAACGATAGTTTGTCAAGTTAGTGCTGTTTTAACCTTCTCAAGGACCGGGCATAGCCACACTCAGTTCAACTAAAGTTGGAGAAACTGACACCCGCCAGCCACCTATGTGCAAAGCACGTTGGTAGAACCAATCTCGCGTAAGCGTACGCGTAATGTCTGTCCGGGCCGCTTCATCCAACAATACCGCCAAACCAAAGTATAACATGCTGGTAAGCAGTATGACTTGTATCGCCCACAACTCACTTGTGTTCTACTCGTGCATATAACATCTACGCATAAAACCAGGCTTGGATGCCACTGTTGGGGAACGTAGTAATTTCAAAAAAAATCCCTACGCACACACAGGATCATGGTGATGTATAGCAACGAGAGGGGAGAGCGTGTCCACGTACCCTCGTAGACCGAAAGCGGAAGCGTTAGCACAACACGGTTGATGTAGTCGTACGTCTTCACGATCCGACCGATCCAAGTACCGAACACACGGCACCTACGAGTTCAACACACGTTCAACTCGACGACGTCCCTCGAACTCCGATCCAGCCAAGCTTTGAGGGAGAGTTCCATCAGCACGGCGACGTGGTGACGATGATGATGTTCTACCGACGCAGGGCTTCGCCTAAGCACCGCTACAATATTATCAAGATGGATTATGGTGGAGGGGGGCACCACACACGGCGAAGAGATCCAAGGGATCAATTGTTGTGTCTCCATGGGGTGCCCCCTCCCCCGTATATAAAGGAGTAGAGGAGGGGAGGGCCGGCCCTCTCTTGGGCGCGCCATAGGGGAGTCCTACTCCCACCGGGAGTAGGATTTCCCCCTTCCAAGTTGGAGTAGGAGAAAGGGAAGGGAGAAGGAGAAGGAAGGAAGGGGGCGCCCCCCTCCCTAGTCCAATTCGGACCAGTCCATGGGGAGGGGTGCGGCCACCCTTTGAGGCCTTTTTCTCCTTTCCCGTATGGCCCATTAAGGCCCACTACGAATTCCCGTAACTCTCCGGTACTCCGAAAAATACCCGAATCACTCGGAACCTTTCCGAAGTCCGAATATAGTCGTACAATATATCGATCTTTATGTCTCGACCATTTCAAGACTCCTCGTCATGTCCCCGATCTCATCCGGGACTCCAAACTACCTTTGGTACATCAAAACACATAAACTCATAATATAACTGTCATCGAACTTTAAGCATGCGGACCCTATGGGTTCAAGAACTATGTAGACATGACCGAGACACGTCTCCGGTCAATAACCAATAGCGGAACCTGGATGCTCATATTGGCTCTCACATATTCTATGAAGATCTTTATCGGTCAAAACCGCATAACAACATACGTTGTTCCCTTTGTCATCGGTATGTTACTTGCCCGAGATTCGATCGTCGGTATCTCAATACCTAGTTCAATCTCGTTACCCGCAAGTCTCTTTACTCGTTCCATAATACATCATCTCGCAACTAACTCATTAGTTGCAATGCTTGCAAGGCTTATATTGATGTGCATTACCGAGTGGGTCCGGAGATACCTCTCCAACAATCGGAGTGACAAATCCTAATCTCGAAATATGCCAACCCAACAAGTACCTTTGGAGACACCTATAGATAACCTTTATAATCACCCAGTTATGTTGTGACGTTTGGTAGCACACAAAGTGTTCCTCCGATAAAAGGGAGTTGCATAATCTCATAGTCATAGGAACATGTATAAGTCATGAAGAAAGCAATAGCAACATACTAAACGATCAAGTGCTAAGCTAACGGAATGGGTCAAGTCAATCACATCATTCTACTAATGATGTGATCCCGTTAATCAAATGACAACTCTTTGTCCATGGCTAGGAAACATAACCATCTTTGATTAATGAGCTAGTCAAGTAGAGGCATACTAGTGACACTCAATTTGTCTATGTATTCACACATGTATCATGTTTCCGGTTAATACAATTCTAGCATGAATAATAAACATTTATCATGAAATAAGGAAATAAATAATAACTTTATTATTGCCTCTAGGGCATATTTCCTTCAAAACAGGCTCCCCCTGAAGATGTGCATATTAGATATTTTGCGTTGGAATGCAAATGCACATGGAAGGTTGTACTTGTGGAGATCCTCTTCACCATATGAAGACAATACATTATGCATTAACAGATATATAGAAATAATGACATGCATAATGAGAAATGGACATCTGCGGAATGGCTTCATGCGGGATTTATCATCGCATCACACAGAATAACAAAAAAATAGCAGACGACCATCAAGTTTAAGTGTTACAACTCAAAGAACCAAATGTATCAAAAGCGAGAGTTGTAAACACTTGGCAAAAAAACATAGCAACCACCCATAAGGACCCGCTTGAAGACTATCAACATATGCTTCCCCCCTTTTGTCAGTAAGGACCAAAAAGGTTTGAAGACATAGTGTCTACTCATTCCCATGAGGAGTAGGTGAGGTAGCAGGGTCGTCCTCGAGGTTTGGTGGTGCAGACGAGCTTGGTGCAGTGTCGATACGTGCCGAAGTTGGAGGTGGTGAAGTAGCATCATCGGCGTCATCAAGGACTCTGGCATTAACAGTTGCCGCGGAGGAGGAGTACTCTGAATCTTCAAGAGATAGGGTTCGATGCAAGACGCCATTCCTGGGAGGAGTGGAGTCAAACTTGAATCTTTCGGTGAAGCCATCGTCTTGAAGATCAGCTTCAGCACTGAGCAATGTCAAACTCTTCCAAGTCCTCCGACAGGTTTCATGAGTAACAAAGGCATTCTTGGTGGCAAGGTTGCGAATGCGATTGACATCCACCAAGAGGCTTTGCATTTGACGCTTCAGCCAGTAGTGATGCTTCTCATGTTTCTGATGCAAGGCCACGAGAAGCTCTCGGTCATTGAGCACACGAGATCGCTTTCGAGTCCTTGGAGCAATGGTGCTTTCTGTGGCTTCAGTACATGCACGACGAGTGTTGCCGGCCAGCGGATAGACACGAGAAGCAGTCTGAACACCTTCAACATGCTGAGAGAAACTCTGATGATCTGCATTGTGAAGATAAAGTTCTTCCTTGGCAGGCTCGGGGTAAATGGCTTCAACGGACATATCAACCTTTGGCAAAAATATGAGATGGTTGCGTGCAGAGGGCTGATAGTTAACAACGGAGTGAAGCTTGATCAGACGCATAACCCATGGAGCATAGAATTTCAGTCCAAAGATGTCAGAGCCAGATGCAGCAAATTGACGAATGAAGAAATTCTGAGCATTGAAGCTTTTGCCATTGAGAATATAGAAGACCAATGTCTTCATTGTACCTTCAAGCTTTGCTGAGGAAGAGTGTCCTTTGATGGGCCATAGAGTTTTCCGAATGATGTGATAGATGGTGCGGGGCAGATACTCTAGGTCTTCAACAAAGAATTCCTTGGGATATTCAACATCTTGTGGCAGTGGCTTCATCATGCTCAGCATTTGGCTCATGTTGGGTTCTGGCTTTTGAAAGATGCTCTCCAATGCATCACGGTGAAACTGACAACCAGGTTCATAGAGTTCACCTGGAGTGGACAGGCCGGTAAGCTCAATGAGATCAAAAGCTTTGGCTTCATGATGTACATTGCCTGTCATCCACTCAAGGACCCATGTCTCCGGATCCCTATTGTAGCCGCGAATGTGGAGAGTTGCATAGAATTGTAGAAGAAGCTCTTCATTCCAATTCTCCTTATCAGTGACAAACTGGAGAAGGCATGCGTCTCTGAAACAATCAAGTGCTTCTTCTAAGCAGGGCAGGCCAGCAATGGCTTCGGAATCCAGACGCATATGAGGAAATACGCGCCCTTGGTTGTATAGAACACATGAGTAATAGCTGCGTTGCTGATAACTCCAGAACCGATCCGATGATATTCTTGGCTTGGAATATGGGTTCTTGGCACTATCAAAGAATGTGTTGTGCGTAATGAAGCCATTGACATTGAATGATCCTGGTGCAGATGCAGTACCTGGGAACCTTGGCAGCCTTGGCTTTGGCTTCTGAACCTGAGGCCTGTGCTCCACATGATAATTAAACTGAGGTCCGGGAGTAGGCGCAGGAACCAGAATTGGCCATCTTACAGTGACGAGCTCGCCTTGATAGAATGCTTGCTCAATGGTATGAGGCGTTGGAGGTGGTACATGAGCAGAGGCATTTGCAATGGCGTCAGGCTGCACATTAGTGGAAGATGCATCATTAACCTCATGCACAGTGTTGACTGTAGGCGCCACATTATCTTCAGCCATGACAACGTCATTGGCGTCAGTATTGTTGTTGGTGATCGCCTCAGGATTTTCAACCTCCACTTGAGTAGCTGGAGGGTTGGGCACAGACACATTCTCCTCGAGAAAAACTTCTTCTTGGTTGGTTGGGGGTGTAGCAACACGTTCTTCTTCTTGTATTTCATCGGTTGATGCAGCCAGAATCTCTTCAGTAGCATTAGCTTCTAACACGGGAACCGTCACAGAAGGATTATCTTCAGGAAACACTTGACGTGCCACTGAGCTGGATTGGTTTGAGTCTTCTTCTGTGATGGTTGTCATGGAGACAGATGGTCTTAGGCCTTTGCGAAGCCGTTGAAACATAGGGGACGCCTTTGGTGAGGGAGTAGTCTCCATGTAATTATCGTCATTCACAATTGAGCTGGTGACTTGCGCTGGTGGAGGACGGGGTGTACTTGGTGAATCTTGACTTGGAGTTGCTGGTTGGGGGCGATCAGCCCATGAGGCATCCTGAGAGATTGGCGTCAAAGGACGACTAATACTGATGAGTTCACTGTTCGTGAGAACAGGCGATGATGCTGTTTGGCGCTTGATCTGAGGAAGGACTTCATCATCAACTACATTGTCTTGGGGACCAATGTCTTCAGTCGTGATGGGGTCAACGACTGGAACTTCTTGAGCTTCAGGAGCCTCTATGGAAGCAGGCTCATGAACTATCAGTTGACGCTCTTGGTGTTTGGATGCTGGACGAGCAAAAGCAATGGGCTCGACAACGAGGGGCTCTTTGGGAGCAGCCCGATCTTTCTTCTTGATCTTTCTCTTCTTGGGCAAAGGAGTGTCATCAGTGGGGTTCTTGAACTTGCGCTTTCTAGCTTCGGCTTTAGCTGCCTTGGTTTTATTTTGTTCTGAAGCCACTGTGGGGACCTTAGGCTTCGAGCCTGTCATGTTGGCAGGGAAGACAATGCGAGGTTCTTCCCGCCTTGATGCTTCAGATGTGGCCACAGTAGACTTCTTCTTCTTGGCAGCCATCTTAGGGTCAATGCCTGGACGCCCAAGTGCCTTGCGCTTTTCAGCTTCATTGTAAGCTTGAACACACTTGGCAGCGAGGTTCTTCATCCGTTCTCGAGAGCCTTTGGCTTCTTCACATTTCTTGCGAAATGCCTCCTTGAGGTCATTCAACATCAGTTTGAATTTCTGAACATCAGCCACACTAAGCTTGGCCATGTGCTTCTTGAACTGTTCCTTCTCATAGTCAATCTTGTTTTTCAGTTAAATAATCTTCTGTGCCAGAGCCAGCTCAAGAGCAATGGCACCTTGAGAGGCGACACTGACGCTAATTGGAAGCTGAAGATCATTAAAACTAAGATCTTGATTGTCAAACCATTCATCGATGAAAGTATTCAGAATGTTGACGTTAAAGAGGGGCAGATCATTGAAGATCTCCGCCTCTTGCTTGCTCTTTATCAGCTGCTCCAGAGCATCGTAACCAAACTCATCATCTGAAGACAGATCAATGGCTTCAGATTCGTTCCTTAGAATGGCAGCTGGTGTCAGTGCTTGACTGGACCTCTGAACAGTTTTCTTCTAAGGCTTCTCTTTCCGTTTGGAGACCCGAGATTGATCTTCAGAGTAACTTGGTGTGGGAGGAGCAGTTGCTTGTGGCTTCACTCGTGAAGCCTTTGGTGCAGCAGTAGGTTTTGAAGCCTTAGATTTCTTTTGCTTCTGCGGCTTAGGAGGAGCTGGAGCTTCATCAGAATCTGCATCATCGGTAGAGTGATCCACATTTGCACCTTGGACTACAATATGAGTGATGAGGCCGTCGAGGTTGTAGAAGGGGTTGATTCTGTTTTCATTGGCTTCATGGGTGCCATCTTCCCGAGGTGAAGAAGGACCAGGGTTGAAGTCAAGTCCAAATGCCTTCTTGTTCTTCACAGCAGAATCTTTGGCAAACTGGAAGTTGCGTTTGAACAGACTGTCATCATGACACCACAACAGAGAATAGGGATCAACATTCTCTGGTTCTGGGCCGCGTACCATACAAGGATAGAATTCTCGTTGAATGGCTTCTAAACGGGACTGGGGTTGAAGATTTTTGTACACTATATCTCCCCAGGGCTGTTTGATAGCATTCTTCTCGGCATACTCAGCCGTGACAAATCTGTATTTGAACCATTCTTCAGCCCAATATCTTCGAATCCATTGGATTCGATTTTTGCGTTCACCATAGGTTTCTTCAGGGTCAGTCTTGTACAACTCATGCAGATCTGGTGGCAAATCCTTGGAGGTATTCCCACAATGCTGTCTGCCTCCCTTTCTAGCTGATTTTTCAGTAGCCATGAAGATTAACCTGAAAGGCTTTAGAACTTGCAAAGGCTTCCTACGGCTGGTCATACAAGAACTGGCTTCAGGAGAATTTATGTGACTCTGTAAGAACTCTGCAAATGAATGCAGACTATGAGAACCAAGGGATTCTCCCACGGACATGTACCTGTGACAGCATTAGAGGTGCGAGGGAAGGGGAAGAGGTCATATGCATTCTCAGAAGATTTTGAAGATAAATCAGTTTGAATACATTGACCTCATAACGCGAAGACATTCACTTATTTGTTGTGAGTCGGTTCCAGATTTGTACAAATCCAAGAATAGGTACAAGTGAGGAATCTAACTTGTAGAGTAGCATAAGTGAACAGACTAGGCATAGTATGAGATGTATAAAGAGATAGATTCAACTTTGGAGATCTAGAAACTGCTTTTGGTAAAAGAAGGATGAATCTAGCAGATTGAAAATATGGTAGAAAGTGAGTTTTAATTACCACAAGAAGAACTACTAGACGGAGCGAAGTTGGAGGCCGAGCAGTTCGATCTTCCATGCCCTAACTTGGCGACGGAGGACACCTACGGTAGCGGCGGAGAAGACGAGGTCCGCGACCGGCGTGAGGACGGCGTCGGTGAGGTCGCAGCAGCTAAGCACTTCGTCGACGACGTCGTCGAGAGCTAGCGGTGGCGCTAGGGTTTGCAAGAGGTGGCGAGGTGGAAGAAGGATTTATAACCGTGATGGGATGGGTATTTATAAGGAAAGGGACAACACAATGCAATTACGCAGGTGCCCCTGGCGGTTCACATCTAAAGGACACATGGCAAGCATGCAACACCTTGGGAGTTGTTCCATGTTCCCATGCACGCCTGGATTGTCGGGGTGGTCGTTCCGAATTCTTTGGATTTCAGGCAATAAAGATATAGCATTAAAAACAGAGATAAATGTTTGTCAGATTGACTTCAGCTGGCAAGGTCCCAGTGAAGACAATCGACAGTTTTCAATAGAATGCATATGATTTGGACAGATAGAGTTGAGGTAGAAGCATAGATGGGTTAGGGTCCGATCACATTCACTTAGATCAAAAGATTCAACACGAAATCATAGCTATAAGTGAATGCTGTAGAGGACAGAACACAAATATGTATATTACTAGTATAAGACCAAATCAACAAGATGAAGATAAATCAAAGACGAAGACTTTGCAAGCATAATGCCAAGGGAAACACTTCAAACAAAAGTATGGTGGTGGCGTTACCCACCGTATAGGAAGTATTAGACCCAGACACGGCGCACAATTATCATGGCGCTCCGAAGTCAAATTCCACATTAATGTATTCACACTTAGAGTGTATGGCTTCATTGATTGAAGATATATGTTACTTCGTGTGTTGCACATCTAAGTCATCAAAATGCATAAGTGTTAGGATGTGTGTCTAATTCACAGGACATTTGAGGATTCCAAGATATTTAGCTCACACCGCAACTTGCAAAACCTTTTCTCATCCAAGGGCTTTGTGAAGATCAGCCAATTGCTCTTCAATGTTGACGTGAATGATATCAATATCTTCCTTCATGACATGATCTTTGAGAAAGTGATGACGAATCTCAATGTGCTTTGTCTTCGAGTGCTGAACTGGGTTATTGGCAATCTTGATGGCACTCTCATTGTCGCAGTAGAGTGGCACATTCTTCAGGTGAATACCATAGTCCTTGAGAGTTTGCTTCATCCAAAGAAGCTGAGCACAGCAAGATCCAACAGCAATGTATTCGGATTCAGCAGTGGAGAGAGATACACAGTTCTGCTTCTTTGAAGACCAACAGACAAGTGATCGTCCCAGAAAGTGACATGTGCCTGAAGTGGACTTGTGATCAACCTTGTCACCAGCATAATCAGCATCTGAGAATCCAACTAGATCAAACTCTGAGCCCTTTGCATACCATAATCCTAGTGTTGGGGTGTAAGCCAAATATCGAAGAATTCGCTTCACAGCTAAGTGATGCGATTCCTTTGGTGCCGCTTGGAATCGGGCACACATGCAAACACTAAGCATTATATCTGGCCTAGATGCACATAAATAAATCAAAGAACCAATCATGGAGTGGTATACCTTTTGATCGAACTCTTTACCATTGGCGTCGGGACCAAGATGAGTTTTGGTTGGCATTGGCGTCATGTAACCCTTGCAGTCTTGCATTCCAAACTTCTTCAGGCAATCTTTGAGATATTTTTCTTGAGAGATGAAGATGCCGTTGCGTTGCTGACGGATTTGGAGACCCAGAAAGAACTTCAGTTCACCCATCATGGACATATGATATTGCTCTTGCATCATGTGACCAAACTCATCACTGTATTTCTTGTTGGTGCAGCCGAAGATAATGTCATCCACATAGATTTGGCACACAAACAGTTCACCATCATATGTCTTCGTGAAGAGAGTAGGATCTAGTGAACCAGGTTTGAAGTCTTTGCTCTTCAGGAAGTCTTTGAGTGTGTCATACCAAGCACGAGGGGCTTGTTTGAGGCCATACATTGCCTTGTTGAGCTTGTATACCATATCAGGATGTTTTGGATCTTCAAAGCCAGGAGGTTGTGCAACATATACTTCTTCTTCTATCTTTCCATTGAGAAAAGCACTCTTCACATCCATTTGATATAGAAGGATGTTGTGATGATTTGCATAGGCAAGCAGTATGCGAATGGCTTCAAGCCTTGCCACTGGAGCAAATGTTTCATCGAAGTCAATTCCTTCCACTTGAGTGTAACCTTGTGCAACGAGACGAGCTTTGTTTCTGACTACTTGACCATGCTCATCTTGCTTGTTGCGATATACCCATTTGGTGCCAATGATATTGTGCTTCCGGGGATCAGGACGCTTGACCAGTTCCCACACATTGTTCAGCTCGAAGTGTTGAAGCTCTTCTTGCATAGCTTGAATCCATTCAGGTTCCATGAAGGCTTCAGCGACTTTCTTGGGTTCTGAGATTGAAACGAATGCAAAATGCCCACAGAAATTGGTTAGTTGTGTTGCTCTTTGTGTAGCTCTTGAACGAGTGAGTGGACCAGGTGCATTGAGGCTGTCGATTATCTTCTCAATCTGTACATCATTTGCAACACGAGGATGAACATGACAAAGATTTTGCTCATTCTGATCAATGTCATCATTTGGGGGATTATCTTCAGGCTGAGCATTGTCTTTAGGTTGAGTAGATGCAGAAACGATCAGTTCTTCTTCAATCTGATTCTCAGATGGTATGATGAAAGTGCTAGTTATCGACTAGGGGGGGGAGGTGAATAGGCGATTTTTATGAAAGTCTTCAAAACATGGAAGTTTCAAAGACAAACAATGGAAACAACCTAATTGATATGCAGCGGAAGATAAACTACAACAAGCAAGCCATAATCAAATATGCAATAGCATTAACGTTCGAAGATTAATAGCAGCTAGGTAGTAGGATCAGGATGGAAGATAGTATGAAGCCAATCAACAATAGTAGTCAAGCAATGAAGTCAATCAGATAAGACGATAAGCAATGACTTCACGAAGACAAACTCAAGTAAAGGAGGGAAGAGATAGAACCAATTGCTTATTGAAGACACAGGATTTGTTGGACCAGTTCCAGTTGCTGTGACAACTGTACGTCTGGTTAGGGAGGCTGAGATTCAACTCAGAAGACCGTGTCTTCACCTTATTCCCCTTGAGCTAAGGTCACTTAGTCCTCGCCCAATCACTCTGGTAAGTCTTCAAGGTAGACTTCCAAACCTTCACAGACTTCATTCAGCCGGCAATCCACAACGACTCTTGGATGCTTAGAACGCGACGCCTAACCGGCTGGAGGATACACAGTCCTCAAGTGTAATAAGTCTTCAGGTCACATAGACAGAAAGACTTCAGTGATGCCTAACACTCTTTGGCTCTGGGTGTTTGGGCTTTGTCCTCGCAAGGATTTCTCTATCTCAAATGCTTCGAGGTGGGTTGCTCTCAAACGACAAAAGCCATATACTAACTCTGAGCAGCCACCAATTTATGGCGTAGGGGGTGGGCTATTTATAGCCACTAGGCAACCCGACCTGATTTGTCCAAAATGACCCTGGGTCACTAAGGAACTGATACATGTTCCAACGGTCAGATTTCAAACACACACGGCAACTTTACTTGGGCTACAAGCAAAGCTGACTCATCCAACTCTGGATAAGATTTGCTCTCATTGTCTTCGCTCGAAGACACAGGATTTGGGTTGAGCATCACTTCAGTTACTCTGACTTAGTTCACTTGGACCCCACTTAACAGTACGGTGGTTCCTATGACTCAACAAAGAAGAAAAGGAAACAACGAAACCACACAGTCTTCATGCTCCATAGTCTTCACGCAATGTCTTCTCATGTCATAGTCTTCAATATGAATATCTTCTCATACCACCATTATCGTCACTGTCTTCATACATTTTTAGGGGTCATCTCCGGTAGGTAAATCGAATCAATGAGGGACACTACCTGCGTTATCCTGCAATTCTCACAAACGCATTAGTCCCTCAACCAACTTTGTCGTCAATACTCCAAAACCAACTAGGGGTGGCACTAGATGCACTTACAATCTCCCCCCTTTTGGTGATTGATGACAAACTGGTTGAAGTTTTCAACGGGGATAAAGTATGCGAAATTGTAAAGGATAGGAATTTGTCTTCATAAGTAGCAAGGGCTCCCCCTGAAGATGTGCATATAAATAATTTTGCTTTTGGAATGCAAATGCACATGGCAGGTTGTACTTGTGGAGACCCACTTCAACTTATGAAGATAATTCATCATGCATGAAATGATATAGCATATAGGATGACATGCATAATGAAAAATGGACGTCTGCAGGATGATCTAAGTGCGGAAGTTATCATCGCACATGGAAATGCAAATAAGTAGCAGACGACCATCAAGTTTAAGTGTTACAACTCAGAGAACCAAATGTTTCAATAACGCAAGAGTTGTAAGCACGAGGCAAAATATAACGCAACCGCCCATATGAACCCGCTTGAAGACTATCAACTCATACGCTTCTCCCGCTTTTGTCAGTAATGACCAAAAAGGTTTGAAGACATAGAGCATCTACTCGTCTTCTTGATGAGTAGGTGAAGCAGCAGGATTGTCGTTGTTGGGTGGCGGTGCAGATGAACTTGGTGCAGTGTCGATGCTCGGAGTAGTAGTTGGATGTGGTGAAGTAGCATCATCTTCATCATTGATCACTCTGGCATTTACCGTTGCCGCGGAGGAAGAATATTCAGAGTCTTCAAGAGATGGAGTTCTTCGTAAGACAGCATTCTGTGGAGGAGTGGAGTCAAACTGAAATCTTTCATTGAAGCCATCGTCTTGAAGATCTGCTTTAGCACTAAGCAGGGTCAAACTCTTCCATGATCGCCGGCAAGTTTCGTGAGCAACAAAGGCATTCTTGGTGGCAAGGTTGCAAATGCGATTGACATCCACCAAGAGACTTTGCATCTGTCTCTTGAGCCAAAAGTGATGTTTATCCTATTTCTGATGAAGGGCCACAAGAAGTTCTCGATCATTGAGAACGCGAGAACGCTTCCGAGGCCTTTGGGCAATGGTGCTTTCAGTGGCTTCAGTAGGTGCTCGATGAGGCAGACGAGTATTTCCAGCCAATGGATAGATTCGTGTAGCTGCTTGAACACCTTCAATGGGTTGAGTGAAGCTTTGGTGCTAGGCATTCTGAAGACAAAGAGGCTTCTTGGCTGGGTCAGGATATATGGCTTCAACTGACATATCAACCTCAGGTAGAAAAATCACATGATTGCGAGCAGAAGGTTGATAGTTGACAGTAGAGTGTCGCTTTATGAGGCGCATGACCCATGGAGCATAAAACTTCAGACCAAAGAGATCAGAGCCGGAGGCAGCAAGTTGTCTGATGAAGAAATCTTGTGCATTGAAGCTGATGCCATTGAAAATGTAGAAGACCAAAGTCTTCATAGCTCCTTCAAGCTTTGCCGCTGATGAATGTCCTTTGATAGGCCATAGAGTCCGCCTGATGATGTGATATATGGTGCGTGGCAGATACTCAAGGTCTTCAACAAAGAACTCAGTTGGATATTCAGCGTCACGGGGCAAAGGCTTCATCATGCTCAGCATCTGACTCATATTGGGTTCAGGCCTATGAAAGATGCTTTCCAGGGCATTGCGATGATGTTGACAGCCAGGTTCATAGAGTTCTCCGAGAGTGGACAGGCCTGTAAGCTCGATGATATCCATAGCTTTGGCTTCATGATGAACGTTTCCGGTCATCCACTCGAGAACCCAAGTCTTCGTATCTCTGTTGTAGCCGCGAATGTGCAGTGTGGCATAGAATTGAAGCAATAGTTCTTCATTCCAGTGTTCTTTATCTGTGACAAAACTAAGCAGCCCAGCATCACGAAAGCAGTCGAGTGCTTCTTCTAAGCAGGGGAGTCCAGTAATGGCTTCAGTGTCGAGGCGCATATGAGGGAAGATGCGCCCTTGATCATACAGAACACATGAGTAATAGCTTCGCTGCTGATGACTCCAGAACCGATCTGATGCAATTCTTGGCTTCGTGTAGGAGTTCTTTGAGCTGTCAAAGAATGTGTTGTGGCTCTTGAAGCCATTTACATTGAAGGACCCGACAGCGGTGGCAGTACCAGGAAACCTTGGCAGTCTTGTCTTGGGCTTCTGGACTTGAGGCCTATGCTCAACATGATAGTCAAATTGAGGACCAGAGACATTAGGCGGAGGGACCAGAACGGGCCATCTGACTGTTGTTAGCTCTCTGTGGTTATATGCCTGCTCAATTGTATAGGGCCTTGGTGGCGAAACAGGAGCAGTGGCAGCAACTGAGGCTTCAGGCTGCACAATAGGTGCTTCAGAAGCAGTAGCCTCACTAGCTTCAGGTGCAGTGGCTGCATTAGCGTCAGGCACACTGGTTGTTGCAAGCTCCACATTAGCTTTAGTCATGACAATGTCATCGGCTTCACTTGCATTGGTTGTGGCAGCTTCAGAATTTTCAACCTCCACTTGAGGTGCTGGAGGGTCAGGCATTGACACGTTCACTTCATGAACTATTTCTTCAGGAATGGGGGGAGTAGAGACACGTTCTTCTTGACGTTCTTCATCGGCTGATGCAGCCGGATTGTCTTCAGCAGCAGGTGCTTCAGACACAGAGACATTCACAGCAGGAGTGGCTTCTGAAAACACTTGACGTGCGACAGGTTGATGATGCACTTCTCCGTCTGGAACGCTCGGAAGAGGAGCTTGAGGCCTTGGTCCTTTGCAAAGCCTTTGAAGTACCGGTGACACTTTTGGAGATGGAGTGGGCAGGCCCTCATCCTCTTCAGCTTGTACGGATGTTGTGACTTGTTGTTGGGGAGTGTTGGGGGAGTCCTGTTCTTGCGGGCGATCAGCCCATAAATCATCCTGTGCAATTGGCGTCAAAGGACGACCAATGCTGATGAGTTCGCTGTTCGTATGAACAGGCGATGATACCACATTGTATTCGATCTGAGGAAGAACTTCATCATCTCCAACATTGTCATGATGACCAATGTCTTCAGCAACGGTGGGTTCAGCTGCTGGAATATCTTCAGCTTCAGGAGCCTCTGTGGAAGCAGGCTCATGAACAGTCATGTGAAGTTCTTGGGATGCAGATGCAGGATGAATCACTGAGATGGGTTCAACAAAAAGGGGCTCTGTGGGAGTAGCCCGATTCTTCTTGGTCTTGCGCTTCTTCTTGGAGGGAGCAGCATCAGAGGCTTTGGTATTCTTCCTCTTTCTGGCCTCTGCCTCGGCAGCCCTCGTTTTCTTCTGTTCTGAAGCGGTTGTGGTGACCTTTGGCTTCGAGCCAGTCATGCTACTTGGTAAGATAATGCGTGGAGCTTCTTGGCTTGAAGGCGCAGGCTGAGCAGCAGGAAGCTTCTTCTTTTTCTTTGCTGCCATCCTGGGGTCAATGCCAGGACGGCCAAGTGACTTGCGCTTCTCAGCCTCATTGTAGGCGAGCACACACTGATCTGCCAAACTCTTCATGCACTCACGAGAACCTTGAGCTTCTTGACGTTTCTTCTGAAAAGCTTCTTTAAGCTCATGCATCATGACTTTGAAGTTTCGGACGTCTTGAACACTTAGCTTGGCCACATGCTTCTTGAATTGAACCTTCTCATAATCAATCTTGTTCTTGAGCTCAACGATTCGCTGAGCGAGAGCCAGCTCAGAAGCAATGGCGCCATTGAAAGAGACGCTAAGGCCAATTGGAAGCTGTAAATCTTCAAAGCTGACGTTTGGGGTGTCGAACCACTCATCAATGAAATTGTGGATGATGGCCACATCAAAGAGAGGCAGGTTGTTGAAGATTTCTGCTTCTTCCTTGCTCTTTATCAGCTGCTCAAGAGCATCATCCGCAAGATCTTCATCACTTGATAGATCAATGGGTTCTTCACGCAAAATAGCATTAGGAGTCAGAGCTTGAGTAGTATGCCTGACAAGTTATCTTTTCTTCTCCGTCTTCTTGGAGATATGAGATTGATCTTCAGACTGCACACTGGCTTCAGGAGGTGCAGTGGCCAATGGCTTCACACGAGAAGCTTTTGGAGGTGCGGCTGATGAGGTAACCTTAGCCTTCTTTGGCTTCTTCGGCCTTGGAGTAGGAGCAGGGGCTTCATCAGAATCAACATCATTGTTGGGATGATCCACTCTGGCACCATGAACCAAGACGTAGGAGATGAGACCATCAAGGTTGGCAAAGGGGCCAATTCTATTCTCTTCAGCTTCACGTGTCCCATCCTCACGAGGAGCAGAGGGACCAGGATTGAAGTCTAATCCCCATGACTTCTTGTTTTCCTTTGCTGAAGACATAGCAAACTGGAAGTTGCACTTGAAGAGATTGTCGTCGCGACACCAGAGCAATGATGATGGGTCGACTTCTTCAGGCTGTGGCCCACGGACCATGCAAGGATACAATTCTTGCGCAATGGCTTCAGCTCTGTTCTTGGGGGGAAGGCCTCGATAGAGAATATAACCCCAAGGGCTCTTGATAGCATATTTCTCTGTGTACTCCTGGGTGACGAACTTGTACTTGTACCACTGTTCAGCCCAATAGCGTCGAATCCATTGGATTCGAGTCTTGTGTTGATTGTAATCTTTTTCAGGATCTGTTTTATACATTTCTGCTAGATCCTCAGGCAGGTCCTTCGAAGTTCCCCCACGACGCTGTCTGCCACCCTTCCTTACTGATTTTTTTGCAGCCATGAACTTCAAGCTGAATGGCTTCAATACGTTCAGAGGCTTCAGAGATTTGCGCTTGCTGGTCAAGCAGGAACTGGCTTCAGGAGAATTTATATGATGCTGTAAGCATTCTGCAAACGAATGCAGACTATGAGAACCAAGGGATTCTCCCACGGACATGTACCTGTGACAGCATTAGAGATGCGAGGGAAGGGGAAGAGGTCATATGCATTCTCAGAAGATTTTGAAGATAAATCAGTTTGAAGACATTGACCTCATGATGCGAAGGCATTCACTTATATGATGTGAGTTGGTTCCAGATTTGTACCAATCCATGAATAAGTACAAGTGAGGAATCAAACTAGATAGGAAATCTAAGTGAATAGACTAGGCATTATGAGATGCAGATAGAATAGATCTAACATTGAGTAGGCAGAAACCACTTTCGGTAAGTAGGATGAATCTATGAAGATCAAAAAGGTGGTAAAAATAGAGTTATAATTACCGCACGACGAACTGCTAGACGGGAAGAATGAGAGACCGAGCAGTTCAGTCCACCGTGCCCTAACTTGGCGACGGAGGACACCTACGGCGACGGCGGAGAGGACGATGTCCGCGGCCGGCGTGAGGACGGCGTCGAAGAAGTCGCGGCACCTAAGCGCTTTGTCGCCGGTGTCGTCGCGAGCTAGCGGTGGCGCTAGGGTTTTGACGGAGGTGGAGAGGTGGAAGAAGGATTTCTTTACCGCAGGGGACAAGTATTTATAAGTAGGTGAGAGACACAGCGCAATTACGCTGGTGCCCCTGGTGGTTCACATCTGAGGGGTACGTGGCAAGCATGCAACATACTTAGAATTGTCCCACGTTCCCACGCCCGCCAAGTATGTCGGATGTTCGTTCCGGCTTCTCCGGATATCGACAATTAAGATGATTCATTTAAATAGGACTTGATGTTTTGTCTCTGTGTCTTCTGCTGACAAGGATGCAAAGAAGACATTCGACAGTTTCAATAGAATGCATATGATTTGGACAGATAGAGTTTGAGATAGTAAGCATAGGGAGATTAGGGTCCGATCACATTCACTTAGTTCAAAAGATTCAACTTGAAGACATAGCTATAAGTGAATGTTGTAGAGGACAGAACGCTAGTATATATAGATATATGCAATCAACTCATCATAGTGCAGAAAATCATGAAGATAAATAGAAACTGACGACAAACCAAATGTGAAGTCTTTGCAAAATAACGCCATGAGTGAAACACTTCAAACAGAGAAATTTGGTGGTGGCGTTACCCACCGTATAGGAAGTATTAGACCCAGACACGGTGCACAATTATCGTGGCGCTCCGAAGTCAAATTCCATGTTAATGTATTCACACTCAGAATGTAAATCTTCATTGATTGAAGATATACATTACTTTGTGTGTTGCACATCTAAGTTATCAACATGCATAAGCGTTAGGATGTGTGCCTGATCACAGGACATTCGAGGATTCCAAGATATTTAGCTCACACCGTAACTTGCAAAACCTTTTCTCATCCAAGGGCTTTGTGAAGATATCTGCCAGTTGCTCTTCAGTGTTGACGTGCATGATATCTATATCTTTCTTCATAACATGATCTCTGAGAAAGTGATGACGTATTTCAATGTGCTTTGTCTTCGAGTGCTGGACTGGATTGTTGGCAATCTTGATGGCACTTTCATTATCACAGAAGAGAGGGACTTGCTTCAGATCGATGCCATAGTCCTTGAGAGTTTGCTTCATCCATAGAAGCTGAGCACAACAGGATCCAACAGCAATGTATTCAGATTCAGCAGTTGAGAGTGATACACAGTTCTGCTTCTTTGAAGACCAACAGACAAGTGATTGACCAAGAAAATGACATGTGCCTGATGTTGACTTGCGATCCACCTTGTCACCAGCATAATCAGCATTCGAGAATCCAACAGATCAAACCTTGAGCCCTTTGGATACCATAATCCGAGTGTTGGGGTGTAAGCCAAATATCGAAGAATTCGCTTCACAACTAAGTGATGCGATTCCTTTGGTGCCGCTTGGAATCGAGCACACATGCAAACACTAAGCATAATATCTGGCCTAGATGCACATAAATAAAGCAAAGAACCAATCATGGAGCGGTATACCTTTTGATCGAACTCTTTACCATTGTTGTCGGGACCAAGATGATGTTTGGCTGGCATTGGCGTCGTGTAACCTTTGCAATCTTGCATGCCGAACTTCTTCAGGCAATCTTTGAGATATTTTTGTTGAGATATGAAGATGCCATTTCTTTGTTGACGGATTTGAAGACCAAGGAAGAACTTCAGCTCTCCCATCATGGACATTTGATATTGCTCTTGCATCATGTACCCAAACTCATCACTGTACTTCTGGTTGGTGCAGCCGAAGATTATGTCATCAACATATATTTGGCACACAAACAGTTCACCATCATATGTCTTCGTGAAGAGAGTGGGATTGAGGGATCCCGGTTTGAAGCCTTTACTTTTCAGGAAGTCTTTGATTGTATCATACCAAGCGCGAGGAGCTTGTTTGAGGCCATACAATGCTTTGTTGAGTTTGTACACCATATCAGGATGTTTTGGATCTTCAAAGCCAGGTGGTTGTGCAACATATACTTCTTCTTCAATCTTGCCATTGAGAAATGCACTCTTTACATCCATTTGATGTAGCAAGATGTTGTGATGATTTGCATAGGCTAGCAGTATGCGAATGGCTTCAAGCCTAGCAACAGGAGCAAATGTTTCATCGAAGTCAATTCCTTCAACTTGAGTATATCCTTGAGCCACAAGACGTGCTTTGTTTCTGACGACTTGACCATGCTCATCTTGCTTGTTTCGATATATCCATTTTGTTCCTATAATGTTATGCTTGCGAGGGTCAGGTCGCTTGACAAGTTTCCAAACATTATTCAACTTGAACTGTTGAAGTTCTTCTTGCATGGCTTGAAACTCCTTCTCTAGAAAGGATCCATTCTTAGCAACGAATGTCTTGCCTTCGGATCTGTGATAGAAGGTGTACCCAACTTTCTCCTTTGGGTATCCTATGAAGACACATTTCTCCGATTTGGGTTTGAGCTTATCAGGATGAAACTTTTTCACATAAGCATCGCAACCCCAAACTTTAAGAAATGACAACTTTGGTTTCTTGCCAAACCACAGTTCATATTGTGTCGTCTCAACGGACTTAGGTGGTGCCCCTTTTTAACGTGAATGCAGCTGTCTTTAATGCATGACCCCAAAACGATAGTGGTAAATCGGTAAGAAACATCATAGATTGTACAATATCTAATAAAGTACGGTTATGACATTCGGACACACCATTACACTGTGGTGTTCCGGGTGGCGTGAGTTGCGAAACTATTCCGCATTGTTTGAAATGTAGACCATACTCGTAACTCAAATATTCTCCTCCACGATCAGATCGTAGAAATTTTATTTTCTTGTTACGATGATTTTCAACTTCACTCTGAAATTCTTTTAACTTTTCAAACGTTTCAGACTTATGTTTCATTAAGTAGATATACCCATATCTGCTCAAATCATCTGTAAAGGTCAGAAAATAATGATACTTTCCGCGAGCATCAACACTCATCGGATCGCATACATCAGTATGTATTATTTCCAATAAGTCAATTGCTCGCTCTATTGTTCCGGAGAACGGAGTCTTTAGTCATCTTGCCCATAAGGCATGGTTCGCAAGCATCAAGTGATTCATAATCAAGTGATTCCAAAATCCCATCAGCATGGAGTTTCTTCATGTGCTTTACACCAATATGACCTAAACTGCAGTGCCACAAATAAGTTGCACTATCATTATTAACTTTTCATCTTTTGGCATCAATATTATGAATATGTGTATCACTATGACCGGGATCCAACAAACTATGTTCATTGGGTCTATGACCATCGAAGGTCTTATTCATGTAAACAGAATAACAATTTATTCTCTAACTTTTAAATGAATAACCGTATCGCAATACACATGATCAAATCATATTCATGCTCAACGCAAACGCCAAATAACATTTATTTAGCTTTAACACTAATCCCGAAAGTATAGGGAGTGTGCGATGATGATCATAGTAATCTTGGAACTACTTCCAACACTCATCGTCACTTCCCCTTCAACTAGTCTCTGTTTATTCTGTACTCCTGTTTCGAGTTACTAATCTTAGCAACCGAACAAGTATCAAATACTCAGGGGCTACTATAAACACTAGTAAGGCACACATCAAACACATGTATATCAAATATACCCTTGTTTAGTTTGCCATCCTTCTTACTCACCAAATATTCAGGGCTTTTCCGCTTCCAGTGACCATTTCCTTTGCAGTGTAAGCACTCAGTTTCAGGCTTTGGTCCAGATTTGGTCTTCTTCATGGGAGTGACAACTTGTTTGCCATTCTACTTGAAGTTTCCCTTTCTTTCCCTTTGCCCTTTTCTTGAAACTAGTGGTCTTGTCAATCATCAACACTTGATGCTCTTTCTTGATTTCTACCTTCGTCGATTTCAACATCACGAAGAGCTCGGGAATCGTTTTCGTCATACTATAGTTCATCACGAGGTTCTACTAACTTAGTGATGGTGACTAGAGAATTCCGTCAATCACTATCTTATCTGGAAGATTAACTCCCACTTGATTCAAGCAATTGAAGTACTCAGACAATCTGAGCATATGCTCACTAGTTGAGCGATTCTCCTCCATCTTTTAGCTATAGAACTTGTTGGAGACTTCATATCTCTCAACTCGGGTATTTGCTTGAAATATTAACTTCAATTCCTAGAACATCTTATATGGTCCATGACGTTCAAAACATCTTTGAAGTCCCGATTCCAAGCCGTTAAGCATGGTGCACTAAACTATCAAGTAGTCATCATATTGAGCTAGCCAAACGTTCATAACGTTTGCATCTGCTCCTGCAATAGGTTTGTCACCTAGCGGTGCATTAAGGACATAATTCTTCTGTGCAGCAATGAGGATAAACCTCAGATCACGGATCCAATCCGCATCATTGCTACTAACATCTTTCAACACAGTTTTTCTCTAGGAACATATAAAAATAAACATATGAAAGCAACAATGCAAGCTATTGATCTACAACATAATTTGCAAAATACTACCAGGACTAAGTTCATGATAAATTTAAGTTCAATTAATCATATTACTTAAGAACTCCCACTTAGATAGACATCCCTCTAATCCTCTAAGTGATTACGTGATCCATATCAACTACACCATGACCGATCATCACGTGAGATGGAGTAGTTTCAACAGTGAACATCAATATGTTGATCATATCTACTATACGATTCACGCTCGACCTTTCGGTCTTCGTGTTCCGAGGCCATATCTGCATATGCTAGGCTCGTCAAGTTTAACCTGAATATTCTGCGTGTGCAAAACTGGCTTGCACCCGTTGTAGATGGACGTAGAGCTTATCACACCCGATCATCACGTGGTGTCTGGGCACGACGAACTTTGGCAACGGTGCATATTCAGGGAGAACACTTCTTGATAATTTTTAGTGAGAGATCATCTTAAAATGCTACCGTCAATCACAGCAAGATAAGATGCATAAAGGATAAATATCACATGCAATCAATATAAGTGATATGATATGGCCATCATCATCTTGTGCTTGTGATCTCCATCTTCGAAGCACCGTCGTGATCACCATCGTCACCGGCGCGACACCTTGATCTCCATCGTAGCATCGTTGTCGTTACGCCATCTATTGCTTCTACGACTATCGCTACCGCTTAGTGATAAAGTAAAGCAATTACAGGGCGTTTGCATTTCATACAATAAAGCGGCAACCATATGGCTCCTGCCAGTTGCCGATAACTTCGGTTACAAAACATGATCATCTCATACAATAAAATATAGCATCATGTCTTGGGCATATCACATCACAACATGCCCTGGAAAAACAAGTTAGACGTCCTCTACTTTGCTGTTGCAAGTTTTACGTGGCTGCTACGGGCTTAAGTAAGAACCAATCTCACCTACCATCAAAACCACAACGATAGTGTGTCAAGTTGATGCTGTTTTAACCTTCGCAAGGACCGGGCGTAGCCACACTCGGTTCAACTAAAGTTGGAGAAACTGACACCCGCTAGTCACCTGTGTGCAAAGCACGGCGGTAAAACCAGTCTCGCGTAAGCGTACGCGTAATGTCGGTCCGGGCCGCTTCAGCCAACAATACCGTTGAACCAAAGTATGACATGCCGGTAAGCAGTATGACTTATATCACCCACAACTCATTTGTGTTCTACTCGTGCATATAACATCAAACCATAAAACCTAGACTCAGATGCCACTGTTGGGGAACGTAGTAATTTCAAAAAAAAAATTCCTACGCACACGCAAGATCATGGTGATGACATAGCAACGAGAGGGGAGAGTGATGTCCACGTACCCTCGTAGACCGTAAGCGGAAGAGTTATGACAACGCGGTTGATGTAGTTGTACGTCTTCACGATCCGACCGATCCAAGTACCGAACGTACGGCACCTCCGAGTTCAGCACACGTTCAGCTCGATGACGATCCCCGGACTCCGATCCAGCAGGGTGTCGGGGATGAGTTCCGTCAGCACGACGGCGTGGTGACGATGATGATGTTCTACCGGCGCAGGGCTTCGCCTAAACTCCGCGACGATATGACCGAGGTGGAATATGGTGGAGGGGGGCACCGCACACGGCTAAGGAACGATCCGTAGATCAACTTGTGTTGTTGTGCCTAGAGGTGCCCCCCTGCCCCCGTATATAAAGGAGCAAGGGGGAGGGGTTCGGCCGGCCAGGAGGGGCGCGCCAGGAGGAGTCCTACTCCCACCGGGAGTAGGACTCCCCCCTTCCTTGTTGGAGTAGGAGAGAAGGAAAGAGGGGGAGAGGAGGAAGGAAAAGGGGGCTGCACCCGTTGTCCAATTCGGACCAGAGGGGGGCTGGGCGCCTCCTTCCTTTCAGCCTCTCTCCTCTATTCCCGTATGGCCCAATAAGGCCCATATACTCCCCGGCGAATTCCCGTAACTCTCCGGTACTCCGAAAAATACCCGAATGTCTCGGAACCTTTCCGAACTCTGAATATAGTCGTCCAATATATCGATCTTTACGTCTCGACCATTTCAAAACTCCTCGTCATGTCCCCGATCTCATCCGGGACTCCGAACTCCTTCGGTACATCAAAACTCATAAACTCATAATATAACTGTCATCGAAACCTTAAGCGTGCGGACCCGACGGGTTCGAGAACTATGTAGACATGACCTAGAACTATTCTTGGTCAATAACCAATAGCGGAACCTGGATGCCCATATTGGTTCCTACATATTCTACGAAGATCTTTATCGGTCAAACCGCATAACAACATACGCTGTTCCCTTTGTCATCAGTATGTTACTTGCCCGAGATTTGACCGTCGGTATCCAATACCTAGTTCAATCTCGTTACCGGCAAGTCTCTTTACTCGTTCCGTAATGCATCATCCCGTAACCAACTCATTTGGTCACATTGCTTGCAAGGCTTATAATGATGTGCATTACCGAGAGGGCCCAGAGATACCTCTCCGACAATCGGAGTGACAAAACCTAATCTTGAAATACGCCAACTCAACATGTACATTCGGAGACACCTGTAGTACTCCTTTATAATCACCCAGTTACGTTGTGACTTTTGGTAGTACCCAAAGTGTTCCTCGGTAAACGGGAGTTGCATAATTCTCATAGTTACAGGAACATGTATAAGTCATGAAGAAAGCAATAGCAATATACTAAACGATCAAGTGCTAGGCTAACGGAATGGGTCATGTCAATCACATCATTCTCCTAATGATGTGATCCCATTAATCAAATGACAACACATGTCTATGGTTAGGAAACATAACCATCTTTGATTAATGAGCTAGTCAAGTAGAGGCATACTAGTGACTATATGTTTGTCTATGTATTCACACATGTATTATGTTTCCGGTTAATACAATTCTAGCATGAATAATAAACATTTATCATGAAATAAGGAAATAAATAATAACTTTATTATTGCCTCTAGGGCATATTTCCTTCACAACTTCCAGCACGCAAATGCACCGGCCAAGGAAAACAAGAAGTCATTGGGATTAGACTTCAACCCTGGTCTCTCTGCTCCCCGTGCTGACGGCTCACGTGATGCAGAACCCAATGTCATCAGCCCCTTTTCAAACTTTGATGGCCTCATCACTTACATCTTGGTCCAAGGTGCCATAGTGGATCATTCTGATAATGATGCTGACACTGATGAAGCCCCAGCTCCTCCTCCGAAGCCGCAGAAGCTAAAGAAGACTAAGGCTTCACAATCAGCTGCACCTCCAAAAGCGTCACGTGCGAAGCCACTGGCCACTGCACCTCCTGAAGACAGTGTGCAGTCTGAAGATCTATCACGCATCTCCAAGAAGACGGAGAGGAAAAAGAAAATCGTCAAGAATACTGATCAGACATTGACTCCTGCTGCCATTCTGCGCGAAGAGCACATTGAACTGTCCAGCGATGAAGATCTTGCAGATGATGCTCTTGAGCAACTGAACAAGAGCAAGGAAGAAGCAGAGATCTTCAATAATTTGCCTCTCTTTGATGTGGCAATCATCCATAACTTCATTGATGAGTGGTTTGACACCCCAAATCTCAGCTTTGATGATCTGCAACTTCCTATTGGCCTCAGCGTCTCCTTCAATGGCGCTATTGCTTCTGAGCTGGCTATTCCTCAGCGCATCTTTGAACTGAAGCACAAGATCGACTATGAGAAAGCTCAGTTCAAGAAGCATGTGGCCAAGCTCAGCGTGCAAGATGTCAAAAACTTCAAGATCATGCTGCACGAGCTCAAAGAAGCCTTTCACAAGAAGCGCAAAGAAGCTAGAGTCTCTCGTGAGCACATGAAGAATCTGGCTGACAAGTGTGTGCTAGCCTACAATGAGGCTGAGAAGCGCAAGGCTCTTGGTCGTCTTGGCATTGACCCCAGAATGGCTGCAAAGAAGAAGAAGCTATCAACTGTCCAATCTGCACCTTCAAGGCAGGATGAACCTCGCATAGTCTTCCCAAGCAGCATGACTGGCTTGAAGCCAAAGGTCATGTCAACCGCTTCAGAACAGAAGAAGATGAGGGCTGCCGAGGCTGAAGCCAGAAAAAGGAAAAACACAGAAGCCTCTGATGTTGCTCCCTCCAAGAAGAAGTGCAAAACCAAGAAGAATCGGGCTGCTCCCACAGAGCCCTTAGTTGTTGAACCTATCTCAATGGTTCGCCCTGCATCTGAACACCAAGAACGACGGATGATTGTTCATGAGCTTGCTTCCACAGAGGCTTATGAAGTTGAAGACAATCCAGCAGTTGACCCCATCGCTGCTGAAGACATTGGTCACCATGACAATGTTGAAGATGATGAAGTTCTTCCTCAGATCGAACACAACTTGGTATCATCACCTGTTCTCACGAACAGCGAAATCATCAGCATTGGTCGTCCTGTGACGCCAATTGCTCAGGATGCATCATGGGCTGATCACCCACAACAATAAGACTCCCCAAGTACTCCCCAACAACAACAGGTCACACCACCTGTGCCAGAAGAAGAGGATGAGGCCCAGCCAACTCCATCTCCAAAGGCGTCGCCAGTCTTACAAAGGCTTCACAAAGGACCAAGGCCTCAAGTCCCTCTTCCGAGCGTTCCAGAAGGAGAAGTGCACCACCAATCTGTTGCACGTCAAGTGTTTCCAGAAGCCACTCCGACTGTGAATGTCTTCGTGTCTGAAGCTAAAGCTGCTGAAGACAATCCGGCTGCATCAGCCGATGACGAACGAGAAGAAGAACGTGTACCTACTCCCCCATTACTGAAGAAGCTGTTCCTGAAGTAACCGTGCCAGTGCCATACCCTCCAACTCATCAAGTGGAGGTTGAAAATCTTGAGGCTGCCACCACCAACACAAATGAAGCCAATGACGTAGTCATGGCTGAAGCAAGAGTGGAGCCTGCACCAACCAATATGCCAGAAGCCAATGCTGCAACTGCTCCTGAAGCTTCTGTTGTGCAGCTTGAAGCCTCTGTTGTTGCCACTGCTCCTGTTCCGCCATCAAGGCCTCATACAATTGAGCAAGCATACAACCATGGCCAGCTAATCACTGTCAAATGGCCCATTTTGGTCCCTCCGCCTCATGTCTCTGGTCCTCAGTTTGATTATCATATTGAGCATAGGCCTTAGGTCTAGAAACCAAAGCCAAGACTGCCAAGATTTCCAGGTACGGCCACCTCTACAGGGTCCTTCAATGCAAATGGCTTCAAAAGCCACAACACCTTCTTTGACAGCGCAAAGAACCCCTACTCAAGGCCAAGAATATCATCTGATCGCTTCTGGAGCCATCAGCAGCGAAGCTATTACTCCTGTGTTCTGTATGATCAAGGGCGCATTTTCCCTCATATGCGCCTCAACACTGAAGCCATTGCTAGACTGCCATGCTTAGAAGAAGCACTTGACTACTTTCGTGATGCAGGTTTGCTCAGCTTTGTGATAGACAAAGAACATTGGAATGAGGAACTTTTGCTTCAATTCTATGCTACCCTCCACATTCGCGGCTACAACAGAGATACAAAGACATGGGTTCTCGAGTGGATGACAGGAAATATTCATCATGAAGCCAAAGCTCTTGACATCATTGAGCTTACATGTTTATCCACTCCCGGAGAGCTGTACGAACCTGATTGTCAACTCCACCGCAATGCACTAGAGAGCATCTTCCATAAGCCAGAACCCAACATGAGCCAGATGTTGAGCATGATGAAGCCTTTGCCACATGACTCTGAATACCCAACGGAGTTCTTTATTGATGACCTTGAGTATCTGCCTCGCACAATATATCACATCATCAGGCAGACTCTATGGCCTATCAAAGGGCATTCATCAGCTGCAAAACTTGAAGGAGCCATGAAGACATTGGTCTTTTACATCCTCAATGGCATCAGCTTCAATGCACAAGAATTCTTCCTCCGGCAACTGGCTGCATCTGGATCTAACCTTTTTGGCCTGAAATTCTATGCTCCATGGGTCATGCGCCTCATCAAGCTACGCTCTGCTATCAACTATCAACCCTCCGCTCGCAATCATCGGATCTTTCTACCGGAGGTTGATATGTCAGTTGAAGCCATATATCCTGAGCCTGCTAAGAAGCCTCTTTGTCTTCAAAATGCTGAACACCAAAGCTTCACTCAGCCCAAGGAAGGAGTCCAAGCAGTAACTCGTGTCTATCCAATGGCTGGGAACACTCGTCTGCCTCATCGTGCACCAACTGAAGCTACTGAGAGCACAATTTCCCAAAGGCCTAAGAAGCGCTCTCGCATCCTAAATGACCGAGAACTTCTTGTGGCACTGCATCAGAAACAGGACAAGCACTTTTGGCTCAAGCGACAGATGCAAAGCCTCTTGGTGGACGTCAATCGCATTCGAAATCTTGCCACCAAGAATGCCTTTGTCACTCACGAGACCTGTCGGCGATCATGGAAGAGTTTGACACTGCTCAGTGCTGAAGCAGATCTTCAAGACGATGGCTTCACTGAAAGATTCAAGTTTGACTCCACTCCTCCACGGAATGCTGTCCTACGTCGAACTCCATCCCTTGAAGACTCTGACTATTCTTCCTCCACGGCAACTGTGAATGCCAAAGTGATCGATGATGAAGACGATGCTACTTCACCGCCTCCTACTTCTGCACGCATCGACACTGCACCAAGTTCGTCTGTGCCGCCAACCAACAACGACAACCCTGCTGCTTCACCTACTCCTCATGAGGACGAGTAGATGCTCTATGTCTTCAAACCTTTTTGGTCATTACTGACAAAAGGGGGAGAAGCATATGAGTTTGATAGTCTTCAAGCGGGTTCATATGGGCGGTTGCTTTATATTTTGCCTAGTGTTTACAACTCTTGCTTTTGATACATTTCGTTCTTTGAGTTGTAAAACTTAAACTCGATGGTCGTCTGCTACTTATTTGCTTTTCCATGTGCGATGATAACCTCCGCACTTAGATCATTCTGCAGACGTCCATTTTTCATTATGCATGTCACTCTCTTAGTTACATCATTTCATGCATGATGAATTATCTTCATAAGTTGAAAAGGATCTCCACAAGTACAACCTGCCATGTGCATTTGCATTCCAAAAGCAAATTACTTATATTCACATCTTCAGGGGGAGCCTTAGCCACTTATGAAGACAATATCCTATCCTTTACAATTTCACATACTTTATCCCCGTTGAAAACTTCAACTAGTTTGTCATCAATCACCAAAAAGGGGGAGATTGTAAGTGCATCTAGTGCCACCCCTAGTTGGTTTTGGAGTATTGACGACAAAGTTGGTTGAGGGACTAATGCGTTTGTGAGAATTGCAGGATAACGTAGGTAGTGTCCCTCATTGATTCGATTTACCTACCGGAGATGACCCCTAAAAATGTATGAAGACATTACGACAATGGTGGTATGTGAAGATATTCATATTGAAGACTATGCCATGAGAAGACATTGAGTGAAGACTATGGAGCGCGAAGACTGTGTTGTTTTGTTGTTTCCTTTTCTTCTTTGTTGAGTCATAGGAACCACCGTACTGTTAAGTGGGGTCCAAGTGAACAAAGTCAGAATGACTAAAGTGATGCTCAACCCAAATCCTATGTCTTCGAGTGAAGACAATGAGAGCAAATCTTATCCAGAGCTGGATGAGTCAGCTTTGCTTGTAGCCCAAGTAAAGTTGCCGTGTGTGTTTGAAATCTGACCGTTGGAACATGTGTCAGTTCCTTAGTGACCCAGGGTCATTTCGGACATATCAGGTCGGGTTGCCTTGTGGCTATAAATAGCCTACCCCCTACACCATAAATTGGTGGCTGCTCAGAGTTAGTTTACAGCTTTTGTCGTTTGAGAGCAACCCACCTCGAAGCCTTTGAGAGAGAGAAATCCTTGCAAGGACAAAGCCCAAACACCCAGAACCAAAGAGTGTTATGCATCACTCAAGTCTTTCTGTCTGAGTGACCTGAAGACTTATTACACTTGAGGATTGTGTATCCTCCAGCCGGTTAGGCGTCGCGTTCTGAGCATCCAAGAGTCATTGTGGATCGCTGGTGAACGAAGTCTGTGAAGGTTTGGAAGTCTACCTTGAAGACTTACCAGAGTGATTGGGCGAGGACTGTGTGTCCTTAGCTCAAGTTGAATAAGGTGAAGACGCGGTCTTCTAAGTTGAATCTCAGCCTCCCTAACCAGATGTACAGTTGTCACAGCAACTGGAACTGGTCCAACAAATCCTGTGTCTTCAACAAGCGACTGGTTCTATCCTCTCCCTCCCTTTACTTTGAGTTTGTCTTCGTGAAGTCATTGCTTATCTGTCATACCTATTTGACTTCATTGCTTGACTACTATCGTTGATTGGCTTCATACTATCTTCCATCCCAATCCTTACTACCAAGCTGCTATTAGTCTTTGTACCTTCACATTATTGCATACTTGACTATGGTTTGCTTGTTGTAGTTTATCTTCCGCTGCATATCAATTAGGTCGTTTCTATTGTTTGTCTTCGAAACTTCCAAGTTTTGAAGACTTTGATAAAAATCGCCTATTCACCCCCCCTCTAGTCGATAACTAGCACTTTCAAGTTGCAATTTTAGCAAGTTTTTTGTAGCTAGGTTTGGATTCACCATCAGAGTCATCTTCACTTGAGGTTTGAAAGTAAGCATCGCATGAGTTTACCTTGGCACCACGTGCCATGAAGCAGTAGGTGGGAGCCGAGTCCTTCTCATCATCAGCGTTGGTGACGGAGCCATTTTCTTCAGTGTTGAAGATGGACTTGGCGACGTAAGCTGTAGCTAGAGCCAGACTTGCGACACCAGAGTCAGACTCCTCCTCAGACTCCACCACCGCCTCCTCAGAAGCAGACTCCTCCTCTGAATCCATCTCCTTGCCAACAAAAGCACGTGCCTTGCCTGATGAGCTCTTCTTGTGTGATGAAGACTTGGAAGAAGATTTGGAAGAAGACTTTGAGGATTTCTTCTTCTTCTTGTCATCAGAATCATATTCCTTGCTCTTCTTCTTCTTCTTCTTCTTCTCATTGTCCCACTGTGGACATTCAGAGATGTAGTGGCCAGGTTTCTTGCACTTGTGACAGGTTCTTTTCTTGCTGTCATGGGTGGAAGCTTCATCATTCCTTGGGCTGGATCGTGAAGACTTTCTGAAGCTTTTCTTCTTAGTGAATTTCTGGAACTTCTTCACAAGCATAGCAGCTCCTTTCCAATGTCTTCAGGATCACCGAAATTGCAGTCAGATTCTTCTTAAGATGAGGAAGCGGCAGCCTTTGCCTTCAAAGCGCGAGTTCGGCCATAGTTGGGGCCATAGATATCTCGTTTCTCAGATAGCTGGTACTCATGTGTGTTGAGCCTCTCAAGTATGTCTGGATCGAGTGTCTTGAAGTCAGGGCATTCTTGTATCATCAGGGCTAAGGTGTCAAATGAGCTGTCAAGAGATCTCAGTAGTGTCTTCACTATTTCATGCTTCGTAATCTCAGTTGCGCCGAGTGCTTGGAGCTCATTTGTGATATCAGTGAGGCGATCAAATGTGAGCTGGACGTTTTCATTGTCGTGTCTCTTGAAGTGGTTGAAGAGGTTGCGGAGAGTACTGATCCATTGATCTCGCTGAGTTGAGACGCCTTCATTGACCTTGGAGAGCCAGTCTCAGACTAGCTTTGATGTTTCCAGAGCGCTCACACGGCCACACTGCCCTTTGGTCAGATGACCATAGATGATGTTCTTGGCTGTAGAGTCCAGTTGAATGAACTTCTTGACATCAGCAGAGGTGACACCTTCACCAGTCTTGGGAACGCCATTCTTGACGACATACCATAGATCGACATCAATGGCTTCAAGATGCATGCGCATCCTATTCTTCCAGTAGGGATACTCACTGCCATCAAAGATGGGGCACATAACGGAGACTTTGATTATCCCAGCAGTCGACATAGCTAAAACTCCAGGTGGTTAAACCGAATCACACAGAACAAGGGAGTACCTTGCTCTGATACCAATTGAAAGGGCTAGTTATCGACTAGAGGAGGGGGGGGGTGAATAGGCGATTTTTATGGAAGTCTTCAAAACATGGGAGTTTCGAAGACAAACAATAGAAACGACACTATTCGTATGCAGCGGAAGGTAGACTACAACAGACAAGCCATAGTCAAGTATTCAATGAAGTGAAAGCACGATGACTATTAGCAACTAGGTAGTAAAGATCAGGATGGAAGATAGTATGAAGCCAACCAGGACAAGTAGTCACACAGTGAAGTCAAACAGATAATGCAAGCAGGCAATGACTTCACGAAGACAAACTGTAAGTAAAGAGAAGTGAGAGATAGAACCAGTAGCTTCAGGAGGACAGGGGTTTGTTCGACTAGTTCCAGTTGCTGTGACAACTGTACGCCTGGTTAGGGAGGCTGAGATTTAACTCAGAAGACCACGTCTTCACCTTATTCCCCTTGAGCTAAGGACTCTCAGTCCCCGCCCAATCACTCTGGTAAGTCTTCAAGGTAGACTCCCAAACCTTCACAGACTTCGTTCACCGGCAATCCATAATGACTCTTGGACGCTCAGAACATGACGCCTAACCGGCTGGAGGATTCACGGTCCTCAAGTGAAATAAGTCTTCAGATCACGCGGACAGAAAGACTTCAGTGATGCCAAACACTCTTTGGGCTCTAGGTGGTTTGGGCTTTGTCCTCGCAAGGATTCTCTCTCAAAAGTTTCGGAGGTGGGCTGCTCTCAAACGACAAAAGCCGTGTACTAACTCTGAGCAGCCACCAATTTATGGTGTAGGAGGTGGGCTATTTATAGCCACTGGGCAACCCGACCTGATTTGTCCGAAATGACCCTGGGTCACTAAGGAACTGACACGTGTCTCAATGGTCCGATTTCAAACACACGCGGCAGCTTGACTTGGGCTACAAGTAAAGCTGACTCATCCGACTCTGGATAAGATTTGCTCTCATTGTCTTCGCTCGAAGACATAGGATTTGGTTGAACATCACTTTAGTCACTCTGACTTTGTTCCTTGGACCCCACTTAACAGTACAGTGGTTCCTATGACTCAACAAAGAAGAAAAGGAAACAACGACACTACCAAGTCTTCGCGCTCCATAGTCTTCATGCAATGTCTTCCCATGTCATAGTCTTCCATGTGAATAACTTCACAGATCACCATTGTCTTCAATGTCTTCACACATTTTTAGGGGTCATCTCCGGTAGGTAAACCAAATCAATGAGGGACTACTACCTGTGTTATCCTGCAATTCTCACAAACACATTAGTCCCTCAACCAGGTTTGTCGGCAGTACTCCAAAACCAACTAGGGGTGGCACTAGATGCACTTACAATGAACACCCGGAGCGTTTGAGAAATCTCATCATCGGAATCCACAAGGTAAGTTCTATGATGTGAAAAAAATCCACAACTAATATGTAAACATAAAGCATATGAAAACTCTCTATAAGAAAGGCAATGGTGCTACTTTGACGCATTTATCTATGCAAAAAGGACAGTAGTGTTGCCCCCTATCTTTTTTCTCCCATTTTTTTATTTGACCTCAGTGGCTCTTTGTTTTCTTAGTCTTGATGGCTCTTTTATACCTCACAAGGTAGGGGCAACACCCTATAATGATGAACAAAGAACAATACACTAGCTTATTCATAACTCAACTTAACCAAATAAGCATGAGTCTCATGAACGCCTATGGCAGGGTACTAGGATGTGAAATGATCTAGCGTAGGAATATATATCTCAGAATGGATATGAAAAATGCCATGATAGGTAGGAATGGTGCCTATTTTGAGGAAGATGGGCGTTTTATGTGTACGAGAACAAGAAGAAGCTCTCCCACGGGTTTTCGACGAATGATGCAACAAGTCCCGATGTGAGAGTGGGCAATGCGAGACACTGAAAAGTATAGCAAATGTGGAATGGGTGAAGCACATAAAAAACTTGAATTAGTCATAAAGAACTCAAGTACTTATTATAAGCATCTCATAATCTACTTTGAAAAATCATATAACGAATGCAACTCTTAAGGGGAAGTGTTTGACGTAATTGAAGCCTGTTGCGCATCCCTCACCCATTCTACGTGAGTTTTACTTACAATGCCCGTCAACTTGGACCTCCCTGCAATACCAATGGCCACACTTTTATATAAATTAATGAAAATGAGGCATTGACTCATTGATTATATATGTCATTTCTTCATTAATTCATCTATTTTTACCGGCACATTCATTCTGTGAGTCCATGCGCAACGAAGCATGCCACTGCTGACTATCTACCCTACTGTATCCTCTATTCATGTGTGTCTGTTAACTTAATCAGGCCAAATCAGGTCGAATGTGTGCAACCAAACGCCATGCAATCTACTATCAACCAAGCCCATGCATGCAACCAAACGTTGAGGGGAAATTGCTTCTCTAATGCAGGCATCCCCTATGAAGGCTACTAAACTATGTGCGCAACATGATTTTTTTGTTTGCATTGCCTCAACTTGTCCCAGTTAAGCCAGAGATGCAAAGGATGCAAAAAACAATGCAGAGCACCAAACACACCCTTATGATTGAGGCCTTCAACATAGAATTTCAATTTCATCTAGATTGAGACCAGGGTACCATTGTTCCATGCAACGTCGTCACCGCCATCTGAATGGGTGCCACGTCGAAACCAAGACCTAACCAAAACATGCAAAACTAGGGTTCCCCCACCTCCCGCTACCGAAACAGCAAACAAAGGGAAGGAACCATTGGCCTTGTCGGCGGGAGGAGGTGGAGGTCTGGATAGAGGAGGGATCTGGGAGGTAATAGGGTGAAAGGTGTAACTTCTGAAGAAAATCAGAACTACCAAGGATTGTTTTTTTAGAACATAGTACATACACTCATATATACGCGCGTACACTTATCCTTATGGACTCGCACACATCCTACCCTATGAGCACATACGAGAGACCGAGCAGACATATTATCTTGAGATTGACGAAGGCACCACATGCACCTCATAATTGACGGAAACGTTTCTTTCCACTGAACACGGATTACCAAAAACCCTGAAATAAATCCAGGATAAAGAACTTGAACATTGGTGGGCTGGGGATGCCACTGTCCTTCTAACCATCCAAGCACATATTAATTCGCACTACCAAGAATCGTTGGTGCACTTCGTTGCATCAACAAATCAGTGATAAATAGACTGAAAAATAAAAACAACTCAGTGATGAATGATACGAAAATCTGGCTCCTCGCTGTCGACCGGTGGGGAGAGTAGGTCCAGCCCATCAAACGTGACACGCGCGCACCAAAAAAATAAGCGTGAAGTAAGAAGATTCCAGCTTAGCCACTGACACAAAATTTGGATTTAAGTAGCCGGTAGAGGCTCCAGATCGGAAAGCACAAAGACAAAAGAGCTCTTGTTTCAAAATTTAGGCCATAGTAGCTAGAGCAGAGCAGGGCAGGGCAGGGCACCCCCCGTGCGAAGCTAAGCATGTGCAGCCAGGCTGACACGACGATGCCGTGCCCGCCGCCGTCGCAGGGGCGGCTCATCACCGTGCTGAGCATCGACGGCGGCGGCATCCGCGGCCTCATCCCCTCCACCATCCTCGCCTGTCTCGAGTCCAAGCTCCAGGTACGTCCATCCGTCTGCAGCTCCATTGTCTAGCTGCAGCATCTTCGTCATCCTAGATCGATTGTGACATGTGCTGTGTCTGACAGGAGCTGGACGGGCCGGACGCGCGCATCGCGGACTACTTCGACGTGATCGCCGGGACGAGCACGGGCGCGCTGGTCACGTCGATGCTGGCGGCGCCGGGCGAGAACAAGCGGCCTCTCTTCGCCGCCAAGGACATCAACCAGTTCTACCTCGAGAACGGCCCCAAGATCTTCCCGCAGAGGAGGTACGCACGCACTTCTCCTCCCGGCGGAGGGCGGACCACGCACTGAAATTTGGCTGGCGGCGATGTTGATGCCGGCGTTGCTTCGGCTTCGCGTGCAGGTGGGGCTTCCTGACCCCAGTGGCCAACCTGCTTGGCGCGGTGATGGGTCCCAAGTACGACGGCAAGTTCCTGCACGACAAGATCAAGAACCTCACCAACGACGTGACCGTCGCCGATACCGTCACTAACATCGTCGTGCCGACGTTCGACATCAAGTACCTGCAGCCGGTCATCTTCAACACGTACGAGGCCAAGGTGGACCCGCTCAAGAACGCGCACCTCTCCGACATCTGCATCAGCACGTCGGCGGCGCCCACCTACTTCCCGGCTCACCACTTCACGACCCACGACCCCCTGGGCAAGCTGCCAGACCGCGAGTACCACCTCGTCGACGGTGGCGTTGCCGCCAACAACCCCACCATGGTCGCCATGTCTATGATCACCCAGGAAGTGATGCGCCGGAACCCGGACTTCACGCACGGAAAGCCCGCCGAGTACAGCAACTACCTCATCATCTCCATCGGCACCGGGACGGCCAAGCAGGCTGAGAAGTACACCGCGCCCGACTGCGCCAAGTGGGGCGTCCTCCGCTGGCTCAAAGACGGCCGCTTCACCCCGCTCCTCGACATCTTCTCCCATGCAAGCGCTGACATGGTCGACATCCACGCCGCCGTGCTATTCCAGTCACTACGCGTTGAGAAGAACTACCTACGCATCCAGGACGATTCACTCACGGGGCACACGTCCTCGGTGGATATCTCCACCAAGGAGAACATGGAGGCGCTCATCGGGATCGGCAACAAGCTGCTCAAGATGAACGTGGCCCGGGTGAACATCGACACGGGGATGTACGAGCCCGTCGACGACGAGGGCACCAACGAGGAAGCGCTCGCTCGCTTCGCCAAGAAGCTCTCCAACGAGCGCAAGCTGCGGCAAGCCGACCTCAACTCCCAATAGAGAAGAGGAAGATTCGAGAGAGAGCACAGACAGTATATTATAAATTTGTAATGCAATGCTATGTAATGTAGGCGAGTAATTATTTTTTGAAATGAAAGGTTTTATCAATTCTTGGTTATGCATATGCGTATCTATGTTTTTTCGAAACGGAGGCATAAGATTTGTCTCATCTACTCCTATTAAATAAGAAAAGAATAGAGTTTAGAGTTTTACAACATGCCCACAAGTACGGCATGACAATTACTCGCCCACAAAAATATTTCCTAATTTCTGTGCGCCCGCGGTCACCCAAGCTTGGCCTCGTCGACGATGGCGGCGAGTAGGATGGTCAGTGGCGCACTCTTATGACGAAACACCCGTGCGTTTCTTTCATTTCAAATGGTCCACGAGACAAGCATGGCGAGAGGCCAAAGATGAGCGGTGCAATATCCTTGGGTTTGCGACCAAGAAGCCACGGGGAGTCCCAAAAAGACGTTTTGGCGCCATCTCCCACCGTGATAGTCGTAGAGGCATAGAAAAACTCGTAGTCCTCCGCGGCCCATGGGTTTCCCAGTCCAACCCATAATTGCGGTGATCGTTCCATTCGAACCATAGCCACCGAAGCTGCAAAGCACACACAAATTTGTTAGTATTGAGTACTCGAAGGCCTCCATACTGTTTTGGTCTACAAACCACCTCCCAGTTGACCTTGCATTTGGCACCCGTGGTCTTGTCCGCACTGGACCAATGGAAGACCCTCTCAATCTTGTTTAGGCTATCGAGAGAGTCTTGAGGCACGATGAGGGCCGTGATGGAGAACACCGCTTGGGAGGAGATGGCCGACCTAACAAGTGTCATACGGCCAATGGTAGTGATGTTTTGGCCCTCCCAAGTAACTAGTTTCCAGCTGCCTTATCCTCAAGGTATTGAAAATCCACCTTCTTTAATTGCCAAACTGAGTATCTATGTCAAAGAACCATGAAAGAGTTGTCTTCCGGTCTCTGCATTCAAGACTACCACAAGCAAACACACACGAGAATACAAACATAATTGGTATAAATTAACCCGTGAGAGATAAAAAGAAAACTCTCTTCCAATGACATTGCATGGCCCATTATGCCAATGTGGTGTAATTGAGTGTTGAAGCTATCTGATGTAATTCAATTATGAAATCCTGGTTGCCGTAATACGGATATGAAATATACGGTGTGTTTGATATGAAATGTCAATTTGATTACAAAATGGATATAAATAATAGGCCAATTAGCCTGATTAGTGGGGTTTTCTATTGCAGGTTTCTTAGACAACACCGTGGGCAACGAACTAAAAAAACCCAACGCAGTTTCTAGAAAGTAGGCATGTTGGATCAATGAACAATTACACACGACTTCCGCTCAACAAATGTTTGCGTTAGGTCACCTTGCACAAACGTTTCCACAAAAAAAATCGTGTGTGATATACATACGAACGAGAACATTTTTCTGTGATTCACCTTGTGGGATGTACATACGAATGGAAACAATTGGGCCTGTATAATTGTCTCCGATGGCTCGCCCGATCGCACACGAGCTCTTTTTGCCCCGCTTGTGTGACTGGATGACCTATGACCGACGGTTTCTGGGTCATGTGGGAAGGACCACCTTATCACACACATGCAATGCAACGGTTTAAAACTCCATTGCGGAAACGGGGAAAAACCATTTGTATAGCACATCTCTGCACTAGTGATACAATAACACAAATATGATTTTCTAACCCATGATGGTTTGCTGTTGCATATAGATGTAGTTCAAATTTGAATTATGACCATTATATGGCCATATACTCACTTAATCTCTTAAAAAGGTCAAATGATACCTGAAAATTTTCAAAATTTAACAAGACAATTGTATTAGTGCATGTTAATGGAATAAAAAAATCATACAATTAAAACACCATCCGTTGCCACTGTACCCCAAATTAGTCTTTCAAAGGTAATACAAAAAATTAACTACATCACACATAGTTGGTTATAGGAACCGTTTGCGATGAAAATTCGTGGGTCTATTTATGTCTTCCTTCATAAGCTTTGCCGACTTCGTATGCCCAAGTCTCGTTCACCCCCGAATCCCAATCCTCGATCCCCATTCCAACCCCTTCTTGCAAAGAATGATGCCGTGGAGACTCTTAGTGAGGGCCCGTAACGTCGCCGAGTCCGCCCCGAGCAGCTCCACCTCTGCCAAGAGCTTTGCTACATCCACTGAGAGGGCATCTGCGGCAGCCAATAGGGCAACAGCAGTAGCCGAGACGGCTGCAGCGGCTGCAAACGCTGAGGGCGCTCGAGCAGCTGTCCGTGCCGCGGAGGTTGATGACCCACAAGTATAGGTGATCAATCATAGTTCTTTCGATAAGTAAGAGTGTCGAACCCAACGAGGAGCAGAAGGAAATGACAAGTGGTTTTCAGCAAGGTATTCTCTACAAGCATTGTAATTATAAGTAGCGAGTAGTTTGATAGCAAGATAATTTTTAGCAAGCAAGTAACGGTAATAGTAACAAAAGTGCAGCAAGGTAGCCCAATCCTTTTGAGGCAAATGACATGCCAAAACAGTCTATTATGATAAGCAAAGCGTTTTTGAGGGTACATGGGAATTTCATCTAGTCGCTTTCATCATGTTGGTTTGATTTGTGTTCACTACTTTGATAATTTGATATGTGGGTGGATCGGTGCTTAGATGTTGTTCTTACTTGAACAAACCTCCTACTTATGATTAACCCCTCGCAAGCATCCGCAACTACGGGAAAAGTATTAAGAATAAATTCTAACCATAGCATTAAACTTTTGGATCCAAATCGGTCCCTTACGAAGTAGCGCATAAACTAGGGTTTAAACTTCTGTCACTCTAGCAACCCATCATCTAATAACTACTTAACAATGCATTCCCTTAGGCCCAAATATGGTGAAGTGTCATGTAGTCAACGTTCACATGACACCACTAAGGGAATCACAACATACATATCATCAAAATATCAAACACATATAAAATTCACATGATTACTTGCAACAAGATTTCTCTCGTGACCTCAAGAACAAAAGTAACTACTCACAAATAATAATCATGCTCATGATCAGAGGGGTATTAAATAGCATAATGGATCTGAACATATAATTTTCCACCAAATAAACCATATAGTAATCGACTACAAGATGTAATCAACACTACTAGTCACCCACAAGTACCAATCTATAGTTCCAGTACAAAAATTAAACACAAGAGATGAACTAGGGTTTGAGAGGAGATGGTGCTATTGAAGATGTTGATGGAGATTTCCCTCCCCAAGATGGGAGAGTTGTTGGTGATGATGATGACGATGATTTCCCCCTCCGGGAGGGAAGTTCCCCCGGCAGAATCGCTCCGTCGGAGGGCAAAAGTGCTGCTGCCCAAGTTCCTCCTCGAGACAATGATGCTTCATCTTGAAAGTCCCCCCCTTATTTTTCTAGGTCAAAATGACTTATATACCAGAAGAGGGGCACCAAAGGTGGGCTGGGCTGAGCACAACCCACCAAGGCGTGCTTGGGGGGCCTGGCGCGCCCTGGTCTCTTGTGCTCACCAGGTGGCACCCCTCCGATAGTTATTTGCTCCAGTATTTCTTATTTATTTCATAAAAATTCCTTGTGAAGTTTCTGCTCATTTGGAGTTGTGCAGAATAGGTAGCCTGATGTAGATTTTCCAGGTCCAGATTTCTAGCTGCCGGAATTCTCCCTCTTTGTGTGAACCTTGCATATTATGAGAGAAAAGGCATTAGAATTACTCCAAAAAACATTATTATGCATAAAAACATTATAAATAGTAGTGGTAAAACATGGTGCAAAATGGACGTATCAGAGGTCGCCCTGGCTCGGCTCGAGGTCATCCACGCCCAGATCATGGACGCACGTGCACAGATATTCCCGGCCTCCTCGGAATCTAGCATGCATCCTACGTCCGAAGAGGCGTCGGAGATGCCTGACGCCGATGCGGCGATAGAGGCCATGGAGTCCCTTCCTCATGAGATCACCGAGCTGGAGTTGGAGATGGAGGAGGCGGCAGAGAGCACGAGCGTGGGGAGGAGGAGTTGCACGTGGCTAAGGAGGAGGTAGAGAAGATCATGTCTGTCGAGGAATCATTGTTGGAGTACCAATGCGAGCGCTGGCGGTGCCACTACTATGAGTACTACAACATTGAGGGTGACACCAAGGACGAGGATGACGCCACGGTCGTGTTCAGCCTGGGGGACGCAGATTCCACCAATGGTGGAATGTCGCCAAGGCAAGTCGTCGACATCTCATCTTACACCAGCAAGGCATAGGGCGATGCGGCGACTACTTTGTTTAAAATCACTTAGCTTTGTTTAGAACGCTGGTCTTTTGTTAGAGCAATGTTTAGGTCAACTGGCTCTATTTCATTACAAAAATTGCTACATTAAGTAAGTGTGGTTTGTGTGCTGTAGGCCTCTTTTGTGTACCCAAATTAGCAAGTGATGTCAAATTATGCAATGACGTGGATGAGTACTGTACCCAGGGAAATTTGGACCAAAAATTGAATGCTCAAACTCATCGCATGCGCATAAAATATAAGAATAGTTTGTGATGGTATTTTATCTCACACATTTTGTCGAAGTGGATCGTGCCTAATGGCACTTTCCACGCCAAGTTTCCCCCACATATTGAAAAACTTTTGGTGCCGCCGACTACTTTTCTCACCGACCATGAGTCACATTTCCCATGTTTCCTCCTCCTTTCCTAAGCTATAGCCGCTTACTCTCTTGCTTGCTCGATCTCGCCGTCTAACATCCGACCGTCGTGGAGGCCATGGTCTTCTTGAATGACCTCTCCAGTGGCCCCTCCTCCGATGATGACTCTGTCACGAGCCGTGTATGCCTCTCTTCTCTCTCTCGCTCCCCTAGGCTTAGGGTTATGATTTGGAATTGAGGATTTTAACCCGGCGGCCGATTTGAGCCATTTCTTCCTCTTGTAGCTCCCTAGGACCATCACTTGCAAGTAATGGAGAGGGGTAGATGAAGATCTGCCTACTCGTTGTCAGCATCAATCTCCATGCGTGAAGTTAGTGGCTTTTCAATCTGTGGACAGTAGGAAGAAATTTCTGGCATGTGGAGAGAAGGTTATCCCCACTTTTCTGGTTAGAAATCATTTTTAGATGTGATTCAGACACTGTCATTATGCTATGTTATTCTGGATGAGATTAAGACATTGTCACAGTTCTACCTAATATCTAAAAATGTTGTCATATTATCAGTGGGTGCCCTAAGAAAATTGTCTGGCACCACTTCAGCAGTGTGTGTTTGCCACATTTTAAAAAGTAGGACCCATGCATGAATAAAGTAGTTTGTGTAGGTAACTTTGCTCCACACATCCAAGCATCCAAGTAGTAAAATACTAATACTTTATGGCACGAAGGAACTGGGCATCGGAGCAACTAGTTGCTCCGGTTCCCTGAATTTTTTCATTGGCGTCGGCTCGGCTGTGCAGGGAACCGGTGCCAAATGTAGCAAAAGTTGATTTGGCACCATTTTTGGCCTACATAGTGGAGGGCCTTAGTGCTATTAGTTCTACTTACAAAATTTGTGCATGTGCATACCTGTTAGTATTAACTTGATGTCATTCAAACACTGTCGCTGCGTTGTTGAAGTTATATCTAGCTTCCTCATCAAATGGTTAATTTGTTATTATACATGACTAATAACTTGTAGCGTTGTTGTAGTTAATTTTAGCTTGTGATGTTGCTGAATTTGGTTGTCTCAGTAGCAATTAATTCATTTGCACATTGAACATTTTGATAAGATATGTCATAATTAATGTGTTTCTTCAGTTTTTCAAAATATGTATGTGGTGATTTTCTAACTTGCTAGAAACCCATTTTTTCCTACAATTGTAGTTGATTTACTTTTAAATATTATAGAATGAATGGATGTGTTCTTACCTGGAGTGGGTTGATCAAGAGTGGCCACAGTCTTTGAAGATGTGCCTAGCAAAGCTTTGGAGCATGTATGCGGAAGATAATAGAGATAGGCTTAGAGAAAATATTGTCAACGCTGAAGAATATTTCAAGATACGGGAAAAAAGAGGAAGATGGAGAATTAGTTCAGATACTTTTAAATTAGACTTTGCTAAGATGGTGTTTGAGAAGGTGATACATCTCCATCATATCTACTTTTCCAAACTCTTTTGCCCTTGTTTTGGACTCTAATTTGCATGATTTGAATGGAACTAACCCAGACTGACGCTGTTTTCAGCACAATTGCCATGGTGTTATTTTTGTGTAGAAATAAAAGTTCTCGGATTGACTTGAAAATTTATAGAGAATATTTTTGGAATAAATAAAAAATATTGGCAAAAGAATCAACCAGAGGGGACCCACCACGTGTCCACAAGGGTGGGGGGCGCGCCCCCTGCCTTGTGGGTCCCCTGGACCTCCTCCGACCCTAACTCCAACTCCATATATTCACGTTCAGGGAGAAAAAACATCAGAGAGAAGAGTACATCACATTTCATGATACAGAGTGATACGTCTCCAACGTATCTATAGTTTTTGATTGTTCCATGCTATTATATTACCTGTTTTGGATGTTAATGGGCTTTACTTTACACTTCTATATCATTTTTGGGACTAACATACTAACCAGAGGCCCAGCCCAAATTGCTGTTTTTTGCCTATTTCAGTATATCTAAGGAAAGGAATATCAAACGGAGTCCAAACGGAATGAAACCTTTGGGAGAGATCTTTTTGGAACAAACGCAATCCAGGAGACTTGGAGTGGACGTCAAGAAGCAGCCGAGGCGGCCACGAGGGTGGCCGGCGCGCCCAGTATGGGTGGGCGCGCCCCCTGCCTCGTGGACCCCTCGTGTCTTCCCTGACCGACTTCCTTCGCCTATATATATCTATGTACCCCGAAAACATCCAGGAGCACCACGAGAAATTATTTCCACCGCCGCAACCTTCTGTATCCGCGGGATCCCATCTTGGAGCCTTTGCCGTGCTCCGCCGGAGGGGGAGTCGACCATAGAGGGCCTCTCCATCACCACCAAGGCCTCTCCGATGAGTTGTGAGTAGTTTACCACAGACCTTCGGGTTCATAGTTATTAGCTAGATGGCTTCTTCTCTCTCTTTGAATCTCAATACAAAGTTCTCCTTCCTCTTCTTGGTTCGATGTAACTCTTTTTGTGGTGTGTTTGTCGAGATCCGATGAATTGTGGGTTTATGATCAAGTTTATCTATGAGAAATATTTGAATCTCCTCTGTATTCTTTTATGTATGATTGGTTATCTTTGCAAGTCTCTTCGAATTATCAGTTTGGTTTGGCCTACTAGAATGATCTTTCTTGCCATGGGAGAAGTGCTTAGCTTTGGGTTCAATCTTGCGGTGTCCTTTCCCAGTGACAGTAGGGGCAGCAAGGCACGTATTGTATTGTTGCCGTCGAGGATAAAAAGATGGGGTTTATATCATATTGCATGAGTTTATCCCTCTACATCATGTCATCTTGCTTAATGCGTTACTTTGTTCTTATGAACTTAATACTCTAGATGCAGGCAGGAGTCGGTCGATGTGTGGAGTAATAGTAGTAGATGCAGGTAGGAGTCGATCTACTTGTTACGGACGTGATGCCTATATACATGATCATGCCTAGATAATCTCATAACTATGCACTTTTCTATCAATTGCTCGACAGTAATGTGTTCACCCACCATAATACTTATGCTATCTTGAGAGAAGCCACTAGTGAAACCTATGCCCCCCGGGTCTATCTTTTATCATATAAGTTTTCCATCTACTTTTGTTTGCATCTTTTACTTTCCAATCTATATCATAAAAATACCAAAAATATTTATGTTATCATATTATCTCTATCAGATCTCACTTTCGCAAGTTACCGTGAAGGGATTGACAACCCCTTTATCGCGTTGGTTGCGAGGTTCTTATTTGTTTGTGTAGGTGCGTGGGACTTTTGAGGATCCTCCTACCGGATTGATACCTTGGTTCTCTAAAACTGAGGGAAATACTTATGCTACTTTGCTGCATCACCCTTTCCTCTTCAAGGGAAAAACCAACGCATGCTCAAGAGGTAGCAAGAAGGATTTCTGGCACCGTTGCCAGGGAGGTATTCGCTCAAGTCAAGACATACCAAGTACCCATCACAAACTCATCTCCCTCGCATTACATTATTTGCCATTTGCCTCTCGTTTTCCTCTCCCCCACTTCACCCTTGCCGTTTTATTCGCCCTTCTTCCGTTCGATTTTATGTTTGCTTGTGTCTCCATGTGCCTTCTTTGTGCTTGCATCTTTGCTTGCTAAAAATGTTTTGATATGGATCCACTTAAAGTGTTCTACTTGGATCATCTTCGATCCTTATACGCTCGTGCTGAAACCCCAACTAGCCTAGTTGATGGGAAATCTTTAGATGAGCATGCTCATTTTGTGCGTCATCGTTTGTCTGAAAAGGGGAAGCTCTTATGGTATCACATAAATAGTTTGCTATGCTATGCTTGGAATCTTTGTGAAATTTATGATTTTACTTGTTGCTCTAAGAACCCTAAAAAATACCTTCCCTACCTATGTGAGTTTAATGATAATGAAATCTTATCTTCTTATGCAAAGGGTGTTTATAGTTACTTTGATATCGAACAAATTGAAGAATTTGTCATTTTTAAGGGTGCTCATGAAGTTGCTTCTTTGATTGAAAAGTATGATATTACTCTCTACAAATCTGAAAATTCCGACATACTTAAATATTGCTATGAAAACTTTGCTCATAATGCCTATGTTAAGGAATTTATTGAGAGAATGACCATTTCTTTAGAAGAAAATAATGATATGCATGAATCTATAGATAATTATGATTCCGATGATTTGATTGAAATATCCCTTGATGAACATGATGCTTTCTATTCTTGTGGCCATGATGCCAATATTTATGAAGATGAATTTGCTATAGTTCCTTATGTTAAACATGAGATCATTGCTATTTCACCCATACTTGATAGTTACTTCGATGAAAAGCATGATTGCAATGATGTTATTATAAATTCTCTTGATGTCAATTGTGCTTATAATATGCAAAACCCTAAGCTTGGGGATGCTAGTTTTGCTATGTCTAGTACTTGTTGCAATGATCATCATTGGGGTGATTCTTTTTATGATCTTGAAAATTTCTTTAAGCCCCATGATGAATATAAGATTGATAATAATGTTTGCAATAATATTGAAAGTGGGTTTGGAAGAGTGTCAACTTTAGATCCCACATATTTGGAGAATGTTCAATCTTATGAATTTTTTGATAAAAGTGGGTTTGGAGAGGTCATGACTTTAGTTAATGTTGATCCCACTATTTTGGAAGAGTGTCAACTTCGTATGCATGTGGATCATGTTGAGAATATGTTTTGTGATAGATATATTGTTGAATTTGCTTATGATCCTACATGTAATTATTATGAGAGAGGAAAATATGGTCGTAGAAATTTCCATGTTACTAAATTACCTCTCTTCATGTTGAGATTGCTATTGTTTCTTTCCGCTTCCTTGCATATGCTAGTTTTTGCTTGTTATGGTAATTTGTTTTCCTATAAGATGCCTATGCATAGGAAGTATGTTAGACTTAGATGTTTTTGTCACGTGTTTCATGATGCTCTCCTTATGCTTCAATTCTTGTCTCTCATGTGAGCATCATTGAAATCTCAATGCCTAGCTAAAAAGGCTTTAAAGAAAAGCGCTTGTTGGGAGATAACCCAATATTTTTCCTTGCTGTTATTCAATAAATAATTAATCTCGCCTCTGGTTAGATGTGGTTTTATGTTTTAATTAGTGTTTGTGCCAAGTAGAACCTATAGGATAACTTACGGTGATAGTTAATTTGATTCTGCTGAAAAACAGAAACTTTGCGCGCACGAGAAAAAAGTTCAATAAATCACAGAAATGTGATTTTGCGTTGATTATTTTTGCTACAGATCAATAGACAAATTGCCTAGGACTTCCTATTTTGGTAGGATTTTTAAGGTTCTAGAAGTATTTGAAAGTTACAGATTGCTATAGACTGTTCTGTTTTTGACTGATTCTATTTTTCGTGTGTTGTTTGCTTATTTTGATGCATCTATGGCTAGTATCGGGGGGTATTAACCATAGAGAAGTTGGAATACAATAGGTTTAACACCAATATAAATAAAGAATGAGTTCATTACAGTGCCTTATGTGGTGGTTTTTTTTCTTGCACTAACGGAGCTTATGAGATTTCCTGTTGAGTTTTGTGCTGTGAAGTTTTCAAGTTTCGGGTAAATATTTGATGGACTATGGAATAAGGAGTTCTTGATCCTATCTGGCAAGTTCTAGACACCTATTATATTTTCATGATTATATGTGAGTTCTTGATCCTATCTTGCAAGTTGTAGACACCTATTACGATCTATGATTTGCATACCCCAAGGTGACAATAATTGGGATTCTTTCCGGTGATTACTGTAATTTGAGGAGTTCATGTATTCACTAAGTGCTAATGCTTTGTTCCGGTTCTCTATTAAAAGGAGGCCTTAATATCTCTTAGTTTCCATTAGGACCCCGCTGCCACGGGAGGTAGGACAAAAGATGTCATGCAAATTCTTTTCCATAAGCACGTATGACTATATACGGAATTCATGCCTACATTATATTGATGAATTGGAGCTAGTTCTGTGTCACCCTAGGTTATAATTGTTGCATGATGAATGCCATTCGACATAATTATCCATCACTGATCCATTGCCTATGAGCTTTTCACATATTGATCTTTGCTCAGTTACTTTGCTATTGCCACTGTTACAATTGCTACAAAACTGTACTGTTACTTTTGCCACCGTTACCGTTACTTCCATACTACTTTGCTACTAAATATTTTGCTGCAGATATTAAGTCTTTCAAGTGTGGTTGAACTGACAACTCAACTGCTAATAATCGAGAATATTCTTTGGCTCCCCTTGTGTCAAATCAATAAATTTGGGTTGAATACTCTACCCTCGAAAATTGTTGCAATCCCCTATACTTGTGGGTTATCAAGACCTTTACTACAAAAAAATACACTTCCGTGATGATACGTGTTTGTCACAGTAGGTCATGTTTTTTGTCATGCATGTACATCCATGACGATTTTATGACAAAATCAAGATGGTCATACCTGTGCTGTCGTAGAAGTGTTCCATGACATTACCAAAATTATCATCACGAAAGTATCCACTTCCATGACGATAAATCGCGCGTCACAGAAGTGCTTTCGTCAAGGGTGACCGACACGTGGCATCCACCGTAATGGAATGCCGTTAAGATATCGGGTCGGGTTTTGGATCCGGTAACCCGTTAACAGCCCGGAGCAATGGGAAATTTCCACGTGTAAAATTCTGATTGGCCGTGTGACGCCCGGATAATTATGCTACAGTAAACCCGTGTCAATGGTGCCATGTCATCATGTTACTGTTGCTAATATTTGCTTGATCCCAATCGCAATACAAATTCGAAACCGAGTTTAAGTCCAAACTCAATTTTTTTTGTCAGACATGAAAACTTAAATGTTCACATTATCCTAGAATTTCCCCTAATCATTTTCATGTTGAACCAACCTCAGTTGAGTTCCCAAAATGCCACTGGGATTTTATCTTGTGGTCCAACAATAATTAAATTGGCCTTTCCAATTTAATAAAAATGGTTAGCCAACTCCTTCTGACCCCAAAACTTTTTATGCAACTTCACCCTTATCCTATCCATTTTTGTGCAAAGTGCAACATTTATCAAAAATAATTCAATAGCTCTTTTAAATAGGACACAGAGGCAAATCAAAAAAAGGGGAAAAGGACCCACCAGGCCAAATGGCCCAGTTGGCCCATGGTTCAGCCACGCCAGCCCATCCGCCCCTACCTATAACCCCCCCTCCCCAACCGAACCCTAGAGCCCAACCCCACTCCCCCACGATCCCCACCCCCTCCCTACAGCGCCGTCACAGGAGAGGGCGCTCGATCCCCAGCATTCTCCCCACTCGCCCCGATCCCCTCCTCCCGCTCCCTCGCTCGATCTAGACGCCCGCCCGCGCCCAGGGCGCTCGTCCCCGTCTCGCCATCGCTGCCTCGCCTCATCC